>NC_090933.1:932537586-932840617 GCF_040938575.1 Ambystoma mexicanum
GATGAAAAAACAGGAGCAAGACAAACAGAACATCGCCAGGTGTGAGGCAGTGGCAGAAAACAACACCATCCCTGTACTTTAACCTAGTCCCATGGAAGATGTATAAACGTTGTGCCATCGTCAGCAATGTCATCTGATGCTGACATTACAGAAAAACCGTTGCTGTATGAATTCCACATGTCACCCATATCTTGCAGAGAAGATCCACTCAGAACGTAATATCAGCCTTCAAAAGAACTTTAAGGCACATATGTTGTTAATTTTGTTCTTTGTATGCTGATAACATTGATGCAGGGGGTAAGAGGCAATGTTCTCCTACTGGTCCCTGCTAATGAGCGGTTATTGCATTACATTGATAAAAAATGATATTGAAATGTTTTTGTACTCACGTGCCCGAGTGGCACATTTTCTTTTCAGCATAAAAATGGGCCTCATTACGACCCTGGCGCTAATGGTTTAACGGCGCTGTAAAAGGCTGCGGTGCCGTTAACCCATTAGCGCCTGATTACGAGGTCCCTTTGCGGGTCCCTCCTTTAACGGCTGGTGTAGACCAGGTTGGTGTAGACCTTGGTGCTAAGTACGGTACCTCAATTTGCGGTACCGTACTTAGCGCCTTCCCCATTCCCATTGAGCCCTATGGGGCAAAAATGGGAATGGGGAAGGGCCATGGAGGAAGGGGGAATTACCGCCCCGCCAACCTTGTAATGGGGTGGTAATTCCCCCTTTCTCCATGGCGGAGTCGGTAAGTTACCGGCATGGACCATGGTGCTATTAGCACCATGGTTTTCCGCCTGGGTCGTAATGAGGCCCAATGTGTTAACCCATCCTCCTACATGTGTCACACTTTCCATCCATCGTCAAGTATAATATGGATATATATTAGTTCAGTAGGTATGGTTGTCAGTGACTCTTACATTTCTAACATTTATTTGGACTATCCCTGAGAATTGGACTTGGGGACTGGAAAATTGTATTTCTTCTGAATAGATGGTACTGTCTTGGGGCATAGTATGCATATACTTGGTAGATCTACGGCTAACTTGAAATGAAAGGGCATCAAGTAATCAATGTATGATTTGTAAGTTCCATCGAGGAAGAGTTCTCAAGTTCTTCTTGTCTTTAATATATAAAGCTAAATGTATGTATGTGTGTATGTTTGTCCGGCTATAAAAATCCACACCGTTGAACCCGCATCTACCACATTTTGCCTCGATTCCTCTCTTGTCTGGGGCAAGATCGTTGTCAATGTTTGAATGCATGTTTTTGATGTGTGTGTTTGTTTAGTTTAGTTTAGTTTAGTTTAGTTTCTTCATTTGTATTGCGCACCAGACCCGAAGGTATGAGGGCGCAGGAGCAGTAAGGTTATTCTCAGCTTGGTTACAATGCTGTACAGAGGATATACAATATGTGCATAGGTTAATACAGTTGCAATAGATACAGTGATATGCAGTTTACAAAATAAACATATTTACATATAAGCATAAAACGTAGAGGCAGGTCAGTTATTGGTCGTTGTTCTTAAGCCACTGAATGTAGCTGCGTCTAAAGCGAGGGTGTGATTGGGGGGTCCTTAAAGCGAGTGGGAGGGAGTTCCAGTGTTGGGCTGCTTTCAACTGGAAGCTGTTCCCGCCCATTTTGGATCTGTTGAACCTAGGAACTGTAAGCAAGTTAGCATTGGATGTTCTGGTAGGCCTATTAGGGAAGTATCTTATTATTCTGTCAGCTAAGTAGCGGGGGTCTGCATTATTGAGGCATTTATGTGTTAAGCAGGCTACTTTGAGCCAGATTTTGTCAGTGGTGGTAAGCCAGTTATGAGATCTCCTGATGTTGGAGATGTGAGCTCTCTTGGGAATGCTAAGCGCTGATCTAAGGGCCTTATTTTGCAAGGTCTGGATTTTGTTAGTAATCTGTTTGTTGGCTCCAGCATAAAGGGCGTTACAGTAGTCGAATTTGGATAAAACAAGGGCTCTGGCCAGGGTAATGCAGTTTTGTGTGGATAGAAAAGGTTTGGCTGCTCTTATAAGCTTACAAGTGTAGGCAGTGGAAGAGGCCAACGTGCTAACCTGTTTGTGGAAGGAAAGAGCGGAGTCTAGGTAGATTCCTAGGGTTTTCACTACTTTAGCTACCTTGATGGGGTTACCGTCTATAGTGAAGCTCTAGTAGTTATGGTCAAGTTTGTTTGGATTAGGGGTGGATCCGAGGATGATAAGTTTAGTCTTGTCATCATTCAGGCATCGACTGTGGGATGCCATCCATGCCTGGATGATGAGGTACACCCTGTTCACCAAGGCCAAATCCGTGTTGTAGTTTCCAGTCAGCGGGATGAGGATCTGGGTGTCATCAGCGTAATTAGTGTAGGTGACACCCAGACTATCGAGATCATCAAACAGGGGCTTCGTGAACACGTTGTACAGAGTGGGGGAACACAAGATCCCTGGGGGACTCTGCATGTGATGGGTATGGAGTCAGCGGAGGCTGAGGTGGAGAAGACACGCATGGATCTGTTACTGAGGAATGACTCAATCCAGCCGATGGCTTCTTGGGAGAAATGGGCCACCGAGTTTAGGTGGTCACAAAGAATTTTGTGATGAACTAGGTCGAATGCTGCAGAGAGGTCTAGAAGAAGCAGTAAAGCTGTTTTCCCCTTGTCTCTCAGAGTGTCAATTTGGTCCTTAAGGTCAATGAGAGCTGTCTCTGTCCCATGTTGGGGTCTGAAGCCTGATTCCCAGGAGGTGGTTTTGCTCTAGGTATTTTTGTATTTGTTGATAGGCTGTCTTGTCTAATATTTTGAGCAGGAAGGGGACGGTGGTAATGGGTCTGTCATTAGTGGGAATCGACAGGTCAAGGGTGGGTTTTTTGAGTAGGGGGAGGACCCAGGATTCTTTGAGGTTATTGGGGATGGTACCTGAGGAGAAGGAGGCTTGATGAGTTTGGTGATGAACGGTGAGAGGTCTCTAGCTGCGTCTTTGATGATTTGGGAGGGCAAAGGTTGCCTTGACAGTTTGATGGTTTGAGGCTGAGAATGATTTTTTCTACTTCTAACGTGGAGACTTTGGAAGTCGGTTAGGTGTAGTTTTCTGGGACGTGGGGAGGGGAGTAGGGTGTGTGGGGGTGTTGGTGGAATTGGTAGACTTAGTTAGGGATGGTTTCCTTGCTACTTTGTTGGACAGGGCATTTTGGACACTAGTGCACCATTGTTTATCTTTCACACAGGTGTCTGGGACTAGGATGGGTGTTTCCAGTTCTTTGATAATGGTGAAGAGTTCTTTAGTGTTGGATTTGGCTTGTGAAATTCTCTGATTGTATGATTCCTGTTTGGAGGTTATGATTTCCTTTTTGTAAGTGGAGACTGTTTTGTTGAGGGTCTGCTTGTTGATGTCTGTTGGAGAATGTCTCCAAGCTTGTTCTTTTAAGCGTTTCTCAGCTCTGAGGGCTTTTAGGTGAGTAGAGAACCAGGTGTTCAAGTGTTTTTTCGGCTTGCATTTTCTCAGTTTTAGGGGTGCGATAGTGTCTGATGCTGAGCACATGCTATTGTTGTAGCTTTCTACGAGGTGGTGGGGGTTGGAGGTGGCTGGGAGTTGGTTCAAGGTTGGGAGGATGAGTTTTTTAGCTGTGATGTTTTTCTTGCTTCGCGTATGGATAGCAGTGGCTAGTAAGTTACTAGTAATGGGGCTCGCAGCTTTCACGTTGAAGGCAAGGAGATGGTGGTCGGACCATGGTTGGGGGGTGTTAGCTGTGATGGAGGCCACACAGTTGTGGTCAGCTACCCAGTCCAGGGTTCTTCCTCTGTTGTGAGTGGGGGAGGACACTCTTTGGCTGAAGCCTAGTTCTAGCAGGGTATTGTTGATGAGGGTTGCCTGTGGGTCTTCAGGGTCTTTGAGGCCCAACTTGAAGTCTCCTAGGAGAAGGCTCTGGGAGGTGTTTTTTAGGTTATTAGTGATAGTGGTGGTGAGGTCTTCCTTGAAGGAACCAAGTGGGCCGGGGGCTGTAAAGTAAGTGGATGGATACAGTTTGGGAGTTGGCGGTAGGGAGTTTGGCTGTGAGGGATTTGCATGATGGGAAGTGATTGGTGGTGTCGAGTCTGATGTTGAGCTGTGTTTTGGCAATTATAGTGAGGCCTCCACCTCTAGATTCTGTTCTATCCGCTTGTAGGATGGTGTAGTTGTCGGGGACGGCTAGTGAAAGGGCAGGTCCAGCGGCTGCGTGGATCCACGACTCGGTAATAGCTAGGAAGTCTAGTTCTTCTGCTAGAATGAGGTCTGCTACATTTGTGGCATGGGCTACTAGTGATCGTGCGTTAATTAAGGCACCTCGTATGAGAGGGGTGGTGGGTTTGGTGTGGGTGGTTGTAGTGGTTAGGTATGGACCTTGTGCTGAGTGTGAGTTTGGCCGTGCTTTGGTGTGTCAAAGAGGCGGTTGGTAGAGGGGATCGAGAGCATGGGTAGGGTCCGGTTGGACAATTTAGACTGGTTAGAGTCTCTGGATCTGGGTTCATACATTTTGGGTAGTCTGGCACGTAATTTGGAGTTTCTGGCTGTGAGGTTAAATGGTATTGAGAGGTGCATAGTAAGAGGGGAGGTGGTGCCTGTGGAGGCAGAGCTAGAGGTAAGGCTAGGGTGGCTGGACAGGAGGCTCAGGTGGAGAATTGCTCTCAGCAGTACTGAGAAGATACCTGGTAGGTACATTCTGAAGGTCAAGGTGGGAATCAGATGATGAGGCAAGTAACTGCTAGATACATCTTGGGTGGCCAGGGTAGTTATTCAGCCAGAGTAGTTGGTAAGGAGTGAAATCACTGGGTACAGGTAATGTGGCAGCTAAAATTGTCTAGGATCGGCCATCACTGAGATGGGCTAAAGGCACTGTGCAGGCAAATGAAAGCCAATGTGGCAAAAGGGTCTGCCTAGATTTGAGAGTCACAGATTGGGCCAAAAAAAGAACAGTATGCAAGCAAATGAGAGCCAATGTGGCAACAGGGACTGCCTAGATTTGAGAGTCACAGATTGGGCACTATGCAAGCAAATGAAAGCAAAAGTGGCAACAGGGTCTGCCCAGATTTTAGAGTCACAGATTGGGCTAAAAAACAACAGTATGCAAGCAAATGAGAGCCAATGTGACAACAGAGTCTGCCTAGATTTGAGAGTCACAGATTGGGCACTATGCACGCAAGTGAAAGCAAAAGTGGCAACAGGGTCTGCCTAGATTTGAGAGTCACGGATTGGGCCAAAAAAGAACAGTATGCAAGCAAATGAGAGCCAATGTGGCACAGGGTATGCCTAGATTTGAGCGTCACAGATTGGGCTAAAAAAGAACAGTATGCAAGAAAATGATAATATGACATCAATGACTACCTAGGTTTGACATTCAGAGACTAGGCTAGGTACAGTATTATCATATAGTGGTGGCGGTAATTACTTGGAGGTAGGTGAGCACTTGCATGTGCACCGTGAGGTGGAGTAAACAGAGTTCCGTAGGTAATGACAGAGGTGTTCACGTGGCTTGGAAGCAGGGGTAACAATGGTGGTCAGCCAGTGATAGCATAGCAGCGGCTTACAAGGGGATGCAGATTTATCTTTGCTGTGGTCTGGTGCGGGGGCCAGGGGGGCTGGCAAACGGCGTATATGGCGAAAACAGGCGTAAAACAGGTGAAGTAGGCTGAGTAGCCAATCAGCAGGCTGCTGGTGGCCACGTTAGGCAAGAGGGGCTGTAGGCATGTCGCGGAAGGCCATCTTTGAACTCCTAGGTACCTCGTGTACCTTAATGGAGGAGAGGGGTTTGCTTTGTTAATTTCACCGTGTGCACATGTGGGGGTTTCCTTTTGCAGGCTTTGGCAATCACTCGTCTGCAGTAATACACAAGTTAGGAAGGCGGTTTCTGGAAAGGTGGCGCGGGGGCATCTACGCTTACCAGTATTCCTTGGCTGGTTGGATGCTTCCTCGGTGGGTCAGCTGCTCCTGCAGGGACGTCACCTGGAGCTCCTGCTCCTCAGGTGGGTACAAACCCACACCGTTGAACCCACTACTAACAAATTTTGCATGGATTCCTCATTTGGTTGGGCAAGATTGTAGTCTATGTTTGGATGCAAATAATTCACTCCATAGACACCCTCATTTACTGATGCTCATCCCGATTCACAACAGAACTAGAAGGAGGCAAAATTTGGAAAGTGTCTGAAGCAAAATGTTCAATGTGTCGGTTATTCCTTTGAAATGTATCATTTTGTATACAGATCGAAAGTGTTTATTAAAGCATTTTTAAAGGGAATAAAAAAAATTACATTGGGCCTCATTACGACCCTGGCGGAAATCGCGGTGCAAAATGCACCATGGAGCACGGCGGAAAGCCGCCGATAGCGCCATGGGGGTTGGCGGATTTTCCGCCCCATTCCGACCTTGGCGGGGCGGTAAATCCCCATTCCCCATTTTACCCTTCCCCATTCCCATTTTTGCCCCATAGGGTATAATGGGAGTGGGGAAGGCGTTAATTACGCCACCGTAAAATACGGTGGCGTAATTAACATCAAGGTCCCGTAGCGCCATGGATTTCTCCGCCCGGAAAAACCAGGCGGAAAACGGCTCCATGGCGCTACGGGAACTCGTAGTAGGGCGGACGGGTCCGCCGCGAATAACGCTGGCGTAAACCCACTCCGCCAGGGTCGTAATGAGGCCCATTGTCTTTTATCATCCCACTCCAAATATGGGCAATGGCAAGGATATAGTTTACTTAAGTTCATTCACGAGAAGAGGGCAAAATCAGTCAATCTTTCTTGGACATTTTCACAAATGTGCTGAAGCCATTGAGTGACTGAAAAATGCTGCACGACTTGCCAACCAGAGGACAACTTTCTCCTCCAGGGCAAATGAGATGCAAGAGTAAACTGAAGCAAGACTTGCTGACATGAGGACAAGAGCAACATCCTCCAGGGCACATGAGACTCCACTTGATCAGGACACGGGCAACACCGGGTACCCCAGCTAGTGTTTGTTATAATATAGTAAAATACATTGAAAGAGCATGGACTCTCTAGCAAGACATTTTTTTTTAAATAAACATGGGGCGTGGCCAAGATGGCGAGCTTAGCGGACGGGTGAGAAACAAGTTCCGTCCCTGCCCAGAATCTTCTGTGAAATAACCTGCACTGGCCTGCATCTTATAACAAGCGGGAGACCCCGCTGAGTAAAGGAACCTGGGGGCTACAAACAAGCCAAACGGGGAGCACCATAAAACCTGGGAAACCCAGGACAAGGAAGGGGCACAGCAACTGTGGTGACAGTGAGAGGCCCAGATGAAAAATGGCAGGTGGGGGGCTATAGGCAGCGCCGTCAAAGAAGTCGAACCCTCAAATCCCATCACACAGAAACTGAAACGAGCCGGCGAGCTGGGACCAGCAGGCACCAAGCACTCTGTGAGGAACCACATCACCCCGAGAAGCGAGGAGAAGCCCACAAAGGGTCCGGGGCAATCCCAGAACGAACCTCAAAGTGAGGAGGAAAGGACCTGAAGAGAGCCATCATTGAGGGACACCCGGAGCGGGGGAAAGCGAAGTAGGCACCCCGGGACACCAGCAGACCCTGGGACAGTGAGCAGCTGGGTGGAGCAACAGAGTACGCATCGAGGTGGTGAAGGACTGGAGAGTGCTGCCACCGAGGGACACCCGGAGAGGGAGAGAGCCAGAGAGGTACCACGGGACTCCAGGAGAGTGTGCAGCTGGGCGATGTGGAGGCATAGCGAGAAGGCACCAGAGGCTCCGTGATTGCTGGCAGAAGTGACCTGGAAGGAGCAGCAGGAACAACATAACACTGGTAAGGAGCAGCCAGGGACACTGGAACTAAGGCTGACGGCGGGAACTCCGAGGGCCTGGGTGAACTAGAATATTAGCCAATTTCCCCTTACTGGGGCAATCAACAGCGAGGGGCAATCCAAGTGGCAGCAGTAGTAGGAGGAGGCAAAGAGAATAAAAAGGGGACAACACAATGGAGGCGACACAGCTCATTAGGGGACTCTTAGCCTGGCGAAGGAGGCCCCCTTCTCTAGAGCAAGTAACAAGGAGGAGTGCAAGTGGGGGTAGAACTGAGAGGGCCCACGACAAGACGGGCTGACCAAGGAAACTAATGCTAAGTGGGGGGGGAATCCAAAGCTGGTGGGGGAATACCCAGGACCACGGAGGGCTAGGGAAGAGGAGGACCAGCGGTGCATTGCTACACAAAGCTATGCAATGAGCTAAAGGAGTGGATCAAAAGAATGTAGATGGGACCAAAAAAGAAGAGAACCACACCCGGAGTGCAAACCCAGGAGGGACGCCAGAAGGGACACACGCAGACAAAGCTCCACTTCGGAAACCAGACGGTGCACAATGACGAGGAGATGGCGCTCACCAAGGAGGATCTGCTTGCGGCCCTGGCCAAGTTCAAAGGGGAACTGACAGAGACGGTTAAGGCAGAGGGAGCTAGTATAAGGGAGGAACTCTTGCAAGCGATCACAGCAAACCGCAGAGAATGGGTCTCATTCGGAATTCAGCAGTAACCCTGCCGGTACTACAGGCGGGTTGCGGCCGTACTCGGAATAATTTACCAGCACCCGACTTCCCGGTGCCACTGGGGGATTATCACCCCGGTGACCCGGAAAGTCAGGTGCCGGTAAAATGTTGTTCCCCATTCCCATAGTAGTCTATGGGAATGGGGAACAGCTAGTGTTTGTTATAAGAGAGTAAAATACATTGAAAGAGAATGGATTCTCTAGCAGGACATTTTTTTAAAATAAACATGGGGCGTGGCCAAGATGGCGAGCTTAGCGGACGGGTGAGAAACAAGTTCCGTCCCTGCCCAGAATCTTCAGTGAAATAACCTGAACTGGCCTGCATCTTATAACAAGCGGGAGACCCCGCTGAGTAAAGGAACCTGGGGGCTACAAACAAGCCAAACGGGGAGCACCATAAAACCCGGGAAACCCGGCCCACGGAAGACGCATAGCAGGTGTGGTGACAGTGAGAGGCCCAGATGAAAAATGGTGGGTGGGGGGCTATAGGCAGCGCCGGCAAAGAAGTCGAACCCTCAAACCCCATCACACAGAAACTGAAACGAGCCGGTGAGTTGGGACCAGCAGGCACCGAGCACTCCGTGAGGAACCACATCACCCCGAGAAGCGAGCAAAAGCCCACAAAGGGTCCGGGGCGATCCCAGAGCGAACCTCAAAGTAAGGAGGAAAGGACCTGAAGAGAGCCATCATTGAGGGACACCCAGAGCAGGGGAAAGCGAAGGAGGCACCGCGGGACACCAGCAGACCCTGGGATAGTGAGCAGCTGGGTGGAGCAACAGAGTACGCATCGAGGTGGTGAAGGACTGGAGAGCACTGTCACCGAGGGACACCCAGAGAGGGAGAGAGCCAAAGAGTTACCACAGGACTCCAGGAAAGTGTGCAGCTGGGCGATGTGGAGGCATAGCGAGAAGGCACCAGAGGCTCCGTGATTGCTGGCAGAAGCGACCTGGAAGTAGCAGCAGGAACAACATAACACTGGTAAGGAGCAGCCAGGGACACTGGAACTAAGGCTGACAGCGGGAACCCTGAGGGCCTGGGTGAACTAGAATATTAGTGAATTTCCCCTTACTGGGGCAATCAACAGCGAGGGAATAGGCAATAGGAGCAGATGAGAGGATAAGGGCCTTGGAGAAGAAGTGCAGCGCCATGCCCATATTCGCGAAACCCTATCTTATCAAACCCTGCTTTCCTGTCGGGAATGGATTGCAACAGGTTCAAAAGCTGGATATCGGGATGGTTGAGGGAAATCGGGGAACTATACGAGGGAAACTAACAGTACATTTGAAAGCTGCTGTAGGGAGTTTGACCTGGAGAAGGGGGACTTATTTTCTTACCAGCAGCTAAAACACTGGGCGGGGGCCCCCACAATAATGGAAGGGGCCAGAAGGGTACAGACAGAATGGGAGAAGCTAATGTCTAACACAGAAAACAATACGGGATGGATCTCTGCCATCTATAAGATTCTATCAGACAATGAGAAGCGGGAGAGCTGGGCAACGAGGGGCAAGTGGGAGAGGGCGTTGGGGAGAGTAGTCACGGATAAGGAATGGGATAAAGCCTTAAAGGGATAGTACAGCCGTATCCCTCGGTACAACATTGCGAGCTACAATACAAGTTGCTACACCAATGCCACTACACCCCAGAAAAACTACACAAAATGTGCAACGCGACATCAGCACTATGCTGGGCGGGGAGTTTTATTTTACGTTGCTATGCAAGAATATTAGATGATACGGAACTGAAGTACAACAATCTGTGCTAATGCTAAGCTATTGTACATGAGAACTTTCATGAGTTCAAAAAGTTATAGTTATAAATAAAAATAAACATTAGTCATTTTAACGAGTGAATGGTAATATGTCGATTCTCATCATTTACTATTAAACATTGCATTAAAGGTTTGAACAGTTTAATTGTACCATCTTGGTATGCCAGAACTGTTGTCTACTCTTTTCAAATCACACCTGAGGATCGAATACACATAATGTATGTTTTTGGAAATTGAGGAGGATTCTGGTGGTATATGTATAATTTTGATCTGCCATAATAGATCATTTCTAATATTTGTTAAAACTACCAATTGCATAGTGCACTGATTTATAACATTTTCATGCAATATTCCCCCAAAACTTTCCCACTCAAACATGATGTTCCAGCACTTCAGACACTGCCCTAGTACCCTGCAGGCCAAAAATGTGTGCTCAGCAGGTTGCCATTTTGAATACCAGCGAGCCCGACTCAGCCTTTCATCCTTACTAGGTTGATAGATAGAGTACCAATTTCTATGTGGTAAGGACACATTTTACAAGTGGCATTTGCAATCTGAAGCAGTTTCTTACCAACACAGGGCTGCTACCGAGCCAGTCCAAGCTCCGGGAGTTCTCACACAGCAGGGCTGTGAACAACAGCATAGCTATGGTGGTGAGAAACAGCTGCAGAGGTCAAACACTGCTAAAGCTGTGGCAGTAGTCAGGCGGAGCAAAAGAGATGAAGCAGTGGGTACTGGGTCAGAGCACACAGGGCACATGTTTTCCCTCGGACGTTGAGGGAAGAGCAAAAACAAAAATGACAAGTAGGCAACTTTTCTTTTGTTGTGGGCTGAAATAGCATTCACATACTAATATTTCTCTTTATCCATCCTTCTTGTAATTTCATTTTTTTAGTAATAGAATAGTTGTAAGTAGTGTTTGCTCGACATATACTGTTTGAATTGTGATATTGATCAATTGGACTGACAAACTTGGTTTTAATAGTAGAAGTTTGAAGTCTTTTTTATACGAATGTCTTATTCACTTATTCTAAGTGTTATTTACTGTAAAAATGGCTTATGTTTTCCATTACAGATTTTTTTTTTGTTAGTAAAAAGCCTTCTGTCTAACTCTACATAAACCAAGAATCAAGGCACCACCCTACATGTTTTCTCCAAAGATATTTCATTGATCCGAGAATGATTGCATTACATTCTGGCATTCGACCAGGTGAGATGGATAGAGATACTAATCAAAATATTGTTAGATAAAAGAGGCAAACATTACAGTGAATGCAGCCAAAATGTACGAGTTAGTGGGATTCACAAAACAAAGCCAATCCCAGACCGACTAAGCGATGGCTTGCCCATGCAGTAGCAGCACTCTTTCCACGTGGCAATAGCCCAGTAAGTGTGATATATATCATGGCTGGGCAGATATCATTAATCCACTACAGGATGTGCACTTTGTGGATCTGAATTGTGCCTTCTGCTCATGACCCATTTCGTGCTATTGTCCGAGGAGGAGATAGGTGAAGACTGTGCCCTCCAACACATTGCAGCTAATGGAGGTATGCCTGATACAGTTGTGTTGATGATTCGTTGAGACTTTCTCTTTTGTAAAAGTCATGACAGACAGGTTGGAAATGTCTGTCTGGTTAATGTCTAGGCCTATTCCGATGTATCTGCCTGTGCAATATCGAGATGTGATAACTGGGCTTTGTGCTCTTGACCCATTCATTGCTTGTCTACAGGAGGAGACAGGGGGAGCCAGTATGCTGCTGGTGCCCTCAGACACAACACAACCACTGATTAGGTGAGATTTTCTTTTTTTTAAAGTAAAAGCAGGGAGGTGGCTAAAATCTGTCTGATTACTGTTGTGCCCTTTCCTCTTGACCCATTCATTTCTCATGCACATGTGGAGGCAGGATAGCCAAGATGATATTGGTGCCCTTAGGCACATCGCTACCAGTGCAGGTATGCCAGGCATGGTCGTGTTGATGATTAGACAAGGTTTTCTGTTTTGTAAAAGTCAGAGCAGGAAGTTGTATAATATGTGTCTGGTTAATATCTAGGCCTAATTCCATGTCGGTGCCTGTGAAATATCGAAATGTGGCAACTGTGTCTTTTCAGCTTGACAAATTCATTGTCTGTTTGAAGGAGGCGATGGGGAGCCATTGTGCTGTTTGTGCACTCATCCATCTCACAACCAATGCATGTATCTCTGCTATGGTTGAGAAGAAGATCTGACGAGATTTTATCATTTGTAAGGTCTGTGTGTAACACGACTTATACATGTATTACATTGGGCCTCATTACAAGTCCGGCGGTAGCCATGCCGATACAACCGTCAGGCTACCGCTGGACTTGTGAATTTTTCCAGGGCCTGGCTTCACGGGAACACGGGGGGATTATGACCCTGGTGTTCCTGGAAGCCAGACGCCGGAATATTGTTAATCCCTATTCCCATTTGAGTCCAACAGGACTCAAATGGGAATAGGGATGACGGAAGCACCGGCACCGTTAATAACGGTGACAGTGCCTCCGTGAAAGTCTGCGGGCAGCTGCTGTTCCACCCGCCAGACGGGCGGCGCGGCAGCTGCCCGCAGACTCGGAGTGTGCCGGTCCAGTAACAACAGTGCCGGTAGGCTTACCGGCACACTCATAATGAGGCCCAATTGTCTGCCCCCAATTCAGGAAATGGCATCCCCACCCTCTCAATCTTTTCTCTCACTTCAGTGATGATGTAAATAAATAACATAAGATGCTAGAGACAATAGCAAGGTAAATCACTTTGGGTCTCGCCTGAGACGTGCAATGGCAGAAGGTCTGCTGTCTCTCCCTCATCCCAGAAAATCAGGAAACCTATGCTGGGTAACAATTGACTGTACTTGCACTATTAGCATCACTTGTCAAGACAATAATGTTCAAGTTGCCATGTTTCCACCGTTGCATCTTTTGTTAAACATTATTTTCAAATAGTAATCCCTTTTATACTCAAACACAAGTTATGAAAAGTAAAGGCATCCGAACTACTTTGTAATTTTAAATATAATAATTTTTCAAGAGTCCTTACAGAAAAAGACTCCAAAACAAACACCACACCACAAACAAGGGGACACCAGGTGGTAAACAACATGAACTCAGGCAGATTTTATATTGCAACATCAACAATGACCATCAACCATACTCATAAATGATGCTTGTGTGCAGCGGGCAGAATTTGATTTGAACAACAGTGCAGAGCCATGGAAGCTTCTAAAAGACAATTATTGGGCCTCATCACGAGTTGGGCAGTATCCCGACTGGGATACCACCCAACATTATTTGCGTTAGTACCCAACCGTCCGGTGGTATAACCGCCAGGTCACGGGTTGGGCACTAAACGTTATTCCCCATTTCCCATTGTGTCCATTCCCAATGGGGAATTTTTTGGCACAATTACCGCCTGCAGTACCGCCTGCAGTATTACTGTGTGGTAATTGCACTGAAAAATTGGCATTTTTCCAGCGTTTCTACCCCCTGCCCTGAACTGGGGTAAACACGCCAGAATCATGATTGGGCAGACCCTTAAATGCGGCAGTAACAGTGTTACTTCCGCATTTAAGGGCTACCGCCCAACTCGTGATGAAGCCCATTAGCTACTCTGAAATGTCTTTAACTCAGAAGACAGTAATTCCAGAAAAGTAATTGCATTTAAAGCAGGTCAATCTGTTGTGCAATGTATGCCACACAAGCCTGAGTTGAATGAATGACCAGTTTTCATATATTACCAATTTCATGACAACCACCTCAAATATCTCTTCTAGAAGCTTCAGAAGTGTTTGAAAGTTTTGCAGATAATCAGGAACTTGATCCTTACTGGCACCGTTGTTTCTGTACCGGCAACCTTGTAATGCGGCCCATTGACTGACTAAGGGATCGAGTGATGGTAATAGAGGGTCAAGTATCAGATCTAGAAAGAAAAGTACCCTAACTGAAACAGCAGGCAATAGGAGCAGATGAGAGGATAAGGGCCTTGGAGAAGAAGTGCAGCGCCGTGCCCATATTCGCGAAACCCTATCTTATCAAACCCTGCTTTCCTGTCGGGAATGGATTGCAACAGGTTCAAAAGCTGGATATAGGGATGGTTGAGGGAAATCGGGGAACTATACGAGGGAAACCAACTCAGTACATTTGAAAGCTGCTGTAGGGAGTTTGACCTGGAGAAGGGGGACTTCTTTAAATATAATAATTTTTCAAGAGTCCTTACAGAAAAAGACTCCAAAACAAACACCACACCACAAACAAGGGGACACCAGGTGGTAAACAACATGAACTCAGGCAGATTTTATATTGCAACATCAACAATGACCATCAACCATACTCATAAATGATGCTTGTGTGCAGCGGCCAGAATTTGATTTGAACAACAGTGTAGAGCCATGGAAGCTTCTAAAAGACAATTATTGGGCCTCATCACGAGTTGGGCAGTATCCCGACTGGGATACCACCCAACATTATTTGCGTTAGTACCCAACCGTCCGGTGGTATTACCGCCAGGTCACGGGTTGGGCACTAAACGTTATTCCCCATTCCCCATTGTGTCCATTCCCAATGGGGAATTTTTTGGCACAATTACCGCCTGCAGTACCGCCTGCAGTATTACTGTGTGGTAATTGCACTGAAAAATTGGCATTTTTCCAGCGTTTCTACCCCCTGCTCTGAACTGGGGTAAACACGCCAGAATCATGATTGGGCAGACCCTTAAATGCGGCAGTAACAGTGTTACTTCCGCATTTAAGGGCTACCGCCCAACTCGTGATGAAGCCCATTAGCTACTCTGAAATGTATTTAACTCAGAAGACAGTAATTCCAGAAAAGTAATTGCATTTAAAGCAGGTCAATCTGTTGTGCAATGTATGCCACACAAGCCTGAGTTGCATGAATGACCAGTTTTCATATATCACCAATTTCATGACAACCACCTCAAATATCTCTTCTAGAAGCTTCAGAAGTGTTTGAAAGTTTTGCAGATAATCAGGAACTTGATCCAGACTACAGTCTGTCTGGTGTAGATCCCTTGCATTTTTAAGTTGATTCCAATCAAATGAACCGCAAATAGTCCCATTTCAACATCTTTAAAATATCTACCAAACAGCACTCACAAACTATATATTTAGGTTAGAAAACAATCATTTGGCAATTCACTGCCTTCTGCGTCAAACGTTGTAGTGAATTGATCTACACTAGACAGCCTAGTAAGATTGTTGTCCGTCGTCCCTTTTGTTCCCCCTCACTTGCCTCGTCGCGCCTTGAAACACTTTTGTATAGGCGCGTTATAAATGCCATATTCTATCATATCACTTTAAAAAAGGGTTCTGACCCTCACACTTAAACATACAGAAAATCAACAAGATAATATATAGCAATTCAACAACTACTACAGTAGATTTCACATCATAATAGCTGCTTCTTCCAAAAACCTGGGTGAATGCCCTTCCAAAGGTTCTAACAGACTTTTAACTGTTCACAAAGGATAAGGAAATACTGGGTCAATAAAAAGTTCCAAGTTAGTTTTTCAACTTGACAACA
The DNA here is from genome assembly GCF_040938575.1 of Ambystoma mexicanum. Classification (NCBI taxonomy): domain Eukaryota; kingdom Metazoa; phylum Chordata; class Amphibia; order Caudata; family Ambystomatidae; genus Ambystoma; species Ambystoma mexicanum. The sequence continues at coordinate 932,553,440 of NC_090933.1, forward strand.
CAAAGTTCCAAATTGGATTCCACGAGTCATTTAAAGTTGATTGACAAAAGCTTTCCTATTTCCACTCGTGTCCTAGGTCATGTGACAGCTTCTTGTTGTCACCAATAATGTATACTTCAGTAAGGGTTTTGAGACACTATCTTATCCTCAACAATGTACACTTCAACAAGGATCTTGAGACATTGGCCCTCATTACGACCCTGGCGGAGATCCATGGTGCAATTTGCACCATGGTCCATGGCGCAAAGCTGCCAACTCCGCCATGGTGGTTGGCGGACTTACCGCCCCATTCCGACCTTGGCGGGGCGGTAAGTCCCCAATCCCCATTTACCCTTCCCCATTCCCATTTTTGCCCCATAGGGTATAATGGGAGTGGGGAAGGCGTTAATTACGCCACTGTAAATTACGGTGGCGTAATTAACAACAAGTCCCGTAGCGCCATGGATTTTTCCGCCTGCAAAAAGCAGGCGTAAAAATCACCACGGCGCTACGGGAACTCGTAGTCAGGCTGAAAGGTACGCCATGCTTTACGCCAGCGTAAACCCCTTTCCGCCAGGGTCGTAATGAGGGCCATTGTCTTTTTGTAACAACAAATCTTTCAACATTTCATTGGTTTATCAATAAATGTCTTGTCAGGATGTTTGATACCCCTTTTGGTTATACTCCCTTGCCAGACCAACTACTACTTCTAAGTACTTCTGTGGTAAAGGTCAACTTCAAATGTTTCAACAATGTCTTCTGTTTCACAACAATAACTCTTGCTCTCTTCTATACTTATTTGCCTATTTGGCAATGTAGGGTTTAAGGCACCTCTTAATTTAGCCTCGTTAACAGATGGGCAATATTCTGCAGACACTTAAATGCTCAATGTTCTTCATTTGGCTTGGGTAACGCTGGGTGTTTGTTAATGGCTTTAGTATAACCCTCTTTTGGCTTTGGCAATACTGGTTTGTGTTTTCTGCTTGAGGTGTTGCCCCTTCATAAGAGTGACTTATATGGTAACCCAACAACGATCAATCACAGCCTGCAGATGCGTTCTTGTTATGTTGAATGTTCTGGTTTGAATCAGCTTGGTATATGTAAAAATGATTAGCTTGGTTTACATCAGTTTGGTATTCAAAGTGCGACCTGGTCTCGGCCAGTGGGCCACAGAGTCTAGGGGCCCCATTATGAGGAAGGCGGTAGAGGGTTAACAGCGCCGGTACTCATTACAAGGTCTTCTCGCGGGTCCCGCTAAGGACGCCTGGTTTTACCAGACGTCCTTAGCGGGTCCCGTGAACAGACCAGGATGCTAACAATGGATCCGTCATTAACGGGCCCGTTGTTAGCATCCTCCCCTTTCCCATTGAGCCCTATCGGGGTTCAAATGGCAATGGGGATGCACCGGGTCTGGGTTCCTGGAATGGGGAAATACCGGGCCCTCCAAGGTTGGAATGGCCTGATATTTCCCCATTCAAGGAACCCAGACCCGGTACCCAGTATGGGTGTGGCCATGCCGCTAAAAGATCACGGGTTTGGCAGAACGGTAAGTCCCCATTCCCCATTGGGCCCATTTGGGAATTTCCTATTCCCCATTGGGCCCAATGGGGAATGCTTGGCACTATTACCACTGGCGGTATCACCGCCTGCGGTAATAGCACTGAAAATAGGCACAATCGCAGCAGATTTGTCCCCAGCTCAGAGCTGGGGGTAAATCCACCAAACCCATGATTTGGCAGACCCTTAACTGCAGCAGTAATAGCGTTACCGCTGCATTTAAAGGTTACTGCCAAACTCGTGATGAAGCCGATAGTGTTCAACTTAAAGTTCTGAGCTCTCTCCAGCTCAATGCTTTCTTTCAGCTCCCCCTTCCCCAAGCACAAGAAAGTTCCATGAAAAAGTCTTATGATCACCTTTCTTAAGTTCAAAATGTCATTGTTCAAAATTACTCCTCTGGGTTCCCTTCCCCAAGTTTAAATTAACACAGTTCAAAACAAAACAGGTCTTGAGACTCCGGTCTCAAGACAACAAATGTGGTCCTTTTCAGTCTCAGGGTTCCCTTCCCCAAGACTTCACTCATCTGCAGTGGTTTTATTATGTTGTGGCTCAGTGTCCTGCAGTACTCTCTGGTCTAGGTGCAGTTGTTAGACTGCACAGTCTACCCATTACAGGTCGTGCACCCAGGGCCCCCGGGACTCCTCGGCACACACACGCAGGTTTCTTGGCACTTGCTCCTGTGCACCAAGTCACCTTCATTTAGTTCCTTTTTTCAGCCTCTTGGCTTTGTGGGTATTTTCACACTTCTCTGCCTTCTCCTTGTTAGCCTCGTGGCCCTGCCACCATGTGTCATAAACCTCAGGCCAACCTTGGCCTGACCACACTGCAGTCACTCATAAAGGTTCACTGTTTGGCTTTCTTCAGCCCACAATGTACTTGACTTTAAGATTTGAGTGAAATTGTTGTGCAATATATATTCAACAAAATCTTCACAACGTGCCTTTCATTGGGAAATTCCATTTATATTTCTCTTAAAAGGTTTCCCAACATGTCTGTAGTTCATTTAGCAAACACTCAAGCCATTTCTGTGGCTTGCACAATGTTTCTTTACCCTTTTCAGGTTCATACCACTTTCTGTGTAAAGTTAGTTTGCCGATATTATTTCTCTTCTTAAGTCTTCTACTTGCTTTAACAATGGCTTGTCAGTTTGTATCAACTCACTATTGCAATTTACCGGCACGGACAATGCGTTCACTGATACTGTTGCTTTAAGTTATCCCGCTCGCACGCAGAGTTACTCAGTGATTCCTGTGTCTCTGAAACTCACCGGCTCTTGAGCTCTTGCATGAACATGCAGCGTTGTTTCACGAATTCCTCTGCTTCCACATGATACCACAATGATTAAGGGTCTTCAGTTTGCCCTTAACACTCTCCATGATGGCTCTCATGCCCAGAGTCAATGAGCACCAGTCTTCAGGAATACGGGATCAGCCAGCTTGGCACTGCTTCCCATTGTACAAACTCTGCATACAGAGCTTGGATTTTTAAAGCCAGCCCCCAGACACTTCATGTCAGCGTGCTCCGCTCCCCACAGTTTACCACAGCTCCTGCTGGTCTTCTCGTTCTGCTGCACCTCACACAGGTCTCCCTCTTTCCCCTTTTTTGGCTGGGTTGGTCTCTTTTTATACACCTGTAACCCCATGACAGTCTGCAGGTGTGAATGTCCAATTAGCCCTGACTCACCATAACAAAAGGGACATGCCTGACCCTGACAGTTCCTAGTAGGCATCTTCATCGTCCCAGTACCAGAGTGGTAAAACATTGTAGTTTTCATTGCACGCAGCTGTTTCTTCTTAGTCCCAGTACTGTCAAGTGTCAATTGTGGAGAAATGAGGGAAGGTGGCTCACCAAAGCCCATAAAGGTTGGGGGAGGGTTAGGTTGGTCGTCAATATCGAAAGGGGGATACCATGTCCCCTTTAACATATGTCTGGACTGGGGGTATCTCCTATCCTTTTCTTGGCAAATGGGACATGGATAACAATATCCCATAACTGCTCTTGGAATAGAGGGTTCTTCTTGAAAGGTAATTGTGGAGTAATGCGTCTGAGTATGTCTCACTCCCAATCCCCAGGGACCCTCCACCGAGGTGATCCTCCCTCACTTCTCCACCCCCAGGGCCAGGATCCAAGGGCGATGGCCTTTCCCTGGCCACCTGAAAGAGGACCAAAGGGGAGTAGAAATGAGGATACCCTCAGGTTTCTCACAGGCCACAATGCAACAGTGAACTCACCGGGTATGGCTTGCACATCTGTCTGCCTCGCTGCCTCCAGCGTGTGTGCTTCTGTGTCTTTACATGGCCTGGCAGCTCCTCCTTTGCAGTCCAGTGCTCGCTTGCCACCGTGGAACACCTCACAGTGGGGAAGAGGGCTCTCCTACCTTCCCAAACAGTCTGGTACTCGCCTGCCACCACAGAACGCTTCACAATAGGGAAAAGTATTAAATGGTGGGCTTACCACTGCTTAACCTCTGCAGCTGAGACTATGAGCCCAATTGACCCTCTCAGGACCCGTAGCAACTTCTCTCACCACGGTGGTTCTGGCATCCTGGTTACTCTGTAATTTGTTCCTCTGCTGCTTCATGGAGGCTTTAGAAATCCCTCACCTACTGCAACTTCCCTCCTACTGCTGCTGCATTGGCTGCTTCTGCACCTTACACTTCAGCCTCCACCTCATGGCCTGCACCTGAGGGGGCCTTTTATTCCTCTCAGCTACCCTCAGGTGTGGGTCATTACCATTAGTTGGTTGCACTTTGCAACCTTGTGCCCCTGTAGCCCTCTTCTCCCTCTCAGTACTCAGGGAATTCAGTCCACAATTTTACAATCAGTTTTCTCAATGTTAAATTCACCACTCAAGTATTTTCTCTTCTTATGCATATTCCTTAAAGGAGAATCACAAGAATTGAAAGATATATTTAATCTAACAGACTAAGGAGATATTTCAGAATTTAGATTAATTACCCTTAAAGACTTCTCCGCCTGATTATTCTGGAATTTACAGGGTTTCTTGTTTCAGGAAGAGTTTGGACTTTTTTCTCAATCCACATACCTCACCGTTATGATCATCTTCACTAATATTCTGGCACTTAGCTTTAGGGATTAATAGTTCCCTCTTACAACATGCCATTACTTGTGCCAGCATAAATGATATTCCTTTCTTTGAGGAAGAGAAATATCACGTCTCATCCCACGAAGTCCTTCTATCACCCTGGGACCCTTCACTCTCAGGTGATCCTCCCGGATAACACCGCCTCCAGGGTTAGGATCAGTAATGGTCTGCCTTTCCCTAGCCACCTGAGATGAGACTTTAGGCAGGGCAAGGCATATATTAGTTTTCAAAAAAGTATTAGCTGAGTTTGCAAATTAAAATGTTCTTGAATAGCAAACAAACCCATTTGATTAGCAATATTGCTCTAATACTTTTAATGTCACCAGAGGTTATTTGTACCCAAGACATAAAGTGAGCAAAAATAAAGCAGTTTTGTTTACTGCTGAAGTGAGACATTAGTGAAATAAGATGGGCCTTTAAAATTCTTGAAAAGTTCCACTAGACCTGCAGGTCGAGTAATTAGTTCTTACTCGACCTAAAATAAAATGCACTTGTTCAATGGCAACAAATTTAAATGTGCTTTCTGTAAAATGGTTCATGTCACCACAAACCCACTTTATGTTCGGCACACTGCTGCCACCCAGAGGCCAACCATGCACAGTGAAACCTTTTTTTGGCATTTACTGCAAAGTAAATGTTAAATAAAAGTTTCAAACATTCCCTAAAAATGGTACTCGCCCTTCATAAAATCTACTGGACTATGCGAGTGGCCGAAAGTACTTTGCAAGCCCTGGATGAGTGTCTGGAAAATGTAAAATGTTAGCTGCATGAAACAATAAATAGATATGATAAAATTGCTCTGAAAACAAATTGGCCAGTTCTCTCCCAGAGGTGCTAATATGTAATGCAATCATAATCATAGAGCAAAGCAAGCTCTGGTGGCTCACTATGGTGTATGCTAGTGCAATAGATCTGTAGATGTACAGATTGGATGGAACTAGTGATCACTACTTTGCACTACCTTGCTGTTAGCTTTGTGTATTCATTATTTAAGAGGATAGGAAGTAAGAGAGTAAGCAGCGTGGATGGTGTAGCATGCAGATAACTGGGCAAACTAGGTGGAATATTGCAGTTTGCGGACATCTCACTTTCAGGTTAGCTTGTATAAAGCAACAGGTTGATAAGATAGACTGTCAATGAGTATGAGATCAGCTCATAGGTTCAGCACCAGTTGCAAATATGAATGCAACCAGCAGGTTACAGAACTAGGCTTGCCATCAAAAGAATTTGGTCATGTGCATTTTCAAAAACATTTTCACCTGTCATCTACATCAACAAAATTTAATATAGTTCACACTGAGATTTAGATACACAAATCTAAACTTTGCTGTAAAGCATGGAGATAAGGCTGTGTTTTACAGTAGCAATACTGTAAGTATGCATTATGTAACAACTCAAAGTCTTTCAAAAAATAAAGTTAACACATACTTGTCTTTGCATGACAGGATATAGTTAGCTTAATAAAAGTATTGGCCCCATTACTTCTGGATTGCAATTATTCGAAAAATATTCTTGCTTAGCACTCCCACACAGGCCTTTGGAACTTAAGAGCGGAGGAGAGTATTACTACTGCACTCTCTATCCATTTGAACTCGCAGGAAACAAAGAAAAGAGATTGGAGAGAGCCCTAAAGGCAAGAGTGGAATGCAGGGCGAGCTGTGCTTTCATTGAACAAGGTAACTTAAATAGCTAGCTTTGCTACACAAGTGCCAATTTAAATAGCAAACCTGCAGAATTGCATAGCAAATTGCTATACAAAAATGCATATTTATGCCTTGCAGGGCTTCAGTGAGGATTCGGTAGGATTCATCACAATGTGCATTCACTAAACCCAACTTGTTTTGCATTTTCACATATCATTGTGAAATATATTGATCATGTGCAAAATCCAAAGTTGAAGAGAAAATCACTGATACGTAAGTGTCAAGATGTTTCGGAAGGTAGCTTGTTATCTGAAGCATTATCTTTTTTTAATATTTTTTTTATTGCACAGTGGATAATTTGCATTGGCATATAATACACATTTTCCTTTTTTGATAAAACATCATCAATAAAAAGAACAAATAAAATTAGCACTAACAATTCATCACTGTACATATTTCATGCATCAGCAATGTCCCATCCCGTCTCACCATCCAATTTCATCGGTACTGCTCCTTGATTTGATTAACACTCCCAATTTGTGTTGCACTCCTTTATGACCTGAGAATAAACACCACTCGCCGCGTACCCAAGCACATTTCTCCCTTACCTTCCACATAGTTTCCCCTAAATGTCTGGTAACACCCCTCGCTCGCGCTGCACTTAGAAATTATGGTGCAATTAAGTATGGCGAGTCCAGTACTGCCTCCAAGTATTCATCCCATATAGAGTGCATGCCTTCCTGTTCCCCCAGATTTTTCAATCTAAAATCCTTCTCTGCTGTAGCCCATCTTACCATATCCTTAGTCCAGAGTCTTTCAGACAGCCCAGTGGACAGCTTCTACTTCATCGCTATTTGCCTTTCTGCCAGTGTTAGCCCCAACGGCATGAATTTCATCTTGAGTTTAGTGTTCTTCTTGCTAGGTATTAAGTCCAGCAGACATGTCTTGATTAGTGTGGTGAGTGCGCACGCTGTAATGTTTGCTAGAATTTCAACTACTATACACCTGAAACTATGCATTTGAGGGTTAGACATAGTCTGCACCATTGTCGGTGCTATGTATGCACGGTGCAAACATTTATAGTGAATCAATTTTAACCTCATATTGGGTGTGACAGTGTTGTGCCATGCTATGTTCCATTCTGCTTCTTCCAGGGCCTGCCCTACAGCTTCTTCCCATATCTCTCTAGGATACCTAGCATCCGCGGGACCTAGTCCTCTCACACACCCTGTATATCATCGTTAAACTCCGGCGACCCTCCCTCAATGACAGCATAGCCTGATTAATTACATGTATTTGGGGTGTGCTACAGGAGTCCCCTGAGGTTTTTCTGCTAAATGTAGCAAGCCTAGCATACATCAGGAAAGCAGCTGTCCCCATGTCCCATTATGCTTTGGTGTGCTCAAACTCCAGAAAGCCATCATCCCCATATAGCTGCTCCCATTGCTTGATGTCCTTTCCCTGTGTTGTGCCCCTTCCCTGCGCATGGTGCATTGTTCTGTATATAGTTTTTGAGTCCTTCTAGTTTTGTGCTCCTGTTCCATACCTTATATATTGCCTGCATGTGCTGTGGTAGGCCCTTAATCATCTGCCTGCTACACGTTAATGGAACATTCAGCTACTGAAGCAGCACATTTTCTGCCCCTAATAACCTTGTCGCTTGGTCCTGACCGCTTTCTGTGAACCACGGCACTACATACTACAGTAGCGCTTCCACATATTAGAACCTAAAATCAAGGGCCCGAACCCCCCCTTCCTCGTAAGTTAACCTCAGGACCTGTATCCCTATTCTGTGGTGCTTATTGCCTCAGTACAGACAAACCATTAGTTCATCCCACCTCCTAAAGTTCCTTTCCGTTGTTGGCATGGCAACCCCCTGGAATATATATAGAAGCCTGGAGAGCACTATCATTTTGGAAATCGACACGCTGCCCATCAATGTTTAAGGACATTTCAACCAGTACTCCATCGACGTGCTGCTCGGATCCAAGGATTGCGTAACATTGGTGTCATACGCGTCTTCTATGTACGCACTAGCCATAATACCTAAACAGTGAAAGGGCACCTCCATAACTGGAATGCCTAATCCTGCCATTGGTGAAATGTCTGTTTCTAGCAACGGTTAGAGGCATGATTTTCCCCAGTTAGTTTGTAATCCAGCCTCTATCCCATACGCCTCTATTTGCTCCAGCATAAGCAAAAAATTATGTATAGAAATATGTTGTCCACGTACGAGATTATGTGGGTCTGCTCTGCTATGCTATACCCTGTGTCCATGAATTCCCCCCCCCATTAAGAAGGCCAGCAGCTCCATCACTGTGGCAAATAATAGTGGAGACAGAGGACAACCCTGTCTGGTACCCCTGTAGACCCTCCATCGCTCTGCGATAGTTTGATTCGTTTTGATCCTGGCATACGGCTCATTGTAGAGCAGTTTCACCAAGCTTACCAATACTTCCCCTATCCCAAACTTCTTTAGTTTCTCGATCATAAAGTGCCAATCCACACAGTCAAAGGCCTTATGTGCATGCCAGCTGGCCCCTCCCCACTGCCCCCCTCACCATGCCTTCTATTACTAGGAACATTCTTCTAACATTCATCATGGTGGTCTGTTGCGGGACAAATCCCTCCTGATCCGCATGCACTATTTTGTGTATCACTTTAGATAGTCTGTGGGCCAGTATTTTGGGTAGAATCCTGCAGTCCACATTTATCAGTGAGAGCGCTCTGTATGTGCCGCAGTCCACCGGGTCTTTCCCTTGCTTCAGCAAAATTATAATTATCGCTTTGCACATAGTTGGTGGCAACACGCCTTTCGCGTGCGCCTCCATGTACAACTCAAGTAGTCTGGGTGCCACCAGCTCTTTATAGGTTTTGTAAAATTCAATCGGAATCCCGTCCCACCCCCTGGTGTTTTCCTGTTTTGTAGGTCCTCTGTTGCCCAGTGAACCTCCTCTACATCCAGTGGTTTATCCAGTGCATCCCTGTCCGACACCCCTAGTCATGGCAGCTCTGACTCCTCTAACAATTCAGCCACTTGGGCCTTGTCAGGCTGGTCTTGCTGTGCATACAAGTTTACATATAATTCCCTAAATGTCTAATCGATGTCCTCTTGCTCACGTGTGATATTCCCGTGCCCATCACTTATTGCAGAGATATTACTGTTGCCTCTTTCCCTGTCCAGCAACCATGCGAGGGTTCTGCCTGGCTTATCAGCTTCATCATGCACTCTGCTTGTTCTATTTTCCCCACCCTTTCATAGTCCTGGTGCAGTTGGTCTCTCTTCCCAGCTAGCACCCTCTCCAACACCCCACCATCTGCTACCTGCTTCTCCAAATCTCCACTCTTGGTCTCAAGGCACCCTCTTTGCTGGGTGATCACTTGTTTGATCCCCCATGTGGTGGATATACAAACTCCTCTTATTGCTACCTTAAATACCTCCCAAAGTGCTCCCACCTCTCTCACAGTATCTGTATTGTTTTCGAAGAATGTCCCTATTGCCTGCTTCATTGTATGCTCTCCTCTTAGTCTCCCGGTTGGCATTGGAGTGCACACTTGCAGCCGTTCTATTGTAATCAGCAAGGGTGCATGGTCTGATAGTGATTATCTAGATATTCCGCTGCTCTCAATGTGCTAGTACCCTCCTCCTGCAAAAATGCAAAATCTATGTGACTGTATGACCCATGCACAGATGAAAAGAATGAGTAGTACCTGATTCCTGGATGCAGAAGCCTCCAGCCCACAACCAATCTGCGATCCATAAGAATGCTTCTGAGTGTTCTGAAGGCAAGCTCCAAAGTCCGACCCCTCACTCTTGACGTGTCGAGGGCTCCATCTAGAGAGCCGTAACAGTCCCCCATCCACATCACTTTGTACCCAGCATATCTGCATAGCAGTGGGCCGATCTGCTATAGAAGCTCTGGGCTATCTATATTGGGAGCATACGTGCAAATCAGTGTCACCCGCTTGTCAGTCAGCCTGCCGGGCAGCAACTACATATCTGCCTGCATTGTCCTGCTCAAACCGCTCAAACTGTCAGGGAACATTGTCCCTCACCTACAGGAGTACCCGCCTTGCTGCTGATTTGAAGTACACCAGTACACTCCCCCCTAATTTCCTGCGCACCTTCCTGTGCTCCTCAGCTGTTAGGTTTGACTCTTACAACATTGCTATGTCTATCGCTCGCCTACAGATATAAGATCAGCCATAGTAAGAAATGGCTAATCTAGCTGCAGCAAAATGATAGTCTTGTCACGTACTAACACGTATGATGCTTACTTCATTATAGATTCCCAGAAAATGATGCCATGACGCAGTAAGAAATGGCTAGACTGGCTGCATATAAATGTCAATCTAGACAGGCAATTAACACTTGTCATGCTTACTTTATCATAGATTCCCTGTAAAAAGGTCATGCCACATTAAGAAATGACTAGACTTGCTCTACCAAAATGCGAGCCTAGACACTAATAACACATATCATGCCTGCTTAATCATGGATGCGCATATGTGATAGTGCACCCCCTCCTGCCCCACCCTCATGACATGTCCCCTCAACTCAAACTCTCCTCCTCCAACCCCAAACTCAGCCCCTTGGCCCAGCATTAACTCCATGTCAATCTTCCTCATCCCAGTACTTAAGTATGAGGCAAGGTGATTCATAGGCAAGTACTGGGACGAGGAAGAGTAGGACTATGACTAATGAGGAATGCAGGAAAGTAATGTAAGTATTGAAAACAAGCACACCATTCAACTGCTCATTTAAACTGCACCCATTCACTCACACACCCAGCCACCCATACATCATGCACTCACTCACACACATTACATAATATACATATACATACACATGCACCCTTTCATTCACACATGCATGCACGCACACACGCACGCACACCCATTTACAAAAAAACCCCCACTTTCTTACCTTTTTCCAAATCCATTGCTGTTCCGAGGATCTCCTCTGCAGCCAGGCCTATCTCCCATGCTCCACGCATGCAAGGAACCGGCTCTAGTTCCTGCTATGCGCAGTGCATGGAAGACAGAGCCTTCTTTGTCCTGTTGGGGCAAGGGGCGAGGGTTCTTTTTGAAGTGAGTCTAACTTCAAAAAGAAATTAAAACCGTAACGGAAATAATTTCTTATGTACATCTTGCAGGAAAACCAATAGGAAGAATGGGGTTTGAAACCAGGTGATCCCATGATATGTGCCTTCCAACCCACTACTCCTATAATGACACAAGAGCCCAATAAACGCCTCCTTACTCAGCCTTTTCCCTAGTTGCCCTCCCAGTATATGCTGTACCTGAGCGTGGAGCGAGACAGGAGCTGAGTTAAAGCATTTCCAAACCAGTTACTTCACTGGTTAGACGGCACCAGCTTCTTGGCTGACAAGCGTCTATATGTTTGTGGGCTGCTTAGTGATGTTGGTAGGACATTGCTTAAGGTTCTCAAATTGATCTCTGTTTTCAGGTTCAGTGGACTGCACAGAGGGAGTGAAGAAGATTCCAGTCACCACAGTGGAGCAGGTGAACATTCCAGCCACTAGAACAGAGCAAGTGAAGATTGCCATCACCGAAGCAGGCAGTCCCAGAAGCTGGATCGCAGGTAAGTTCAGAACCAGATGGTAAACATTACTTGTGATAGGAACACTCAGCATGTGTTCCCTTTCAGGTAGGGTTTAAATAGTGTGCTCCTCAAAATGGCTGCCAGGAAGTCCAAAGTCTTGTCAGATGTCTCAAATCTCACAAGGTCTCACAGTGATCTGGGAAGTGAGGCCCACAACTGAAGCAGCTTGGATTCAGACCTTTTGTAGTGCTCCTCATTCTCTGCCAAGTGCCTCTATCTCCAGCTCCTCACCATATCCCCCCAGTAACACTTTAGGAGGGCTGTGGGATACACAGCAATGATTCCAAAGACCCTAGTTGCTCTTTCTCCTGGGCTATTATGGATATAAGCTAGGACACCGATCCTGGTGTTTGCCCCATTAACTAAGTTGGGCAGACTCCACAAATTACCTGAATCCTAGGAATCCTTACACCCACTGTCACTACTTTATTTTAATATCACGTTATTAAATGTTTTCATTTCACTAATAGAGAAAAATACATTTGTCACAGTCTGTTTTTTTTACATTGGGTAAGGGATATCTGCTCATTCTGAATTCATGTGCATTCAGAATTGGACACCTGAACAACAGGAAATGGAGATAGCATTGAGGAACAACGTAAAGCATTACAAATACACTTTTGGCAGCGTCACAGGGCTTTTTCCTTTATGAAATAGCATACTTTGTGGTGGCGCTTATGAAACCGAGCAAGGGTGGTGGTTAGAATGCCAACTTTGTATAAAATGATTGGAGGCCAAAAATGAGATTTAATGTTTTTAATGTATGAGGGAGGTCTGTAAATATTTTGCTGGGGGGCAAGGTGATGGCTCATATATTGAGCGGACCACGTGTGATGTTTATTTATTTATTTGTTCATTCATTTATTGTTGATTTGTAGAGCACCTACTGCAAAACAGATTTGCATCCTGGTGTCTGCGTATGGCTGTGTCTATATCCTCTCTGATGCCAGTGGAATCAACCTTGTAAAGCTCTCAGAGAAGCTATTGGTCAGCCCTATTTACAGTTTTTAAAATATTTAATTGTCTTCAACAGGTACTGCCTGCACGCAGGCTTGAATCACACTATGGGCCTCATTACAACTCAGGCGGTAAGGGTTTTACGGCGGCGTAAACAGCGCCGACCCTTACCGCCTGAGTACGAGGTCCCTTAGCGCCATGGAGGTTTTAACACCTGCTTTTAGCAGGTGTTAAAATCCATGGCGCTAAGGGACCATGGAGTTAATTACGCCACCGTAATTTACGGTGGCGTAATTAACGCCTTCCCCACTCCCATTATGCCCTATGGGGCAAAATGGGAATGGGGAAGGGAAAATGGGAAAATGGGGATTTACCGCCCCGCCAAGGTTAGAATGGGGCGGTAAATCCGCCAACCACCATGGCGTAAACATAGTTTACGCCATGGTGGTAAAGTCACGGCCCAGGCGGTAATTTACCGCCTGGGTCGTAATGAGGCCCTATGACTTTACCAAATGATGGGTTGTTTTTATACCCAACAGTAACAGTCCTTCAATACGGACACGTTCTGACTGTGATGGTGCATGACCGAAAAACCGAGGGTTGTCCCTCATTGTGCCTGTCATTTTCAGCAAAACCATACAAATCTAACTGTGACATGACAATGAACAATTGTTCACCATGCGAAGAAAAACTGTGAAATACATGCAACCCTGCTGTCTCAGATCTCGGAGTAAGGACTACAGTTGCTTTATCATGCTGAAGTTTTGTGGAAATCATGAATGGATATGAGGGATACCTTGAAGATCTCCCTGGTTTGGAATGTGAAATGCCTTGGACTCATGCTAACCACTACAACTCAGGAGTACTTTCCCTTACACTTCAAAAGATTACTCCGAATATCCACTATCGAATGTATTGTCATTTTAAGATAGTCATTCGCAAAAAATAACAGACTTAATGGAATCTGAACACTGAAGAAGTTGGTAGATATTGTATCTCGTGATTTCTACCTGTGCAGAGTGATGGCTTGTGTCCATGATACCAAATGCCGATAATTAAAATCAGTGTTAGATTGTTAATATTGTTAATACGAGTACTTTAGAAATTGTCAATTGTTGTCTGCACAAGGAAGAGAGCATTGAATGCCTAAATAATCTGAAAGTGTAACACCACTTCTTAAAGAGGTATTTATTCTCAATATTTATCAAATACAATACACATTTCAAACAGATGCTACAATTTAATTACAACTCTGCTGGTGGCATGCGAAATCACGGCACACCAGATACTGCAGCATGTTTCAAGACTGGACTCAGCCTTCTATCAAGCAGTGAACTGTCCCGAAATGAATGACACACAAAAACAAATTAATTGGCCCATTACCTCTCATATACAGTTGGATTTACTGTGCTAACTCTTTCTAGATTTAACAATGTCAGTTTTTTTTTTTTTTAGGCACAGTTGACTACTTGATTTTCGGTGGTTGCACTTGTGACCAAGAAAGTGGTAATTACCTTGCAGAAGCAGTTTGAAATTTCTTTTGTATTTTTGAAAACCTGACAACAATAATTATGAGGAGAGTGTTAGTCATATTATTGTCATCATATTAACATGGATACATTATGCCACGAACAAGGCAGCAGTCTCATGAAACACATTATCTACAATCACAAATACGCAGCAGTGGTTTGTAAGGGAGGAAGGGCCTTTTCGCCCCCCCCTGTACATTCTGCATGAAAGGAATCTATTGCTCATCACATCGTGGGGAGATGTCCCCTTGTCTTTCCTCTGATGACAGAGGAGAGTACCCATTGATTGACACATACAGACTCGATTTTGTGCCACCTCAAACTCCATCTTTTTACTAGGCCGCGCAAGGATTTCTAAAAGCCATCTCTCCAATCGTTCAGCACAGCGCACAACCAGCCCAGACACCCCCACCACCTCCTCCTATTTCTGTGCCGCACAAATTCCTTTCTCACAGAAGTACAGCCATGTATTGTTGCAAATCGCCTGTATATTTCTTCTTCCTCTGTGCTCATTGCCCTGTGTGTGACCATGGTGAATCTTGACTTGTGTACTCATCCATCTCCACAAACCCGCATGTGCCCTCTCAACCACCACCTTCGCACCCATCGTTCACCAAATCCAGACCCCTTTGTCCTTTTGATTCTGATAAACATCTAACCCCCTGCAATGACCAGAGGAATCACCCACCACAGTCTTAAGTCTCCCCTGCACCATATATCCAATGAAGAAACCACACCTATTAATCTGTGTCATGAGGCACCAAGTAGATCAAACCCTTGCGTGGTGGGCGCTTGGATTAAGGCACTGTATTTTACTGTTCCTTGAGGACAAAGTATAAGCTGGATATATAGTTGTTAGCTGAACTTTATAGCACCTCCACTAAATGTCAGCATTTTATGTTCATTAGTTGTTTCTAGACTTTTCTCTATGTTGTCAGAGTAAAGAGATTAGTTAGCTGATCTGTGCCCGATGCCTCTGACCTTCACCCCTCCCAGATGAGCCCAGCTGACCCACGTGCTGCAAGAAGCAACAGCCCAGCACCAGCCAATCAAACTGCATCGAACCAGTATAGCCCGTACTGCAATCTTTTAGTGAACCAATGACCATGTAGTATTCATCACCAATACTGTTAGTCACTGATGACGAGAATTGTTCTTATAATGTGCTGTTTCTGTATTGTTGACAGAGCACTCTCAGAGCAGCAGAGTCCTCTGCGTGCATCTTTATTTGATATAAACTTTGTTCAACTTGCAATCTATCTCCTGGTCTCATTCCCTACTCGGGTGTGTCCATTTATTCAGAGTTTGGGATTTGTATTTTGGGAATGGGTGCCTTCATTTGGTGACCCCTTAGATGTGATTGATCTGGGACGTCCCCCATACTCTGCGGCGCAATCCGGGGCACCCCCATTAAGACCACCGCCACCTACGGTTGACCAGTATTTAAACCATGTACGCTCCTGAGCAGGTTCTGCGGGTCCGGGCTTTGTGAATAACCAACTGCTCGCCGGAGCGGGTGACACAGGGTTGGGGAGGCACCCCAATTGTGGATAGATCGCAAAATGAGGCTCTCGGACCATCACAGACACGTGAGTATTGATTGCAAGAAGAATTAAAGAAGGGAGAATTGATAGAAGAAGGGTCAGATTAAAAAGTAGGGGAACGGGCTATGGGTTGGATTGGATATAAATCAAATTGAGTGATTATTGACTAAGGTGTTTTTTCTTCTTCATATGGCTATTAGGTTTTTATATAAGGTGATGAAATCAGAGGAGATACGGGAACTTAGCTCTGAAAGGGGGTGGATGGTGGCGCTACATAGTAGTGTCTCGACCAGTGCAGGAATATAAGTGAGGAAAAAGGAATAAGTAGGAGTCTTGTATATTGAGTAGACTCAGAAAATAGCAGCAATTCTTTCTTTTGGTAGGGATAAACATTTTTTAGAGGTCGACCCAGAAGGGGCCAGGGTGAAGTGAATATGAGGTATGAATGAAGGGAAAGTATAACATTTTTGAAAGAGCGCAGAGGATATAAAGGGTTATCATAAATACATGTTTCATGTTTTTTGTTGTCAGTAAGGTGCATCGATTTGTAAGGTCAACCTGTTAATTGGTTTAAGTTTCTATTTCTTTGTTCTTCCTATGAATTGATCAAAGCAATATAAGGCACAAGCAAAATGTTTTGAAATGCAATTTGAAAGGTTGGTGTTAGAGACATCAAAATATTGAAGCATCGGCAGTGGTGACTGACACACACACACACACACACGCACCCTGACAGTGGGAAGAAATCATGGGAGCAGATACACCACTCCTACACATCTGCCAACACCTCCCCTTACATAGCGAGAAAATAAAAAAGTACTATGGGCAGTGTTTAACAGACATTAAGGGGGAAGGGTCATCTCAAATATGACCAGAAGGAGGGTAATTCGATAAAATAGTGTTGGACCTTGTGGCAACATACTTAATGGCCAAATATAAAGGGAAACAGCTCCAAAATAGAAGGGAAGTATTTGATCTCTAGAGGATGTTTGAAGAAACACTTCCTGCAAATAATAACGAAAAGGAGTCACAACCTGTAGTGGCCACAAAACAGGAGGGAGGAAGGGGAAGTAAAGAAGGCGAGGAACCAAAAAAGTTGTACCCATGACAAAACCTGCTGAGGGATATTGTGATCCATTATTTCTACTCCAACCAAGTCCAACAAGTATGCCGGCAGTAGCCCCTCCTCCCCCTTATACATAGGAAGCATCACCCAAGATTTAGAAGCCCAACTGACTAGTACCCAAGCAGAGTTGTACCGACTAAGAACATTGTGCTCAGTCAAATTTGGAAAAACCAACTTCAGTGTCACTGCACCATCTCTTTGGAACACACTCCCTCTTCACCTTAAGAGCTCTACCGCACTGGTTATCTTTAAAAATAACCTTAAGACTCATCTCTTCAACACCCCTGACCAGCTTGTTACCTTCTTCCTGTCTCTGATTTTCTCTGTTTCTACTGAGCGTCCCTGTCTTGTATTGTTCTTGTGTGTGCTGTGAGGCCTGCAGGCGATTTGGCTCATTATCAAGAATTAAAATAAATAAATAAATAAATTGTTCGAGAATACACAACCGCTGCCAGGGGGAGAGCAGACATCGCCGCCACCACCATTGAAACACTCCTCCATCATAGCAGAAGATGAATGGATGTCCGGGGACTTCCTCTTCGGCATCGATAGTGCCCCAGTTAAGATAGTGTGAATAGAGCAGGAAAGTGACCTGGTAAGTGTAGGGCAAGGTAGCGTGATATCTGACAGGGTAGAAGAAGAATGTTGGAGCTATGTTGATCAGTATGAGGAGGGAGCAACAGGAGGGGGTCAGCAAGTGCAGCGGCAAACACCATAGCTGGAAGGGGAAGAGGTAGGGTGGCAACGAAGCTCAGGAACAGGATAGGGAGAATGGCGCTGGCAAAGAAGAAAGGAATGAAGGTAAGTAAAAGTAGGGGAAGAACAAATCTACAGATGCCCCTCATTCATAAGGGAGCAGGAAGGCCTCACTATGTACCTTGGGCGTTGATGGATGAAAACAACCCGTTGAAAGCACTACCTCCGCTTTCTGAGGGGGTGGGGAAATGGATATATGCTTACGAGAAAAACACTTCAGGGGTGCCTTTAGCAATAGGGGATATCAAGAGCCTGCTAGTATCTGCAGCGGGTGATCAAGCAGACAGGTTGTGGGTGAAAGCGGGGTTCTCGGGAGTAACAATGGGCTGTGACCGGCACAATGGGGCTTCCTTTAATAACGTGAGGGCACAAGTGTGGGATGCGCTGCGGAGGACCTTCCCTGATACTCCTGATTTACACTTGATGATGCAATGCAAAATGGGGGACGAGGAAGATGCTGCGAGAGACAGGCACGGCTTGGGACCAGTCAACATCCCTCTTTTATTTCATTATCAAGAGAGGCCTCCCGAAGGAGGTACAGAAATACCTTGATAAAATTGCTGGGATAGAAGCCAAAGGTTGGCCAGAGATACAGAGTATTATAGTACATCATTGCAGGAGGATCAAAGAAAGGGAAAAGGAAATTGCACAGAAAAGATTGGCAGATGAAGCAAAACTAGTACAAAGTAAGTTGGTGAAGGTCATGCCAGTAACAGCTGCACCACCCTTAGAACGGCAGGGGAACAAAGAGGAGGGGCCAGTAGCTTCACAGACTAGGATGGCAGCCACATGGATGACTAACGGTCAGGAACAATGGGCTGGAGAAGAGCAGTATGGATGGCCCCAGTGGCAAGGAAGGACTGGAAGAGGAAGAGGTGGGTACCAGTGACAACGAGGGAGGTACGGAGGACAGGGGCCCAGAGGAAGGGACAGGGAGCATGTTGGTGATGTGGGAGTTGTGGCCATTTTTCAAGGGAATGTCATGTTCGTCCCATGGCGTATTATCCAAATGCACAAAGAGATAATAATGAACAGCAATATGGCCATTCCCACCCAGGCAGTTCCTATGGGCTTCCTACGGGAGGTTATGGACAAGAGGAACATACCGACACCCGGTTCACACAGGGGCCCAGAGCACCACCACAGGGGATACAATGATTAACGTGCCAAAACCAAATGGGGAACATGCACAATAATCCTTTCACCACAACTGCAAACGGTGCACTAGCGCCATTTCAGGGAACATCTATGGTTGAGGAGAATGTTTTCTCTTTTCCTAGGGACAATCACACACCCAGATTAGGACAGCTCACAGAGAGTACTTGAGTGTCCAGTACTATCAACTACCCTACGTACAGATGAGGAACCACTGGTGAGGGCGGAGATAGGAGACAGACAGTTCATCTTCATGGTGGGCTCAGGAGCGGAAAAATCGTGCCTAATGGAAGGCGGATTTCTGCTGTCAGGCAAGAATTTGGAAATGCAGTGATTCTCTGGGGCTGTGGTCACGGTTCTGTGCACTAAAGATTTGGATGTAAAGAAAGGGGGAAAAACAGTGCGAGCACCCCTGATGCACTACAAAGACTCGCCAGTAAACTTGCTGGGAAGAGACCTCCTTAGTAAGCTTAATATGACAATTTCCTTTACTGAAAGGGCTATAGTGTGCTCAACCCCAGGAATATGCCACTTTCTGGGAATGTTGTTGATTAACACAATAGCAAATGAAGTAGCTGTACGAGGGGGGCCAACGAATACAGACATGTTTGTGAATGGGATACAGGTCCTGGCCAGAGTAGTGCCCGAAATAACACAAAAGGAATGGAGAGTACGCTATGACTTTGTTTTCTGCCCTTTAGCTGCCCCAGAAATATTGCCAGGTATTATACTCTCATTAGACCTGCAGGGAGTACATGTATCAGCTGGATGTATTGTGGCAATAGGTGTGGACACGCACAGATGCAAGTGGTGAACAGTACTGTGCATACACTCAAACATAGCGCTCTGGGATCTAACAGACGAGGAGTTGTTCACTGGCAAGGACAATGATGGCGAGATAATGGAAATATGCATGCCATGTGATATAATGATCCAAAACAGACGAGTAATGAACCCCCTCATGGCCATTGTCAGTGTACCACCATCATTTTTTGATGAGGACATGCAGCAGGTACCCAAAAATCTATGGACGACTAACCCCCATGACGTGGGGCTTTTGCAAGAGGTAACACCAGTAAAAATTAAACTTAAGCCCGGTGCAGTGTTACCCCGGGTGAGACAATATCTCCTGTCGCGAGAAGAAGAGGAGGGAATAAAAGAAACCATACATGCCCTATTACAAGGTATCATTGTACCCTCGAACTCCCTGTGTAATACAGTGATTTATCTGATTAAGAAAGCAAAGGGAGGGGCTTGGAGGATGGTGCAGGATTTACACCCACTCAATGACGTCATACAGAAGGAGTTTCCCCTCATCCCAAATCCTGCATCAATTTTGTGCAGCATCTCAAAGAAGGCCACACACTACACAGTGGTAGTCTTGAAAAATGCTTTTTTCTCGGTAAGACTCGATCCAAGCTCACAATACCTGACTGCATTTACCCTGGGAGGGAAAAGATACGAATATTGCAGGCCATCCCATGGATACTGTGAAAGCCCAAGCATCTTTAACATAATATTGCACAAGGATCTCGGCAATATTGATGTTAAAAACACAGTCATACAATACGTGGATGATCAGTTCATTTATAGTGAGAATGAGGAACAATGCAGAAAAGATTCAATAATATTACTGAATTTGTTGGCACACAAGGAGTACAAGGTGGACAAAGGAAAGTTGCAGGACTGCCTAGCAGAGGTTCTGTATCTGGGGCAATTAATATCTAAAGATGGCAAGAGAATAATTCCAGCCAGAGCAGCAGTGGAACGTGCAGCAGATAGACCCCACACAGTGAAGGACATGCAAACGTTTCTTGGCATATGTAATTATTGCAGAGGATGGATACTCGACTATGCAGCACATACAAAACCCCTACTACAAACACTGAAGGAAGCACAAAAGGAGAGCACAGCTATTATATGGACACCAGACATGCACATGGCCTTTACAAACCTAAAAGAGCTGATTTCTACATCTCCCATTCTAGCCACCCCGGATTATGAATGGGAATTCTTCCTGTTTTCACACTGCAATGGGACAATCATGACAGCTGTATTAACACAAAAGACATCATTAGGGCACAAGCCATTGGCCTACTACAGCGGCACCCTTGACTCCGTGATGCAAGAGCACTTCGCGTGCAAACAGGCTCTCGATGCCGCCGCCTTTGCGATTGAAAAAAGTGCCACCATCGTAATGGTGTGCTCGGTCACACTGATTGTTGAACACTCCTTGTTTGCAATTCTCAAATGATCTAAATCTACACTTACGACAAAAAGAGCAACATCTTACGAAATAATACTTTCTTGCTCAAACATTCACATAGTACACTGCAAAACTGTAAATCCAGCGACATTCCTCACTGAGCCATGCACAGTAGAAGACATGCAAAATCATGATTGTACCACATACGAAGGGGAGAGAGACGACATTCCCAAAGCAAGCGAGAATGCCCTAGAGGAAGGTGAAGTGTACTTTGGAGATGGGTCAGCATCTATTTGCCCAGAGACAGGTGAGAAGCATGTGGGTGCAGCAGTAGTAAGATTGGAGGAAGGGAGTATGAGGTAATCGTACAAAAATGACTACCATTGCATTACTCAGCACAAACAGCAGAGATCGTAGCACTAATTGAAGCATTGCAGGCAGCGAAAGGATGTACAGTAACCATTTGTTCGGATTCACCATATGTAACCACAACAGCAAATGCTGGATTGTCCAGGTGGAGGAGGAGAGGTTTCAGGAGGGCAGACGAGACCCCATTACAACATGCTGAACTTTTAAATGAACTGATAGAAGCTCTCGCAGAACCATCAGTAGTGGTTTTGGTAAAATGCCAAGCCCATACAATAACAGTGATGTAATCTCACTGGGAAACGCAGCAGCAGACATCGCTGAAAAGCAGGCAGCATACTTCCAAAAGCCCCAAACAACAGAGTATTTGCTAAAGGGTAGCACGCAAGAGGAAACAGATTTGGATATAATTCACTGCCCATCACACAAATAATTGAGCTACAGAAAAGGGCTCCAATTGAGGAGCAAGAGATATGGTCAAAGAGGGGTTGTACACAGTCACCCACTGATATCCTTTGGTGGCAAGAAACAACAGGAAAGGTAGTAATGCCTGTATAATTATTACAGCTTGCATTCCAACAACTACATTTCCCAGCACACACAACAAAACAACACATAGCTGCTGATATCCAGGAAGACTGGTTTGTCCCAAATCTCCAAGAACACCTTGGCAAAACGACAATTGAATGCACACAACAACCATTCCAGGTATCCGCTCTAGGCTTGCACGGTTGGGGTCGCGATCCTTCCGGCACTGCACTCCTAGCCGATGAGCATCAGCGAGCCCATCCCGCCTGCTTGCACACACCCCCTTAGAGCTTCCGGACTCCTCCGATGTTGCCATGGTAACAGTACACGCTCGCTCAACCTCCCCTTGCAAAGACCGCCGCGCACCACATGTGTTGCTAACCAGCCCCACTACTACAGCATCTAGCCACTTGGGGCTATTAACTCAATCCATGAATAATAGCAGCGCACATATAACCCTGCCTGCTCCTCCAGCAGAACCTCCAGCTGGCGCCACACCTATGGCAACCACACAAGCTGCCATCTGTATTACTTATAGGCACGACCGGCACCATACTGAGAATACGTCTGACTCCAATGTGATTTCTACGCCAGCCTCTGGCCCTTGTAATGCCAATGTGATTCCTATGCCAGCCCCTCGCCCTTGTATTGCCAATGTGATTCCTATGCTAGCCTCTGACCCATGTAATGCCTATGTGATTCCTATGCTAGACTCGAGCCCATGTAATGCCATTGTGATTCCTATGCCAGCCCCTGGCCCTTGTATTGCCAATGTGATTCCTATGCTAGCCTCGAGCCCATGTAATGCCAATGTGATTCCTATGCCAGCCCCTGGCCCTTGTATTGCCAATGTGATTCCTATGCTAGCCTCGAGCCCATTTAATGCCAATGTGATTCCTATGCCAGCCCCTGGCCCTTGTATTGCCAATGTGACCTCTGCGCCTGCCATCACTAGTACTTCCAACGCCTCCTTACTTTGTGCCCTGATTAACGCTCGGTCCGTACCAGCCCACGCCCTAGATGTTCACGACCTACTCTTGAACAACAACCTTGACCTTCTCTTCCTTAGTGAGACCTGGCTCAATGCCTCTTCAGGCCCAGCCCTCACACTTGCCATTCCAGATGGTTACCTCATCCACAGGCAAGACCGCTCCACCCAGAGAGGCAGCGGGGTAGCTGTTATCGCCAAAGAGAACCTTGCTATCAGAGAAATTCAAGGTGACCTTGGCCATCACGCTGATTATCTGCGGCTCAAGCTAAAACTCTCCACCAACTGCACTCTGGCCTTCCACCTGGTGTACCGCCCCCCTGGCCCAACCACTGATTTCCTAGATGCCTTGACCCACTCACTCTCGGACAACCTAAAGAAATCCTCTAAGGTCCTACTCCTAGGTGACCGCAACATGGGGCTCAATGACCCCAATGACTCCCACGCCTCTGCCCTCAGGAAAGCACTTGACACCTTTGGGTTCTCACAAGCCATCTCAGATCCCACCCACGCTAAAGGCTGCACACTAGATTGGGTCTCCTACCATAATTGCACCATCCTAGTTAAGGAGATCACACCGGTTCCATGGTCCGAACACTTGTGCATCCGATTTGACATCTTAACATCTACTGGGCCCCCTAAACCGACTATCCCTCTCCCTGCTGTTTTAACCAGGAGCTCTCGCCAGCTCACAAAGGAGAATCTCACCAAACACCTCATGGTTCCTGCCTTGCTGCACCCCTTCTCCAATGACGCTGAGGTCCTTGCCAACACCTTCAAAGCCACCATCACGAAGGCTATTGACACTGTAGCTCCCCTCACCCTCAAAAAAGCCAAGAAAGTTAAACACGCCAACGCCTGGTTTACCCAAGATCTATCTCTACTACGATCTAAAAAAAGGGTGGCACTGAATACCTGGAAAAACAACCCTAATGATTCCACCAAAGCTGCATTCAAGGCCATGTCCATTGAATATAAAATTGCAATCATCAAAGCCAAAGCCTCCTCCTTCAACTCCAGAATAATCAATGCTAAATCCTGCACCAAAGAAATCTTCTCCATTTTCAGAGAACTAGAGACTCCCGCCTCCCCACCGCCCACCTTATTAAGGGACACAGCTTGATGCAACTCTATTCAATCTGCAATGCTGACTAAGCTTGACACACTACAAGGGAAGATCCTTGCACACCACCAGGCCATATCCAACCTTATAGCTAAGAACCATCACTGCTCACACCCCACCACCAACACCTCACCTTCCCCCATCTTTGACTTCAAAGACATGACTGTAGCAGAAGTCACCACCCTACCTTCCAACTGCAAAGGTGACGCCTGCCCAGCTCAGATCATCAAGGACTGTGCCCCTTCCCTTGCCCCCTTCATTACTGCCTTCATCAAGACCTCCTTCCAATCCGGACATGTCCCTACTGGCCTTAAGGAAGCCTGGGTTCGTCCACTCCTAAAAAAGCCGTCCCTTGACCCCCTCATCCCGGGCAACTACAGGCCCATCACCACGGTCCCATTTCTTCTAAAAATACTTGATAAGGCAGCCTACGTTCAGGTTCAAAAATTCCTTGAGGACAACCACCTTCTGGGTCTCCGGCAATCAGGGTTCCGCCCAACGCATGGCACCGAAACAGCCCTCCTTGATCTCAAAAACCAGATGGATGACATAAGAGATGCTGGCAAACCGGCACTACTTCTCCTTCTAGATCTCTCCGCTGCCTTTGATCTGGTTGACCATAAAACCCTTTGCCACCACCTCTCCACTGCAGCTAACTTCTCCCCCAGTGCTTGTAAATGGATCACCTCATTCCTGGAGGGAAGAGCAATGAAGGTCTTCTCCGACCTTGCTTCAGCTGACCCAAGCATCATCCAATGTGGTGTCCCACAGGGTTCGTGCATCGCACCCACCCTCTACAACCTCTTCACGAGGCCACTGTTCAAAATACTTGACGCATTGGGCATGTCATACACCAACTATGCTGATGACACCCAAGTGCTTATCCCCCTCACGGAGATTACTTGTCTGATTTGAACACCCTCGACACCATCTACTCTACGATCCAATCTTGGATGGCGGAAAATAGGTTATGTCTCAACAGTGAGAAAACCGAACTTCTGCCCATTGGATCCCCCTCTACCCTGGGTAAGCTGGACAAGCGCTACAGCTCATTCATTGTAAACAACATCCCCATTAGTGTCTCATCAGTAGTCAAGACCCTGGGTGTCTACCTTGATCCCTATCTTACCATGACTAGGCAGGTCAATGCCATTGCATCAACCTCGGCCTACCACTCCAAACTCCTTAACGCAGTAAGACCCTTCCTATCCCAACAAAATTGCCTCACCATTGCTACAGCAATAATAGGCTCTAAACTGGACTATTGCAACACCCTCCTCATAGGCACATCCAGTAAAAATCTTGCTAAACTCCAGTTGGTCCAAAACAACGCTGTCAGGGCAGCCACGGGCGTATCTCGCAGGGACCACATATCTGGGCTCAGAAGACAGGTCCACTGGCTACCCGTTAAAGAAAGAATCATCTTCAAAACTCTTGCCCTGACTCACAAGTGCCTTCACGACTTAGCTCCCCCCTACCTTGCTAACAGGTTCTCCAAACCTTCTGCAGCCAGACCTTCCAGGTTCGCTTACTCCAACACGTTAACTGTACCCAGGACACGTAGAGTTCGCGCAGGTGGCTCTAGCTTCCCTGCTGTGGCTGCCACCACTTGGAATGCCCTTCCACCACACATTAGACTAATTGACTCCCATGCTTCAAAGCCATCAAAACCTGCCTGTTCGTATAACTTGCCTCTACCTATAGTCACTCTGATATGTGTCTGTGTGGCTATGTATCGATCTAGCTATCTGTGTAATGTTCATATACCGTCATTTTCAAGTGTCCTTGGGCGGCTTAACTGTAACCCACTAAGCAGCCTTCTTATTCCACAAAGTCCTCAGCATTCATGCAGCGTAACTTTCAAGTGTCATTGGGAGGCTTAACGGTAACCCTTTAAGTAAGCCTTCTTAATCCTCAGACTCCTTAGCGTCTTGATGCCCGTGGGCTGTAGTGTGCTTTACAAATATAAATAAATAAAAAAATAATGTGGAACTTGTCAGACATAGAACTCTGGAACGACCATCAGGGCACTGCGAGGGACTCTGCCCCGCCCCATCGGACCTTTCCGTGAGCTGCACATTGACTATGTAGACATGGGAGAAAGGTGCAATGGAGCTAGATACCTGATAGTGGTGGTATGCCCCTTTTCATGCTGGGTGGAAGCAGGATCCTGTGCACACCCAGATGCAAAATGCACAGCAATGTTTTTGGTAAGCGAAGTGTTCCCACGTTGGGGCATTTGTGATGTTATACGCTCTGATAATGGAACACACTTTGTTAACGATCTCTTAAAAGAAGTAAAGTCACTACTTGGAATAAAACCCAAATTATGTTCCATTAACCACCCGCAAGCGAACAGAGTGGTCGGGAAAATAAACTGCCTCCTTAAAAGCAGACTGTCCAAGTTGTGTCACACCCTTAAAAAGAACTGGGAACATTGAATACCTTTAGCACTATTTCAATTACAAACACAACCCAGCAAAGACCACCACTTGTCCCCACACGAAATGGTAACAGGAAGACGCATACAAACACCACTATCTCCAATTAGAAGAGCTTCAGATGCTCATAATACTGCCACAATCCTAGGGGAGGAATTCAAGGAGTAACTGACACAGCTTACACAGGCAGTGAGGAGCATAGCTAAACAAGTGGCTCCACCGTTCACTAGGGAAAGCGGGACTGACACAAGTACTGCAGCAACAGACAGCCCCATGACACTGTTAATGCCCGGGGAGTTGGTATATGGGCAGAGTTTCGTGAGGAGATGGAATTCTCCAAGATTTCATGGCCCTTACAAGGTGATATATTGCACACTTTCTGCAGTAAAGGTTAAGAGCCTGAAATCTACACCTCTCTGACGTTAGAAAAGCCCACGGTAGTGTGACACCAGAAGGGGAACAGCCCAATGCACAGGAAGTGGCAGTACCCTAAAGAGAATCAATGGGTGAAAACAGAATTTTTGAGAATTACAAACAATGTGATACCCGTGTAAATAAAAGAATGAACGCTTAATTAGTATGTATATAAACTTGAATTATGAGTATGTGTTATTATCTCTCTCTCTCTCTCTGTCTCTCTCTCTGTCTCTCTTTCTCAATGGAATATTATGTTTTTTATAACTGAAAATGTACTTAACCCATTGTATTCCACTCTGTATGTACAAACATGGCAGAAACGAGGGCCCTCAATGACGCCACAACAGAGATAGATAGCAGTAGGGGCAATGTTAGTGCCACTAGGGCCTACTCATATGACTGTGGCCTCTACTTCACGGCCATTGTATTTTCCACATTATTATTATGTTTAGGTCTCTGTTTGAGCATCTCTTTTATTTTGGGTGATATAAAAGAAGAGGGGTGAGGGAAAATTGGTGCAAGAGGGAACGCTGCTAATTTGGGATCGGGTAAAATTGATATGGGTCCACAATGCCTCTACAAATCTCACCTCATTGCACAAGAATCACACAATGAAAACCCCTCAGTCCGACAACAATGAATAGTGATGAGAATGTATTATATGTTTATAACGAGGACCAACCAACTTCTGAAGTATTCATACTACCATACTCTTACCCACAGACATCCTTTGAACCCACCTCAGATGACAACTCTTGTTACGCTCACCTGATATCCCCGGGGGCGTCTGGAAGGCTCTGAGATCTGGAACCCTGGGTGCGTAGTTGCCCAGTGCTGAATAATGAATCTGCAATTACAGAAGGGAGGATTTGTGATAACTGTCTCTAATGGGAGAATCTCCCACCTCCCTCTGACCGATTCCCTTCCCACTGGGCTCTTTTCTCACCTTAGTTGTAGGGTGAGCTATCCGTCCTGCGTTTCTTGTGCAGGGGCGCTTGATGTTTGTTGGCGAGCTGCCCGAGTTGCTTCACTGGTGCAGTACGCCTTCCTTGGGCCCAGGCTAGCTGTGACCCCGAATTTGCTGATAGGCAGGTAGGTTTGTTAATTGTAAGTCTTTGTTCTGTTTATGGTGGGAATTCGTAAATGTCTTTATCTCCTTTGTTTCGGGTGCAAAGGTCTTGATGCTAGCGTTCCGGATGGAGAGGCACGTTTCTAGGTAAGAGAAAGCGTGAAGCGCAGCGCCTTTATTGTCTTTTTAAGCTAACCTGTGTTTTCTTCTTCTTCTCCTCACAGGCCGCTGTGGTGCAGCGAATGGATGAGAGCACGATGAAAAACAGGCCCCCCGAATCCGTTAAGGTAGCACAGCACTGTGCGGTTGTTTAATATTGAAAGCAAATCTGAATATGTCTCTTTTCCTTTGCAGATGTTGCTGTGGTGCTCTGGATGGAAGCGTGGCATAGCACAATGGAATTCAGGTAAGACTGATGGAATTCGATGTTTGGAAGCACGCATTCTAATATTGTTTTTCACTTTC
This sequence comes from Ambystoma mexicanum, assembly GCF_040938575.1. Lineage (NCBI taxonomy): Eukaryota > Metazoa > Chordata > Amphibia > Caudata > Ambystomatidae > Ambystoma > Ambystoma mexicanum. The sequence continues at coordinate 932,582,020 of NC_090933.1, forward strand.
TCGTTATTGCAGGTCGCAATGTTCGAACAGCAGCTGTGGTAGCGGTTTGCCGGAAGTCCTTAAGCTAGTACTCACAGGTGAGTGATTGTTAGGGAGAATTCTCTGTTTAGGCTGAATTTCCTAACCTAGTGAGTCCCCCAGCAGCTTTGCTGTATTTCTGGAGTTTGTTTTTTCATCCTGCCAAGAGTGAGACTCTTTTCCTACCACTCTTACTCCATAGGGCCTCATGTGTTTTGCTATGTGTTTTACACCGCACCCTCCGTGCCGTAACACTGGGGTGTGCTAGAGGATCCCCACCATAGACTCCATACCCTGGGACTGACTACTGTCTCCCAGGGCATGTAAAGTCACCATTGGCTTTACTAGGCCTAAATTTACTAACAGACAGTACAAACCATCCTATTGTGGACGTACTGGTAGGGGTAATTCGATTACCCCTGGGTCTGTTGTTCGAGGGGGCACTGTCCCGTCCCCCTCGTCGAGTTTTGGCTGGTGGCAGTGGATACTACTTTTGATATTCGACCGCGAATATATTCCTATGGGATTCTTCCCATTGTTGGAGGCTAATACTTTTTCACATTAGTCTCTAACATACCGCCGGTTAATTTGTCTTAAATAAATCCACCGGTTGGTATTTTCTGCCAGAACCCGGTCTTTTAAAATGGCGTATGTGTTCGCCTCTGTAACTCCGAACCAAAGGTTGAGCCCTTTGTTCCACTTTTGGCGGGCTTCTGTACAGAAGCCCTCCAGAGTGGTGCCATTCTGTCTGGGTACCACAGGGGGTGTGGGAGGAGGTTTAGGCACCCTGGACTGAGTTGCCTTGCCAACTCAAGTCGCACTCTTTTGTGATTGGCCCGAGTGGTGAGCCGCCCCGCTCACCACTTAGCATGTTTGATTGACAGCTAGGCTGAATGAATGGGGGTTTTCTGCATAAAAGCAGGGCTTTTGGGACTGGAACTTCAGAAGTCGCCACAGGACCTAAGAATCTGACGAGGGTAAAGCTGAGCCGACCTGCAACGACGACACCTCCGGTGGAGCCCTGCTGAACCGACTCGCCACTTCCCGACGACAGAGGAGATCTCCCTGCTGGAGAGTCTTCTTCCCCTGACTGGTGGGAACAACCAGTCCCTTGCTTTTTGTCTTCGCTTCCAGGACGTCTAGTGGTCGAATTGCCCGTGCTGAGCACCCCGGCAACCGGATAGCCACTGACCACTGTACCGCGACCAAAAGGTGGTGCCTTGTGACGGAGCACTCCGCGGCTGGTCTCTTCCCTGGTGGTGCAACGATCTTCAACTTTTCCTCGACGACGAGAGCCTCTCATCTTCTGGCAAAGCCCCGACTTGCATCCACCACCAGGAACAACTGCCCCCGCCGGAGCTGGCTCTTCACTTACAAGGTACTGTGCCGCCTGGCTTCCCTTGAAACGGTTAGCGTGAAGTGTCTTAAATCCTTACCTTTCCATTGGGTCGCCTCCAGACCTTCGTAAACGTTTGTTCTAAACTGGTCCAACCTTTCTGTGACATTTTGCTACAAAGACTTGAAGTGCATTTCCACTGTGATACTTTTGGGACATACAGCCTTGCCTCTCTCCGAGTGGGCCTGGCCTCTGAACTTTGTGATTTACAGTAGACCCTGCCTTGCTCGCCTTGCATTTGTTTCGAAAAAGTGTTGGTACTGAGTTGGTTTCATAACCTGCCTTTTTCTCTCCCTTTCTAACAAATACTAGAGTGCCACCTAGGTTAAAGCATTCACCTCTGTCTGCAAATAAGTGGTGCCGTTGAACCTAGACTTGTCGAAATATTGTTATGGGATTGATAAATACTTATAGTAACTGTGATTGAAGTTGTTTGCCATATTAGTGTCAGTGTGTTTTCCATAGATGTGTTTTTAAATAAATAATTATATATCTTTACACCCAAGCTCTGATCCGTGTCTGCTTGTTCTACTGTGTAAATTGCCCTATCTTGTATGATATGATATGATATGATATGATATGGCATTTGTAACGCGCCTATACACAAGTGTTTCAAGGCGCGACGAGGCAGGGAGGGGGGAACAAGGGGAAGACAGACAACGATCCTACTAGGCCAGGTGTCATTTAGATCGCGCAAGTGCAGGGGTAAGGGGAAGGGAAAAGTGCAAGGGGAAGGGGGGGAAGTGCAGTACAAGGTAAGTAGTATAAAATAAATAAAATAGGGCCAGCTGGTGGCAAGTGCAAGGTAAGTGCAGACAAGTGCTGGGAGGGGGGGCTGTAGGGATACAGAGACAGTCCCGCAGTGCAGGGGTTGCCAGGGAAGCAGTGCAAGTGGAGAGTGGCTGGGCCCAGTACCGAGGTCGGTGAGAGTGGCCCAGTTGCAGATTCAGTGCAGTTTAGTGAAGAATTTAGCAGGGGAGAGGGAGAGAGAAAGCAGATACTCCAAATACGGCCTAACTCTTCTTGAGGGAAGTCTGACTGCTCAGCCACAGCTACCAAGTGAATCTGTGTGGTACAGACTGCTACCAAGTGGGTTTACTGCCAAACACCTGTAGTCCTAAATCTTTTGCAGTGGTCCCAGAGGGAACTGCACAGGTTTCTGCCTAACAGTGATGTTTCTTCTTCTCTCGGTTTCCACAGATTGCAGCCCAGTTGAGATGCTGAGTGCTGGATGGTGTTTTCTCAAGTAAGACAGAATAATCTTGTTCTTGTTCTTGCAGGATTACAGGGAGATGCTGAAGACCAGGAGCTGGACAAGGTGAGCGTCACGCTGCGGGTTGCAGAATAACACGAAGTGTGTTCTGCAGTCAGATTGTGGTTTATATAGCCCAGGTAAAGCAGTACCAGAGAAAGTAGTTCCAGGCCAGCCACACCCAAAACACTAGACTGCATGGCTTGGTTCTTAGAACTAGACTGTATGAGTGCTTCCATGTTGGATTTAAAGGCCCATGTACATAAATGGCCCTTTTTCAGTGTTTTAAGGCCCTCAGGGTTCTGGTGGGAGCCTGCTTGTGGCACAACTTGTGCCCCCTCACAGTGGTCATGACACTCTATGCACTTTAGGTATCAAACACCCACCCCAAGTACCCCTCTTATCACACAATATTGGCAATATCATTATAATTATGATTAGAATGAAAAGATTAATGTAGGTATTTTTCCTTTCCTATCCAGTTACCAGTGAAGGTCTACCCAGTCGATGGGTTTGGAGATTTACTTTGTATGAATGGTGATTTGTAAAGGAAGCATAGAACAAGCAGGTCGAAACACTGCCACAGAAGGTGAGCATGACGTGGTTAGTTTTCGGGACAATTTGTTAGTATTTTCATGGGGAAGGAGTGGAAAGTTTGGTGGATCAAGAGCTGATGTCAGAAATGGGCATAACGTGCTTGCCACAATGTATTACAGAAAAGGTAAACTAAATTTGGTGAACATACATCAACAATTGAAAGCACATAGGTCTACCACGCCCTCAATCATATTGACCACAACATCTTAGGTGTGGGAGCAGGAATCAGTTCCAGAATGGTTCAGTGTGTGGGGGTGGTTTGAAGGCACATCATACAGAATAATAAAAGGCCAGATGTATGTTTGTTTAAAGCTGTCATGCACCCACTTCACCTCTTACCACCGTTAGCGGGGGTTGTTGCCTTATGCATACAACAATAAGACTTCAAGTTGCACAGTAGAGGCTGCCCGATTCACCTGTTATCACCGCTAGAGGGAGCTGCTGCCTTATGCATAGAATAATAAGACTTCAAGTTCATCTTCCAGGCGAACACAATGTGTATTACAACAACAATAACATACAATTAGCTGCAGGAAAGGCTTAAGACAGGGATACCACTTTAACAGTATACTTCAATTGGCATACACTAAGAAAATATATACATTTAAAAATACATGTAAACAGAAATTCATTTGATTTTGCACTATTTCTCCAACAAAATAAATTACTTTTTTCCCTATACACAGGGCTTTCTCAAAATACAATTATTTTCAGCACATCACGCCTCCACAATGTGTCCATTAACACTCTGAAATGTTCTTTCTTCAAGCACTTTGGCCCGTGAGCATGGGCTGTTCCACTAGTACAGAATATTTAAAAGAGATTAATTGTATTTTAAATAGAAGGAAGGCGAGCATGTCTATTTAATAGCACCTACCTCTCTGTTCTGTCTTCTCCAACTTGTCATTTCTTCTGGAACATAGGTCAGAGTTTTGCCATGGCATTGTAGCGCAAATATGTTAAATCTGTGAATATTCAACCTTTACAATATCTTGAGTAATGAACATTAATGGAATTACGGATTTGTATTTAAATCTAGTAGGTGCAAATGCATTCTGCACCATGAGTACTTGTCCATCCTAAACACACACTGAGAGGCTTGAAGCATTGCTATGTTAGGGTAGGTGCTCTGGAAAATAGCAAACTTTTAAGTTAAAAACCTGTACTTGTACAATCAGCTGCCATCTTAAAAGCTAACATCTGGAATTGGTAACTTTTTTAGATTAAACATGCTCAGTGTAACACGTGGTGCAGTTTGTGAGAATGTAATGCTCAGAAGTTGTATTTATGTATGTATTATTACTATTATTTATATCGCACCTTCATCCAAAGCACTTTACATAGGCTACAAAAAGCAGTGCAAAACACAATGAGGCATTATTCACTCAAAGAAGCATGGCCAACTTTGAGCAAAGATGATCCAAAAACCAAGTTGAACATTACAAGCCTGAAAATCATTTGGAAGAATCAGTGATTAATAGATTATCATGTCAGCATTATTTAAATAAGAAAGCTGAAGACAAAGAGCAACCATTAATTGGTAGTGAATTGTACAACTTAGGGGGCAATAGTTGAAAAGCATGAAAACAAGAAGAAGCACTGAGTGGGTGATAAGAGGAAACAAGAAACTGGGAAGAAGAATGATAAACAAGATGGTTGATAAAGAGAAATGGGATCAGAGAGAAAACTGGGGTCAAAGCATGAACACATTTAAAAACAATGTGACATATAGAAATGGAACCCAAACCTCAGAAGGAAGAAAAGCCATCGAAACGGGACTAAACAATGACATAGAGGGTGATAAAGTAATAGAAAAAGAATATGAACAACAGAATATGAGACAGCATGAAGAGGAGTGATTGCATAGTGGAGCACCCCAATATAAAGAGAACAACAATAAATAACTCTGGACAGAACCAGTGTTTGCAGCATTAATTTGGTGACAGAAAGGTAAGAAGATGATGAACCTTACAAATGTTTACAATTGAAAATAGCAAGCCAAAACTACAGTTAACATGTGTCCCCTTCAAGAGAAGTTGGTTTCATAAATACAGATTAATTACAAGCAGAATCGGAGACAGGCAGTAATGGGGGTGGAACAGAAACAGATTCAGGGTAATAATTCGAAGCAGACAGTGGGAAAAAAGAACTTTAGTTTTTTAATTTAGACTAAGAAATGTAAGGCCATTCATGAGTTAATGACATACCAGCAAGCAGACAAATGCTGATGAAGATCATCAGTAAAGGAAGGAAAAGAGAAGAAAATCTTACTGTCATGCACTTAGAAATGGACTTTAAAGCCAACATCCAAAATAAGAGAAGTAATTTGAATAGTATTTAATGTAAAAAGAGGAAGCCTCAGAATTGAGCCTTTCCGGATCCAAACAAAAGTAAGTGTGAGGATGTATTTTGGCATGACAAAGACAACAAAAAGCAACGTATAGGAAAATAGCATTAAAATAGAGCCGGAAAGCCCCAGAGAAGAAAAACTATGGGTACAGTAAAATGGTCAACAGTGTCAAAGTGGTACTGAGATCCATCTAAACCACAATAGACTAGAAGGTTCATGAGGATGAGCATGGAGTTCATCATCTGAGACAGCGAAAGGTCAAGTCTCAGTTGAATGGCCAGGATGAAAACCAGACGGATAAAGAAATCTATGCGCATTAAGATAAGATAAGAGTTTTGTGTGACCAAGTCTTTCAAGAGGTATAGAACAATAAGGCAAGAGGGAAAGGGAATGATAATTAGATTAGCAGAATCAAGGTTAGATATTTTATGAAAAGAAATTACTGTGACCTTTTAGCCAGGGAATGAGGTAAGTCTTCTAACCCGCCCTCCCGCTTCCCCATCTTTCTCCCCCCCCACATTTATCTACTTTTTGGGAGCGAATGCACTGAAAAAAACTTCTGTATCCAGCACGTCCACTCCGGATCTGCGACAGGCCGCCATGGAAATGAATAAGGGATTGCACATAGTCCCTTCTCTCCTTTCCATGGTGGCCATTTTATTTGTTTGCTTTATTCCTTTTTTTTGACTGGCCGCCATGGAATGGGAGAATGGACTACATGTCGTCCCTTCTCTATTTCCATCGCAGCCGTTTTGTTTGTTTACTTTTTTATTTTTTCATTGGCTGCCATAGAAAAGGAAAACGGATTTTGTTTTCCCTTCTCCAGCGGCCATTTCTTTTACTTTTTTTTCTGTTCTGAAATCCTGTAGCGTTTCGGAACAGACAAAAAATGCTTTTAGTTCCCCCATCTTATAGGTCAGGGTACTAATAGCAATAAACCCCTTGCTGGGGGCCTGTAACTATGACCTTAAATCTGTTTGATACATTATAACATTTTGTTTAGTGCTAAGCAGTACAAATTCATAGCGATAGGACAAAGAAAGCATAAGATGGTCCTGTTCAAGACAGTATAAAATGGGTTACCACTTTTTCAAAAAAGATGCGTGGGATGAATTGAGTACAAGCTTCAATTGTTCCATTTACATGGTGTCCCAAAGTCTTTTCAACCACTGGCCCAGCACTGGAAGCTACTCTCTGGTCCATTTATCAGCTGAGTGAACATCAGAAGAGTTTTCACCTAGAGGCCCAACAACTAGAGGGCCAGAGCACTGGGAGCAGTGAAGTTAAGGGTAGATTTAGCAGCCACCAATACATCTATTCGAAAAATAGTTAATTCTGGGCAAATACACCCGATTTTACTTTCATGCCCCACTTGTCCACCGTTTAGCCAGCACAGTTTCGACTTAGTCAGGTTCTAAGTGCGCAACTCTTTGGGAGTCAGTGTGAGAAACCTGATGGTGTCTCACCTGCTAGTCCCTGGGGCTCTGTCATCCATGATGCCAGGGCACGGCATCGCTTTTGGATCCAGTTCCTGGGGGTGGACCAGTGCAGAGGATCATCTGTGTGAGGAGTCTTCGGGGAGTGGGACACCAGTTGGCGAGATGCAGTATCCGATTCCCTATAACACCTTTACCCCATGCTATCAGGTAGGATACTTAGGAACTCACCCCCATACACTTTCCAACACAAACACTTTCTCACAGACACCTCACTATGAGAGAAAATGGACTAACACCTGACCCGCGTACCTGACATGTCCCAATACAATGGTCAGGCAATGTCAGGCAATTACTGACCATCACACACAAATGGCTTCCATTACACTTCCCCACATAGACAAAAGGCAGAGCGCAAGAGCACAATCTGAGAGCACAATCTGAGCAAGGCAAAACACACGAGAAAGCAGCAGTTCCAAGATGGCAGTTTAACATGAGGAGAAAGATGGCAAAACAGAAGGGGATCGCAAGGAGGAAAGTGCCTTTGACCTTTACGGTGAGGAACTGTTACTTTCACAAACCCTCAAAAATAGAAAGCGTAAGACCAGGAAACCAGGCTGAAGAATCCTTTATTGTGTGTCGGTGGTACCTTGGGCCCTCCGGCCTCTATAATTAAGGCGGGGAGTATTGCCTGCCGCCGTGGTACTATCCTCGGCTCCTACAACAAAGCAGTGGCAGTGAAATTAACACAGCCTTTGAGTTGGGGAGACTGATACCAGACCGGTCTGTGCTGAAGCCAGAGTTGCAAGCAGCAACAATGTATGGTGAGCGCTGGAGCGAACCGTGTGTTAAAACGCATGTGATAACCAACGCGAGTGAAGTTGAACACAGATGAGTTATTGATCTTTGAACTAAGATACGATGCCTTTGACAGAGTGGTCCGACACCGCGTGCATGTTCATTCGAAGGTCTCTGTAAGGTATCCAACTAAGAGTGGAGAAAGGTGAAAGAGTGGCAAAGAACTGTGCATCAAGGTGGTTCTGCGACGGGTCAAGCAAAATCCTGTGCCTTGGATGTTGACACTACCAAACGAAGTTGAAAGAGACTAAAACCACTGGGATAGATCTGTGATAGCTCTCTTTGAGACTGTTTCATTTAGTTATGCAATCCTTCCCAAATTATCATATATGTGGCAGCCTTGGAAAAAAAACACCCTGTCCACAAGATGTGGCATCAAATTATGTTTTTTAGCGGGCAAGACTTTTGTATATACTTTTTGCATCTATATTGATTAGAGTGATACGCCATTAAAACCCACACTCTATGGGATCTGACCCCTCCTTAAGTATTAATATAACTATAACCAAAGTATCAGTAATTGACCCTTTAGTCCCAAAAGATTGACCACCTTTTGTCAGACTTGAAATACATGTATTTGCAATTTTATATAAAAGCCTCCTATAAGGCCATCTGGTTCCAGGATTATATTTCTTTTAAGGGCCATAAAACACTCTTTTCACATCTTCTTCTGAAATATATTTTTCAAGGAGCACACTATGGGCATCATAACCAGTTGGTCGGTGAATTCAGCAGTAATTCCGCCGGATGGAATTACTGTTACTGCTGAGGTGTCTGACGAATTAGTGCCAGATTATGAGTGCCTCAACCTTCGGCAGTAAAAGTAATTCTGTCTGGCAGAATTAACGCTGAAAATCTACTCCGACTGGTAAATCCTCCAATTTCTCAAGGAATTACCACTACCGTTGGAGAATCACCAAACAGTAATTTCGCCAGCAGAATTAGCACTGAGCAGAAAAAGCATCATGCTGCAAATGGGAAGCTCAGTGGGGGCCATTTCTAAAAACACAATCCATCCTGAATCCACCACTTCCCAACTTCCCATAACAATTCAATAAACATACTTTGCAGACGCATGCCAGGAGACAAGAGCAAGGAGAGAGTGACTGAATTGAGGGTCTGCAAACCGAAATTCAATGAGACTGTGCTGCAGGCTTTAGCAGATGAGGTGGGGGACAACACAGAAGAGCTTTTTGAAAGTCACCATCGGTAGACATCCATCCACTACCAGAGCACAATAAGGAATGAAATAAGAGACAAGACAGTGGCAGTGACCACTGTGCAGAGAGATGTAAAAGAATAATGGAAGAGTTGGAATGACCTCAGGGTGTATGTCCGTAGTCCATCACCACTCAATGCCGCGAGATGTCTAACAGTAGAGGAGGCACAGTACAGCCAAGTACACCATAGGGACAGGGATATGCAAAGGCAGTGCATGCATTCTAGCCATCATTAAATGCACACTCAGGTGACATTGTTGATGGTAAATCCCTTGTCAACAATACCACAGAACTACAGATGACGACCCATTTTACAGTACATATAGAAGTCATGCCAGGGGGAAATGAATGGAAAGAAATGTGATGACTGAAAACACCTTATAAATACATTAATATCCCATCCCCATCTATTCAATCAACAGGTGACAGCATCTGGGCAAACGTTTTTTTTTTTATGAATACATTCTAAAAAGTGTTTTCAATATCAAAAAGACACATACAACATATAGGTTTCACAGCAAGCACATTACAAAAACCTCAATGAATTCATACATTTCTCTCAAATAAAAAATGTAAATTCATATATCCTACAATTCCATTCTTTCTCCATCCCTTGATTGAAAACACCGACATACTTAACATCTCATCCAAACTTGAGAGTCAGCAATGCACAATGCCTTGACCATCAACCCAGAGATACCCCCGCTCATGCATGCGCACCATGTCAGATGAATGTACTAACCAGGCCCTTACACATGAGCGCACACATGAGCAACCATGATAATTATAATTATTCTTTTACAGCGCGCTTAATACCAATGCGTGGTTTCTAAGCGCAGGATTGGGATTCGAAGTTGTGTTGCTCTGTGTTGTCATGCTTCCAAGACAAACATGTTGCCCCTGAGTTATCCTTCCTCCCAAACATGTACAAAGGGCCACATTACAAATGACATGCCATATCGCTATAGTGAGTGCCATACATCACCAAAAAGGTATTCACCACAGGCGTTAGAGAACCACAACTAGCATACAAAGTCATATAGGGATGGGCAGACATCCTCAACAAAGGTAGGCCTAGAACTGCAGCCAGCTGTGCCAAAAACCCAGGGGATGCACCCTAGCCGTATATTGACACACATGCCAGATATTGATACACATGCACTCTGTATCATTCATAGACCTGTTAAGTCACGTGGGAGTTGCAGTGCTAATTGTTTAGCCCCAGTGAACTGTGCACAAGCCAGCCATAAAACACACATATGTAGATGTACCCAGTTCTCTGACCATTCCCTGTGTGTCCTGCACATACCTGCCTCTGCATACTTGACAAGTGATTCCAGGTCATTAATCTAATTACAGGCACACAAGGCAGCCAGGGCGAAGGTATCAGAGCCAGTGCAGCAGCTCCTCCACATACCATGTCCGTCACCCCAGCAGAAGACACTGCCAACCTGAGCACCTCTTCTGCCACCCCTGCACTCCATATATCAGGGAGCTGCTGCAAGACCCCAGCCACAAAATCAGGAACCACGTTTTAACCAGGGGCATCTGCCCTCTCTATGGCTGTTCACACCTCCATAGTAACATCTGCACCAGCCACCACCACCGAGATACCTGCCCCAATATCTGCACCCATCACCACCTTAGCTGGCAGTAAGTCATCTACTTTACGAGATGAACCATCCCTCAATGCAACTTCCGGCAGTGAACCTCAACCACCAGTCAACCTGAACCTGTCTCCAGTATAGGCTCTTTGTCACTGTCAGGGGTGGGGCTGGATTTGTCCTGCCTTCATCACCCCCTCCACCCCCCCTTACAGGCATATGTTTCCCATTTCCACAGACCCCCAATCCTCTGTCACTGGTGACCTGCAGTGGCATCCACATATGACACTTTACACACAGATAATGATGAGAAGGCTTGAGACGGTGGAAGACACAACAATGAGACACAGAGATGTAATCATTGTGGGGTTTAAATTCAGCCCCAAGACCTAAATGAACTGCCCCTGGCCACATTAGGCCCAAAGGTGCAGAAATATTGAAAAGAAACAATGCCAGCATGTAATTCTGAAATATCAAGTAACCGAATGTTAGTTTCAGAAAAAGTAAAAGTAAAAATTAAGAGTACCTGTGTTCGAATGACAATGCTGAAAGGAAATTAGGCCTACCTTCTTTCACAGGTTATTTAGACACTGGGCCTCATTACGAGCATGGAGGTAATGAAAAAAGGAAGGCGGAATGGTATTACCGGAATCGTTCACGGGTTTGTGCCATTACGAGCCAACAACCCGGCAATACCGCCACCGTCCGTACCGTTCCCCTTCTTACTGGCATGCGCGTGTAAACGCGCCCCTTCGCGGCGGAAATACCGGGATGCCGCTAACAGGAGGACATCACAAGTTATGCAGGTATGCACTTACCGGCATCCCGAAGGCGGTAATTAGGGCCTGCACAATGGCGGCAATACAGGCATCGTGGTTCACCCGTAAATAGCAACCTGCAGTGTAGGCAACTGCCACAGGTGCACACAATCACCACAGGTGGAGTCAATGGAGCCTGTCCCAGTACAAAAGCAGCACACCCACCCACCACACCCCTTCCTACACCAAAATGATCCCACTAGCTGTTGCAATCCTGGGGCTGGAGGACATGCCTGTATTGCTACATAAGCAACAACAACAAGTACAACAATAACAACAGGCAGCACAGAGGAGACACAGAAGGAGAAGGAGGGTGAGATAGGCCCAGCAAGTCACACCAGTGCAGCCAGTGGTACCACGTAGGCAGCCACCAATCCCTCGCATCAGACCCAGTCCATTCAATCTAACCCCTGAGCAGATCCACACCCTGTACGGGTTGGACCGGGACAACATCACCACCATAGTGGACATGATACACGATGATATCGTCAGCCTGATAGAAATCCGCACTGCCATCCCCCCTCTACTAAAGTTGGTGTCTGTGCTCCACTTCCTAGCCACAGGCACCTACCAGCACACCGTGGGCCAGCTGCATGGCATATCACAACCACTCTTTTCTCTCATGCTGACTTAAGTGCTTGATGCCCTCCTGAAGCATGCAAGCATCCACATTTTCTTACCACGGACTGGCCAGGAGCTCACTGACACTAAAGTAGGCTTCCATGAACTCACAGGCATGCCCAATTGCGTTGGTGCCCTCGACTGCACCCATGTAGAATTGGTGGCCCCTCATGCCAATGAGGGTGTGTACCGCAATCGCAAGCAATTCCGCTCCATCAATGTGCAGATGGTATGTGACTCCAGCAAGATCATCAAACATTGTTGCGCCTGATATCCCGGATCTACACATGATGCCATGGTGCTGCGTAACTCCACGCTACCCCGCTACATGGAACAACATGCTGGACGACGTGCCTGGCTGCTTGGTAAATTGCCTGACTAGCCCATGGCAGTGTAGTGGGGATGTGAGATGGGGGGGATGCATACTCCACCTACACGGGATTGGGGGGAGGCATACTCCACCTCGGTGAGATTGTGGGGCATGCATACTCCACCTGGGTGGGATTGGGGGATGCATACTCCACCTGGGTGGGATTGGAGGCGGGATGCATACTGCACCTGGGTGGGATTGGGGGGGGGATGCATACTCCACCCAGGGTGGGATTGGGCGGTGAGTGGACAATGCACTTACAGCTAAACACTGTTGCCCTGAACATCCCACAAGAAAACACTGAGAGGTTTGAGAGAAAAGTTGTAGGTCACGAGCAGACCCTCACATTAAGGCTGGAACCTTTGGCATATAACAAAAAGGCTCGTGACTCGCAAAAGTTCCGCTCTCTTAAGTTAAAAGGAAAAACGCTATCTCGTGTCAACAAAAGCTACCGCGTTCATCAATATTGTACAACCACAAGATTGAACATTATAAAACAATTACATATTTTATTTGAAAATGTCATATACATATTTAATATATCTCCAATACAAAAGACCATTTCAAAAGGTTAGTTTAAGAAATTCTAATTAAGAAATGCTCTCCTTGAATTAATCATGAGAGTACAAAAGAGAGAAAAAAGAGGAACAAGAACATAAACAAAGAAGAATCACTCCATATCACTGATGCAACGTAATCTTCATTTACCCACTCCTCACCATTCGTACCAAACAATCTCATACAGAATTTATGATTCATTCATACAAATGCACACCAAAAATAATCTTTTAAACAATGATAAAAACAGGTCCAACATGACTAAACATGATTACACCTGTGGCAATGCCGCTAGTGTGAATAGGTACAGAGTACCATACACCGCAATTATGGGTGGCAAGACATCATTCCGCATCCACAGTACATCCGCATCAGCATGCAAGTGAACACCCTGCATCATCTGTATAACGCAATCCACACCACCAGACCATAGTACAGTACACAATGCATCAAATGAACCTGTGTACATACATCCAGGGACATGTGCATGTCAACACCAAATAGCTGCAGCCATGACCGTGAATCCTAAAGGTGTCAGATTAGATATTGACTCACACATACCTCTTTGTGCTCCCATGCAGGTGATGGTGACTATCCCTTGAAGCCGTGGCTACTTATCCCTGTACGGAACCCGCATAACAGGCACGAAGAGGAGTACAATCGGGTTCATACCCGTACCCGTGTTGTGATTGAGCAGACCTTTGGCCTGTTGAAGGCACAGTTCTGTTGCCTTAGCAGGTCTGGTGGAGCACTCCTTTATGGGCCTGAGAAGGTGGCAAAGATCACCATGGTCTGTGTCATCCTGCACAACATGTGCATCCGGAGAAACGTACCACTGCCACCTGACATTGACATGCATGCACCTGGTGAGGATGATGAGGATGATGATGGAGGAGAAGCAGCACCCCTGGCAGTTTGTGATGCACAAGATGGCCGTGCTGTACGCCAATCACTGATTGACGATTACTTTTGAACCACAGGGACGTTGATGGTTATGTGTTAATACTACACTGAGCACTGGGACCGTGTGGACATGGCCACAGGGTGTGTGGGGAGTTGGGCACTGTGCGCCGTCATGAATAGAATAAACACACACAAAATTAACAATGTCCAGTCATGAAATGATTTTGAACACAACGGGTGCATTAGGAAAAATAACAATATAGTGCTTCCTCCCTCCACCACTCACACGCCCTCCCTCCTCCCCCAAAACACCCAAACACCCCATACCCACCCCCAAACACCCCATACCCACCCCCAAACACCCCATACACCCACCAAACACCCCATACACCCAATAAACACCCCCAAACCTCCCCAATACCACCAACACCACCTCCCCCCTCACCCATTGTCATCCCACACGCAATGTGGTTAGACCGCTATTTCTGACCTCTTTTTGGGTCGGGGGCAGCATTTCCGTGTGCCTTGCACTGCGCCTCATCATCCGCACAGGGCTTGAGGGAGTCGAGCTTGCAGGTGTGGTCGATGGGGTGGAAGTGGATGGATTTGGCACCGCTGGTGCAGGTTATTGCTGCTGCATGTGTTCCAGCATCCCGCTAAGGACCTGTGCCACCCCCCTAAACTGTCAGGAATGAGTATGGCACTCGAATTGATGGCTGTAATGGTTGCGGCATTCGCCTCCCATATTTCACGGCGTGTCTGTTCACCCTCGGCCACATACTGGCGCATCAGTTCTATCATTGAGTCCAGGCGGGCCTCTACCCTCGACAGGCGTGCCTCCATGTCAGTGGGGGCTGTTGGACGGTGCTGTGGCTGAGTGGACCATTGCAGGGCTGCCCCCTGACGTGCTGGACAGATGCGGACTCCCCAGTAGAACCGCTGGTACCTGCATGGGGCTTGCTGGGGTGCCCTTTGTGGAGTGGTGGGGGGTGGACTGGGGGCTTGGAGTTTGGGGACATTCAACATGGATGGTGTCGTCAATGTCCTGGTATTCCTCCGCGTGCACATCCACGTCGCTGAGGGGGGCTGTGGCTGCTGTCTCACCTGCAGAACTGGTGGCAGCGGACTGCGTACCATCAGCCTCTCCCTCTGCATTTGTTGCCGACTCTGTATTGGCAGTCTCGTCGGCTCCTGTATTCTCCTCCTCAGCCGGCCTGGCCTGTACTGGTGCCCTGGGTTGCACTCTGGCCTGCGGTGCTGCCCCATAGGTGGAAGGCCCAGTGCCCTCTGGTCTGGCCCTGGATGACTTGGAGAGTGTAGATGCCATTGGGGCAGGGTCCTGCCCTTCACTTTCTGCATCAGTGATGGTGTTACATGCAAGATGCATGAGTTGGTACTGTACAGTATTTCATTTTTTATGCATTGCATTCTTATAGGTGTGTCACACAGGGTACTTTCAAGGGGGTGGGGGCATATTGGCATAAGACGTGGCCTCTCCATTCTGTACTGATTTGTACCAGGTGGCATACCGTTGTATTGCGGTTTGCGTGATGTGTGACATGTGAATGATCCTGTTGGGTGTCTGTTGGTAATGGGATTGGCACGCAGCATGCATTTCATTATGCCAGGGTTTGGGCCTCCATCTGGACATGGATCTGTACATGTGTGTATGATGGGCCATTCATTGGCTTGGTTCACTTTCACATCTGTTGTACTACGTCATGTTTTGGTCTACTGGGGTTTGCGGGGTCACTCGCCTCCATCTCCCGATGTCGCCGCACCTGTCTCCATTTCACCGAAGCCCTCAATCGACTCCATATTTATGGTGGTGCTGCAGGTCTCTTCCCATTGCATCAATTTTACAGGTGAGTGGCACCCCCACCTGTAGCCATGGCCTCCCTGCGATTTGATGCTAGGATGTTACGCACCCGGAGACGTAGGTCATCCCATCTCTTCTTACAGTCTTTAACCGTGCGGGGGGTGGTGCCAATCGCTGTCACCTTACGTGCCACCTCCTCCCATATTTCTTTTTTTCTGAGTTGCACTTCTCTTTTGAGGTTGTTGGCGAACACCTCATCTGCATGGGCTGCAAGCGTATCAGCTAGCATGTTGAGCTCCTCGTCGGAGAATCGTTTCTTGCGCAGGTGGGGGGTGGTCTTGCGGGTTGCCTTAGGCATGATGGATGGTATGGCCCTGATCTCAACTCTGTAGCACTGCTGGATTGAGAAGATTGCAATGGATTGTGTTTTTTAAGATGGGCGCCGGTGCATTTCCCGTGAAAGGGGCCCCTAGGGGACCCTGACGTCTATGGAAACAAGGCGGGTCACCACACACGATAGAGACGTCAGACACAAGGTTGTATTCCCAAAGCTAGGGTTTTATTGCAAAGCAAAAGTCTCAGTTGGCCAACTCGGTCTCACTCCCCACGACGTGCATCTCTAGACCTCGAGGGACGCAAGAGAGTGAATTACGTACATCAGTTACATATATACAAAATGCATATCAAACAATCAGCTATGACATGTTTAACACCCCCCCTTTATTGGGTTTCTTTGAACTTGGTGTGATGATGGACATCTCCGACCACTATGACACCTTCAAACATCTATTCTAGTAAAAATTTGTAATTTGTGAGTGCAAAGGCATCTTTTGGTTATTGAATAGAACACGGCGCTTCTGTTCTTGGAAGCGAACTACATACGGGGGGAGATGCATTCCGGACATTGCTATCTATCAGGTGCTATTCGCGTCCTGGCAGCCGACATTGCTCTAGCGGGCTCAGCAAAGGGGGGCCGTTAGAACAGCATAATTCAAGCCTTAGCGGTATTATTCTTACATGTTCTGCCATATAACGAGACTGGCTGGCAGCTGTGAAATGATTAAATGCCCTGCAGCTCTACTTCAAGGCTACATTCGGGAGGGAGCCGGGCATTCTTCCTGGCGCTGCCTACGTTTGTGTTTCAGCGAACTCTCGTTATCCTCACGGCCCTGCGGCCTTGTCCTTTTCACATACAGACAACAATGTTCCGCAGTCGAGCAGTGTAAGCGGAAAATATACTGCGAAGCAATAGGAACAAAAAGCAATGAGCAATGGTTAGAAAACAAAATGGCGATTCTTGTTACATCAAAATGGCCGTTCATTGGCAAACTCGAAAACCTATATTCTGTCGTATCATGCATGAGACGGTTGGTCCACGGCCACCAAAATGCGTTTGCGGTCTCAAAGTAGAGGTATCCGTATTTCTAGACTGACAAACCCTCCTTTGGCCGTATGCCAAACGTCTCATCTATTTATTGAAACCTCCTCTAGTGATGATGAATCTGAAGTACTTATATCTGAGTCTTGCATGCTATCGTGGACATCATTGTCTTCATCAATATCTATTCCCATCAACCCTTTCACTGCTCTCATCTCATTTGGGTCTGGGCTAGTTCAATCATGAGGTTGTTTTTTCTTTGTTATCATATGCATGCATCCTTCCGTACATCCCTCAGTTACCTCTGCGCAAACTATAGGTAAACAATGTATACAACAACAGCACGTTAGGAATATTCCGAACACCACTACTAATATTGAGATCAACTTCCATCCCCAAGATCGTAGTATTCCCTAAAACCAAGATTCTATTCCCCAGCTCCCTTCTCCCGTGGGGAGTTCAGAGCTTAGAATGTGCATTTTCTTTATTGCTTCAAAGATCGTGGGGGAATAGTCATCGACATAAACGCAACATACTGATCTCACTATTTTGCAAATTCCCCCACGATCAACCAGGATTACATCGAGAGCCATTCTATTTTGCAGCGTCATTAACCTTATTCCTCTTTCTTCCAACGTCATGTTAAATAATATATCTGTTGTTATGTTTATTGTATTCTTTAGGATTCTGGACAGTTGCCTTATATTATAGGAGTTCACTATCTGTCCTAAGAATGGAATGAATGATTTCCCTACATCAGTTGCTATTAAAACACCTTTGTCAGTCCTCTTGACTCTAGTTCTGGATAATCTGGCCATGGCTGCTGTTTCCAAGAGGAATACTCCTGGGAACAGTACCCTAGGTAACATGTACCTCCCCAGTTTCTGGGCAACCAAGGGTATGCTTTCTCTCCACATATAAAATAAACTGGATCACCTACGTATACTGGTTCTATTTCCCATTTTAGTACCACTGTATTCATACAACCAGTATATGTTCCGACTTAAAAAGAGCCTTTCTTTTTTAGACAAAAAGGGACAGTTCTTGGGCTACAATTCACCGTGTAAAATGGGGGAATTGCATCTTTGTCCCCTTCTGTTCTTACACGAAACGTCATTACAGATGTTTTTCTGGCGGGGACAATCTATCTCGTATATTTTGTTGTGTTATCTTCCGTGTACTTTTCCTCGTGGGCTCTGGGGCTATTACTTGTGCTTTATGGAAAATGGAACAACCCACAGGCTTCATTATTATCTCCTCAAACTCATTCATGTTGGTTTTGTCTAATTGACCCCTATTACTCTCATTCCACTTCCAACAGAGCATTGCACCTAAAGATGCACTACATGCAGAACTTAATGGTAATGGCTGCACATACCACCCTATTCCTTTTCCGGCATGCTGTGATAAATGGGCACATACCCAACAATTTGTTTTCTTTAGGATTGCATGTGTCATGTTCATTATCAGAAGTAAGGTGTTATTTCCAAAACGTTCCCTGTGTTTTTCTTCCATTGGGGGTAGGGTATAAGTGATCACCTGAACCGGGCTTTCAGTAGTGGATATATTAATTATTGGTAAAAACATTTCTAATGGGTGTATTGTTTCTACCCACCATAATATTAGGGCTGTCGATATTGGCGCTACCACGCTCATAAAGCACATTATTATCGTTAGTGTCAGCATACAATTTGTTTTATCATGCGTTTTTCTTAAACTTATAGTCTTTGTAACTGACTCATTCTCAGCGGTTGTGGTGCAGGAGGAGGCTGCAACCGGTCGCGGCATGTTTCTCGTCGTCCTTCTTCTTCCTTATCACAGTTTGTTGTGGATATCTCTCTTCGTCGCGCTTGCTCTGATGTCTATATGTTCAATGGAATTCTCACAGTTCAGTTTTGCCTGTCCTTTTTAGCCTGGATTCGATTATTCGTTTTTAGGCAAGATCACTTGTCCCTTCTTATACTGCTCAGAGGACCTTTGATCAGTTTTCGCCTCAGTATCATGTGCGCCCAGCTTGTCCGCTCCGGTTCCGGACACATGTACTTTTAATCAATTATCTCACGTGCCATAGTACCATGTGATCCCAGCTTTTCCGCTCTGGTTCCGGACACATGTATTTTTTATGATCGCACCGAGGAGCCGCGAGTCTTGAATTGTCTGATTTGCACAATTCTCACGCTTCTCCCCTCTACACCCATGGTTCCTTCTCCGTCCATGAGCTGAACCAGAGGTTGACATAAACACCAAAAGAAAAGAATGCTGATCACTTTGTCTTCCGAGGCCGCAGGTTGTATCGCCTTGCTCCTGGTATCGTATGATCCGTGAACAGTGCCAATGCACTTTCAGATTCAGGCTTGAAGTCAGCCTGTGGCGCTACTGCAGGTGCTGGTGTGCACCGCGCCAATGATGCAGATCCGTTTTTTGGCGTGTTGGCAAGTGCTGGTGGGCGCCAAAGGGGTACACGATTTGGTTTTGCTGGTATCTGCAAGGCATATTTCACGTCGGTCAGCAGTGATGTCGATTCTGCTGGGCAACGTTGGGGCACTCTTTGCCCTTCCCCCTTCGTCTCAGGCTTTGTTTCGAGTTTCACTTCTCGTTTCGGCAGATTAGGTGGCTGCTCACTGGCAACAGTTTCTTTCGTTTCTGGGACCGCTGTCTCTTTCCGGTCAGCAGTGTCAGGCAAGACTTCCAGTGCAGTTGGAATCTTTTTGGCATGGGTGGCATGTATACACAACTTCCTTCCATCCACCCGTATTGCCGTCTGCGTCGCTAAAAGTACTTGATGGGGCCCGCGCCACCTGGGTGCTAATGATGACTTTCTTTCAAAGTTTTTTAGCAGCACCCAGTCTCCTGGCTCCAGCGCGTGCCCAGGACCGGTATACCGTACTGGTAATGCCTCCTGCACCTGCTAATGAATCAAACACAATTTCTGCATTAAAAGGCCACAATAAGTACTAAGCACAGGATGTTCTATCTCACTGAGTCGTTTTGGCTGAGGTGCGCACCAAACATTTGCCGGCCTTCCCATTACGTTTTCGTACGGGGAGAGCCCAGTTTTAGCCTGTACAGACGTACGCATGCATAATAGTGCTATTGGTAAGGCATCCACCCAACTCAACTTGCTTCCCGCACAAATCTTGCTAATCTTTGATTTAAGAATCCCGTTGTGCCTCTCCACAAGACCGGCAGAACTCGGATGCCTTGAACTATGGAATCTCTTATCAATCTGGAGACCAGCACATATCTGTAATACCACTGCACCCACAAAATGCGGTCCATTATCAGACCATAGGACCCGGGGCAAGCCAAATCTGGAAAAATACTCCTTCAACATTACTTTTGCCATAGTCATTGCTGTGCAATCTTTTAAAGGATATGCCTCCACCCACTTACTGAATGCACAGATTACCACCAAGACATATTTTAAGTTTTGGCACCTCTCCATCTCTATGAAATCAAAATGAACTACCTCAAATGGCATGGAGGGCGGCCCAAAACTGCCTGTTGGAGTCACTGTTCCCTTTCCTACATTGTGTTGTAAACACGTGATACAGTTCTGCACCAACCTCTCTGCATTCTTTTTTATGTTTACATTCTGCCATACTGTAGAAAGGTGCTGTATCATTTTCTTGGCACAGATGTGCGTAGGGCTGTGGGCCATTGTGACCATTGCAGTCACATACCAATTTGGCAACATCCAGTTTCTAGTTTCCCTATCCACCCAACAACCCTCCAAATCCAACTCAGCAGATCCCTCTGCCCATCCCTGTATTTCATCGGCCGTAGCCTCGGCCTGCATTTCTTTGACAGTCACAACTCCATCTTCTATCATACAGGGTACTTCCTCTGTCTGAACCGTCATCATCTTGGTATTCAAATCAGTGGCAGTTTGTTTCGCAATTCTGTCTTCAAACGCGTTTCTCTCTCCTATTTTGCATGTTACTTTTTTATGTGCCTCGCATTTTACTATTGCTAGGTGCTTTGGAAACGTGAGTGCAGACAGCAATCGTACAATCAAAGGGCCATGTTGAATTCTGGCCCCATGCGATGTCAGAAACCCTCTCTCAGCCCAGAGTCGACCAAAGTTATGAACCACTCCAAACACGTACAGATTATCAGTATATATTTTTTTTTTTTTTTTTTTTTTTTTTTAAATTTTTTATTGATTTTTCAACACAACCAACAATACAAACCAAACCGCAGTGCAATTAGCATTATTACATTTTACATTCAACCATCAGTACGCACTGCTTCCCTGATCCCTCCCCCCTCGCGAGCCGGTTTCCATGTCGTTTCCTGTATCTGGCGCACATGAGCCGGCATCGTTATCATCCGATTCTTCCGAATCCACCCCTGTCCCAAATATGCAGGATATCAATGTCTTCCATGCCATCAGAGAGCCCAGTTCCTACTCCCAAGACATACAACTTGCCTCCTGCCACACCGCTGTCTCAGCCTCCGCCCATTTCTGCAGGTCATTCCACCACACCCCAACCCGTGGCTTGTGACATTTCTTCCAACCCATGGCTATTCTTCGTTTGGCCAGCACATACGCCAAATCTTTTAATTTACTAACATGTTTCTGCTTCCGGGGTCTGGAGAACCCACCCAGCAGACATGCCCAGGCAGTGTCTACAGCAAGCGTGACCCCTCTCTCTTCCAGCTTGCGCGCCACCTCCCTCCAGAACCCCTCAATCACTGGGCACGCCCAGAACATATGCGTCATGTCCGCATTCTCTTTGTCACATTTGGGGCATGCCTGTCTGCCTGCATTCCGGAATTTGGATATCCTCAACGGGGTCATATACGCCCTATGGGTGACATACAACTGTATTTGCTGTAACCTAGCATTTCGAGACACCCTCCCATGATATCCTAGAGCCCGCTCCCACATCTCGTCTCCCATCTGGGTCCCCACCTCGCTCTCCCATTCTGATCGTAGATATGTCAGTTCCTTCCCAACCTTTGACATCACCATCTCATATAGCCTAGAGATTTCATGTCCCCCTTCCGTTGTATCATATATCCCTTCCATAGTAACATTCAGTTCATCTGCCAAGGTAGTCTCAGGCCATAGTTCCCGAATTCTCTTCCCCAATCTATGATATGTGACAAATTGACCTCCATGTAAACCAACCTCCTCGCTAAGTTCTTCAAACCCCTTCATGGCGCCCTCCTGCCACACGTCACCCAATGTCACCAACCCCACCGGCTCCCAGTGGGTCCTGACAATCCCCCTCAGCTGACCATCTACCCCCGCCAGGGCAATTAGTGGCACCTGCGGAGAACGCGGGAGTGGGTCTCCCATCATTTTGCATGCACGTCTCCACATCTTCCACCCCAGCCTCACCATCGCCGGATTCTTCCTCGTGACAGCCTCAGGCAACCAGATAACTTCCTTTAGATAAAACGGGGCACAATCTTGCCCAAACAGTCTAAGTTCTGGGGTCTCTTCGTCGGAAAGCCATTTGGACACAAACTGTAATTGGCTCGCTATATAATAAGCCTCAAAGTTTGGGAGTCTGACTCCCCCCTTTTCATGAAAGTTCTGTAACTTCCAAAGCGCTATTCTGTTTCGAGTACCATGCCACAAAAACTCTCTGCAAACCCCATTTATTTTGGCAAAGAAACTCTTAGGGATCATATATGGGATGTTGCTAAAGTAATGTAGCAGCCTAGGCAGAACCACCATTTTAATCATTGCTCCACGCCCCATCATCGCTAGGGGCAACTTTTTCCAAAAACTCATGCATGCTCGTATTCTCTCAACAGCCATCTCAGTGTTACACTTATGTTCTTTCTCAACCGTGTGGCAGACATCTATCCCCAGGTAACGAAATGTGTCAACTGACCAGGGCACCTGTAACACCGGCAGCCTTTCTATGGGAACGCCCCTATAGTCACCCAACGGGAAGATGCACGATTTCTGGGGGTTAACCGCTATGCCTGACAACCTCGCATACCTCTCCATCACGTCCAGGATATGCTGTAAATTCTCTTCCGGATGACTCAAGTACAATAACAAGTCGTCCGCATACAGGGATATCAGATGCTTTTCCCCCCCAACCTCAATACCCACAATGTCATACTGCTGACGCAGGTACAGTGCCAGAGGTTCCAGGGCTAAGATGTACAACATCGGGGACCAGGGACACCCCTGCCTCGTGCCTCTGCTAAGTTGCCATCTCTCGGATATGATTGTGCCCGTCCGGACTCTGGCCAGAGGAGCACTATATAGCAATTCCGCCCATCTGATGTATCCCGGTCCCAGTCCATATTCTCCTAAGGCCGCCAGCAGCCACCCCCAATTAACCGAATCGAAGGCTTTTACAGCGTCCAACGACACTATCGCCATTTCCCCTTCAGTATTGCATCCCATTTCGATCACTCGATGGAGTCGCCTGTGATTTTGGGTGATGTTTCTATCCGGGACATACCCCGTTTGGTCCGGGTGAACCAGATTGCTTATCACCCTCCGCAGTCTGTTTGCCAGGACAGCCGTTAGTATCTTGCTGTCCTGATTCAGCATAGATAGTGGCCTGTACGACCCACAGTTATGCCCAGGTTTATTGGGCTTAGGGAGCGGTACGATGACCGCCTCCCTGAGCGATTCCGGCAGCCTCCCCATCTCAAACGCCTCATTAAGCATGTCAAGCATCGGGGGGAGAACCTCCGCCCCAAAGGTTTTATAAAATTCGCTGGGCAGGCCGTCCGTTCCCGGGGTCTTACAAGTGGGTAACTGCCGGACGACCGCCTCCAACTCTCCCAGTGTTATCGGGGCATCTAGTTCCTCTCTCTCTGCCGTGCTTATCTTGGGCAGCCCTATATCCTGCAGGGTCTCTAACACTTCCTCCCGGTCACCACCGCCTGGATCCGCGTATAATTCCCTGTAGTAATTCACAAATTCCTCATTTACGCCCTCTTGGGTGTCTATCTGCTTTCCATCCTCTCTAGTTATCGTCCTAATCGGGGGTCTCGGAGTTTCCCTTTTATACAACCATGCCAGAAGACGGCCCGTTTTATCTCCTCCCGCGTGTTGTCTCTCAACATACTTTTTGTAATTTAGGTTACAGAGCCTCCCCCAATATTCCGTACACTGCTGTTGTAGTTTAAGCACCAGCTCGTTGTCTGTGTGCTCGCTTTTCAACGCCCGTTCCAGCTCACTTTCTGCTCTCTGTAAATCAGCCAGGACCCCATTCTGCAAGCCTTTCGATTTGGCAATCGCTACCCCTCGTACCACCACCTTAAAAGCCTCCCACAGAGTTCCCGCCGAGTCAACGCTGCCAGTGTTTGTATCGAAATAGCTAACTATTTCTTCCCGCATGTCCTCTCTAAATACATGGTCTTTAAGCGCCTCTGCGCGCAGACGCCACGTCGGTATCCGCGCCCTGGGGCGGCCATATTGCCATCCCACCACCATAGGCGAGTGGTCTGATAGGACCCTCGCTTTATATTCCGCACTAGACACCTCTACCAATACATCTGACGTGGCAAAAAAATAGTCAAGCCTAGTGTGCAACTGCTGTGGGGCCGAGTAGTGGGAGTACTGTCTCTCGTTGGGGTGCCTAGCCCTCCATACATCTTCGAACTCGAAGTCCCGCAGCAGCGCCCGCAGCGCCCGGGCTGCCGGGGCGGGCCTAATCACCTTGTCGTCGGATCTGTCCAACCCCGGGTCCAACACACAGTTAAAATCCCCTCCCCACAACACCGCACTACCAACACACCAGCTCAAGTTGGTACTCATGGTCCGGAAGTACTCTGCCGTGCCCTGGTTGGGGGCATACGTATTTACTATACACATCTCTTTATTCTCAACCACCCCTCTTACCATAACCAGGCGCCCCTCAGTATCCAACATTTCCTGCCTCAGTTGGAACGGGACATGCGGCGCCACCCAGATCAGCACACCCCTAGCATAAGCTGAGTACGTGGATCCCACCACCGTTCCTCCCCACTTTTTCTTTACCAGCTCTAGCTCTCGGGTCAGATGCGTTTCTTGTAATAATGCGATGTCTATCTTCTGTCTTCTCAAGTATAGCATGACTTTGTTCCGTTTCAGATAACTATTTAGGCCTCTGACGTTCCATGTCAACAATTTTAGCTCCCCCACAATTCACTGGTATCCTGCCCTCTCCCCTCCGACCATCCCCGCTCATCCATGCCGTCCGGATATCTCATCCACAATACTACCTTAGTGCTCGCGATCAAACTCAAACTTCCCAACACTATATACACCCCAACTGTCCCCACACCCCCAACTCCCCCCTCCCATTCCCCCCACCCCAACTCCCCCCCCAACTGTTGCCCAGCTCCATCCCTGGATCTCAGGCCCCCCCACATCTAGTTCCGGCTGTTACACCCAGAGCCCAGTAGGGTAAAGTCGCCCTAACGGCCACTTAACTAAACAACACTAAACGGGGGTGAATGGACTAGCCCCGGAAGGCTCCCTTATAAGACAACAGTTCCAGTGCAAACAGTGTACTAACCACCCAGTTCCAGGCCCGACTTCCCCAGGCCATAGCAATAACTATAGTCAAGTCCCATAGTCTCCAGCTGCACCCTCTCCCGTCGTCAATCACTTATCTCTCATTTCCACCTTTATCCGCCTGGACCTCCGGCTCCTGGGGGCTGCCCTGCATGTCCAGCCACCCCATGGCTTCCTCGGGCGACTCGAAAAACAAGGATCTGTTGTTGTGGATCACCTTCAATTTGGCGGGGTAGAGGAGCATATATTTCTTTCCCGCCTCTCTCAGTCTTCTTTTGGCCGCCCCAAAGTTCATCCGACTCCTTTGCACCATCATGGTGTAGTCTGGGTAGGCCGTTATAGTTGCCTCCCCTCTCTTGATGGTTCCCCCTTTGCGGAAATGCTCCAAAATCCTCTCACGGTCTCGGTAATTAAGGATTTTGGCTATCATAGGCCTGGGCGGACCGCCCGGTGGAGGCCTCCTGGCCAATGCCCTATGCGCTCGCTCCACCGCAAAACCCTGCGACAGCGCACCCCCGGTGATCTCTTGGAGCAGCATATTCTCAATAAACTCCGTGGGGTTATGACCCTCCAATCCTTCCGGAATGCCCACAATACGGATATTGTTCCTCCGGGCGCGCCCTTCTGCTTCTTCGGCTCTGTTCTCCAGGTTGCGCACTTTCTGCGCCAAGACATGCAGGTCGGCCTTGTGTGAGGCACAATCCGCCGTGTTGGCGCTCCCCTCCTTTTCTAGGCTCTCCGTGCGCTCCGATAGGGTCTTCACATCCTGTCGAAGTAGATTCACCTCCTCCCGAACCTCTCCCACTTTGAGGTCGAGTACTGTTTTCAGGTCCGCCACCACCATTTCAAGCTTGGCCTCCCAGGCGGTTTTCAGGTCAGCTTTCAGTTCAGCGATCGCGACTAGCACATCCTGGTTTGGACTGGCGGTGGCCATGCCACATACGGATGGCTTCTCCTTACTCCGAGCACTCTCTGGGCCCGTCGGTGTCTTAGTAAACTCATCCAACGTGGGCTGTTTCACTCTCTGTCTGATGGGCTTGTTCGACAGTCCGCAGCCACTGTATGCCGTGGGCCCGTTCACTCCCACCTCACCACCACCAAGGGGGAGAGAGGCCTACTTTCCGCCCCCAATGGAGCGTGTTCTTCTTCACGCCTCAAGTGTCCCTTTGTAGCAGTCTCTCCCACCACTCATCCGGGTTTCAGATGCTAGCGATGTCAGTGCAGAGGGGATTGTTACAATGTAGTTGCCCATGTAACCACTGTGAAGCTTTCCACTTGTGTAGTCCTGATCATGCATTCGGATCAAGTCGTGGCCCGGGAGCTTCCCTCTCGCCCCTGAGCTGCTTTTGAACACCCGCCTCTGCGGGCTGAGGGACTCACATGCGACTTAGCGGCTCCAGCGCTGCAGTCCGCCGTCTCCAGTGCCCGCTCCGGCCCCGCGCACGCCGTCCGCCCCCGAGAAATGCAGGGCACCTCGTTGTTTTCGTTGCGAGGTCCGCCTCGCCCGCCAGCACGATTGGGCCCTAGTGCCGGCCGCTCACCTTCACGGGCCCACACCGGGCGACGGAGGCCACCGGAGACACGGCAACGCACCCCAGAGGTGCGCGTATGTCCCACACAGCCCGCCCCGCGGTCGTCCGCACACAGAGCGCTTTCCTCAGTTTATGGCCCTTTGTTCGGCGCGGCCGCCATTTTGTCGATGCCAGTCCGCAGCTCCGGGGACCTCGCACGCTCAGATCTACCGTTCCCTGGGTTGCTCGAATCCCGTATTATTAGCAATTAGTCCACATGCCTTCATGAGTAAATGCCTGCGTTCCTGGCGTAGGAAGGTCAGCACAAGTGCACTTTTTCCAAGGATAGATGAAGGATCTCCGGGAGCTCTTCCGAGAGCACGTCTCCTCACATGGCCATCAAGCCACGCCCCCCCAGATTATCAGTATATATATTCACATTCAAATTTTCAGAAATCTCGCAGGCTCTGGTTACTGCTATTATTTCCGTGGCTTGTGCTGAATTATAGGGGATTCTTTTACTTTCTACAACACTCTCTAGGGTAGTGATAGCGTATGCGGCAGTTGTCGTGCCATCTGGTAATTTAAAACATGAGCCATCACAAAATAACTCTCCATCCGGCTCTTTCTGTGGAATATCACTTAAATCAACTCTTCCCTTGGGTTCTTCCTCAGTGACCATTAAGCAATTGTGGGGGGGTGATTCATTCTTCCCAATTTCTTTTATGGTTAGTGGCATTAATTCTGCAGGATTCAAAGCGCTACACCTCATAATTTGGATATGGGGCGTGAATAAGATAATCTCATATCTTGTCAATCTAGCAGAGGTGAGGTGTTGCGTCTGTGTCCTATTTAATAGAACGTCTATGGCATGTGGCACCATCAGAATTAAAGTGTGCCCCAATACCATCCCTTCCGTTTGTTTCACTGATGCAGCAGCCGCCGCGACAGATCGCAAACATCGTGGTAGTGCGCGCGCTACAGGGTCCAGCGCAGAAGAAAAATAGCCGCACGGCCTATTTCTTCCACCTTGTTCCTGTGTCAAAACCGCCAATGCACATCCTTCACTTTCACACACAAATAGTCTAAACATTTTCTTATAGTTCGGCGTACCTAAAACTGGAGCCAAGCATAATGCAGTTTTCAATCCATCAAATGCTCTCTGACATTCATCATCCCACTGCAAAGGCATAACCGCATCTCTTCTAGTCAAATTCACTAATGGTTTCACAATTAACGCAAAATTACCAATCCATTGTCGGCAATATGAAGCCATGCCTATTATGGCTCTGACTCTTTTTTGTGTCTTTGGAATAGGCATACAAGAAATACTTTCTATGCGTTCTGGCGTTAGTCTTCTCCCTCCTTTCGAAAGTAGGTAGCCCAAATAAGCCACCTCCTTTCGAAATTACTGAAATTTCTTCAAACTAGCTTTATGGCCATGTGCCGCTAGGTGTGACAGTAGTAATACAGTGCTTTCTTTACAAATCTCCTCTGTGTATGCAGCTAGCAATAAATCGTCTATGTATTGCAAAAGTACACAACCCACGGGTAATTCCAGCATGCCTAGCTGTTCTTTTAATGCTCTACTGTAAATACTTGGACTTTCCGTATAACCTTGCGGAATCCGCGTAAATGTGAATGATAGTCCTACTAATGTGAACGCGAACAAATATCTACTGTCCTTGTCCACTGGAATACTAAAGAATGCGTTTTTCAAATCTATTACACTAAAATATTCTGCTGAAACAGGTATCATTGTCAATATTGTGGTGACGTCTGGCACTAGAGGAAATTGCGGATCTACTACTTTATTCAATGCGCTTAGATCAATTATGAAACTGTTTGGTACCTCATTACCTCCTTTTTTATAAACCGGAAGAATCGGGCTGCTGCATGTACTGCCTGTGATTTCCTCTATTACCCCTAATTTCACCAAATCGGTAACAATACTCTTCAATCCTTTCTCACCTTCAACCGAAATTTTGTATTGGGGTATTCGCGGTAGGGTAACACCTTCTTTCAAAATAATCTTTACTGGCTCTATCTTTAAACATCCCACATCGTTGTCATGCATTGCCCATATACAGGTTGGTACTTTACTTAGTTCCCCTGGTAACGCTTCGGACATAAATTCTGACACAGGGGCATCGTGCGGCCATATCGTTAGAAACACTCCGTCTGCCGTGCAATGTATAACAGAACCTAGTTTTTTCAACAAATTTAATCCCAACAAATTTTCTCCACAATTTTCTGTTAGAAGGAAAGGACAATGTTCGGTAAATGGTCCTATGGTAACTGGGACTGGTTTGGACACTGGGTTTATGACTGGTGTACCTGCGAACCCTACGGAAATATTCTTTTGCCCTGACAGTGGTATATTCGGAACCAAGTAATGGTCTATTGAACACTTCTGTGCTCCTGTATCTACAAGAAAGCGGTGCTCCTCATTCCTGACTCATTTCTACGTAGGGTCCTCTCTGATTCACGGGAATAGACAATGGTTCCGACCCCTGTCCTGGGCTGTCCTATTGGGGAAATAACACATCGTCCGATGTGTAATCATTACTATTACTCTAATACGTGTTTGGCTGTGTATCGAAAACATTTCCACTCTTCTTGCCCTGACAGTGGTATATTCGGAACCAAGTAATGGTCTATTGAACACTTCTGTGCTCCTGTATCTACAAGAAAGCGGTGCTCCTCATTCCTGACTCATTTCTACGTAGGGTCCTCTCTGATTCACGGGAATAGACAATGGTTCCGACCCCTGTCCTGGGCTGTCCTATTGGGGAAATAACACATCGTCCGATGTGTAATCATTACTATTACTCTAATACGTGTTTGGCTGTGTATCGAAAACATTTCCACTCTTCCCTCTATTTCCCCCACTCTGATTTCGATATTGTTGATATTGTTGATTTTGCTGTCCCTGACTCTGGTTTGGGGCATTTTGGTTTTGGCCTTGGTTTTAATTACCTATGCTGCTGCATACTATTCTTATTTGGTCGATTCGCTCCTGGGTGTCCTCTATGCTGTCTCCTCTGACCAGACCCATTTCTATTCTGTAGATGCGGACATTGCGCTCGCCAATGTCCTTCCTCTTTACAATATGTACACTGATTCGGCCCCACTGTTCCCCCATGCATATTCGAATTACTCCTTCCTTGTGCGTTCCCTCCTCCTCTATTATGTCCTACTACTTGCTGCATTAGTACCTGTGTTCTAATCAGACATTCCTTCAAGTCTGCCCCCACCTGTTTTAGCAACGATAATTCGTTCACCATCTCCTTCTGCCCCAGCGATGGTAACTGCTGCCGTTTATTATGCGACCCCTTTTCCCCCTTCCCAGGTCTCCCGACTTCCCTACTCCTGTACGCAGGTGTAGTAAAAATTTCGGCATAGTCATTATCTAATTCATCTTTAAGCTCAAAAAGTCTATACACATGTTCTCTCACTTCTTCATCTCTCTCCCTACAGCGTGCTAATGCATTCAAATCTAACAATCGCTGCGGTGGTAATTTCCCAATGAGCTGTTTCCATTTCTCCACCAAATATTCACCCACGCATTCCAACACTACCTGTCTTTCGTTGCTTCTACGAAAGTCATATATCGAAGCCAATGTTGCCGTCCCATCATTCCCGTCTATATACATCTCTGCCTGTTGCTGCAATTCCACCTTCCTTTCTCTGCTGATTGCGCTGCCGGTTACCCTCATGCACTCCCGTTGGTCAGTCCCGCCTCTTGCCCCCGCGGTTTCAACTTCAACCCCGGGAGGAACGGACGGTACCGAGTCTGTGTCTAAGGCGGGAGGTGCGGATGGGACAATGGGAACAGCGAGTGTCTGTTGTGGGCCTGGTTGGCTAGTAGGAAGTGTTACGTGCGCGGTCTGTGGCTTTCGATGGCTTGAGCTACCGGAGGGGGAGCTTGGGCTACAGGCGGGGTCTGGGCAATAGCTACTGACGTGTCTGGTCTTATTTCTGATCTTGGGCCTTGTTTTGTATGGGTCAATATAGTTTCTATCAATTCATCTGCCATGTGTAATTCTCACTGTGGGTATATCTTTTCTATATTCAACTGGTCACGCCTGCCTGCCCTTCTTAGACTCTCAGTCCACTCCTCCTCTTCTTTTTCTTCCGCTACCTCACCTTTTGATTTATGCCTGCGCGCATGCTTTGCTCTGCTTTTGAATCGGAGCATTGCTTCCTTTCTCCAGTCTTTAATAGTCTCAAATGCTGCAGGACGCGCTTTCTTTCTTATCAACACCCTTTCCAAGTTATCTATCCTCGCCATCTCAAAACTACCATTAATCGGCCACTGATGGTCTTGCTGCTTTCTGGTTTGCCTATGCCAAGTCTCAAAGAATATTATCGCACCCACTCCATACTTCACATACATCTCATACGCCGGCTTTCCCCCAGGTGGTACAATTTGGCCATTTTCCAAAGATTGTCTACCACAGCGGAAAAACCCCGCTAGCTTGGACAATACCCCAGGCATGTTTCAACCTTCCCCCTGGTTAATCAACCTTACCTAGGGCGTTTGATTTTGCAAAGTCAACTCTCAACCAATATCAGGTTACTTTGAATCGGGGAATGACTCACCTGATAAATCAAGTTGTCTGTATACTGACGCACCAAAGGACGTTTTGTCTGCGTTTCTTGGCTTCCGCCTCGTTTCGGGACCCTCGCCTCCTTGTTCTCTAGCCAGGCACGTCGATCAGGGATCAGATGTGTGCAGATCTGCAAAGGAGTCTCTCATCACTTTTACAGGGTGCCCCGAACACCTCTTGATCCCGGCTCGATCGTCCCGTCCTCGCCGTTCTCTGCCTTTCTCAATTACAACGTTACGCGAAGGAACAAGTGGGGTAGGGTCCCTATTCGGGCGCCATCTTGAAAGGGGCCCCTAGGGGACCCTGACGTCTATGGAAACAAGGCGGGTCACCACACACGATAGAGACGTCAGACACGAGATTGTATTCCTAAAGCTAGGGTTTTATTGCAAAGCAAACGTCTCAGTTGGCCAACTCGGTCTCACGCCCAGCGATGTGTATCTCTAGACCTCGAGGGACGCAAGAGAGTGAATTACGTACATCAGTTACATATATACAAAATGCATATCAAACAATCAGCTATGACATGTTTAACACCCCCCCTTTATTGGGTTTCTTTGAACTTGGTGTGATGATGGACATTTCCGACCACTATGACACCTTCAAACATCTATTCTAGTAACAATTTGTAATTTGTGAGTGCGAAGGCATCTTTTAGTTATTGAATAGAACACAGCGCTTCTGGTCTTGGAAGCGAACTACATACGGGGGGAGTTGCATTCCGGACCTTGCTATCTATCAGGTGCTATTCACGTCCTGGGAGCCGACATTGCTCTAGCGGGCTCAGCAAAGGGGGGCCGTTAGAACAGCATAATTCAAGCCTTTAGTGGTATTATTCTAACATATTCTGCCATATAACGAGACTGGCTGGCAGCTGTGAAATGATTAAATGCCCTGCAGCTCTGCTTCAAGGCTACATCCGGGAGGGAGCCGGGCATTCTTCCTGGCGCTGCCTACGTTTGTGTTTCAGCGAACTCTTGTTATCCTCACGGCCCTGCGGCCTTGTCCTTTTCACATACAGACAACAATGTTCCACAGTCGAGCAGTGTAAGCGGAAAATATACTGTGAAGCAATAGGAACAGAAAGCAATGAGCAATGGTTAGAAAACAAAATGGCGATTCTTGTTACATCAAAATGGCCGTTCATTGGCAAACTCGAAAACCTATATTCTGTCGTATCGTGCATGAGACGGTTGGTCCACGGCCACCAAAATGCGTTTGCGGTCTCAAAGTAGAGGTATCCGTATTTCTAGACTGACACCCGGTCCAACGCAATGTCGTTACTTCCGGGTCTGGTATTACGAGCCTGGTATTTGCATGATGGTATTACCGCGTCGTTATTAAGGGGTTGCTCCTTGGCGGAGGTGGTATCGGCGGGTCCCGTGATGGTGCTATCGGGGGATTGGAGGGCCTTTAGCGGCATGGCATTGCAGCCAGTACTAGCATGGGGGTTCGCGCATGCTCGCGCACTCATAATCAGCCGCTATTAGTGGCGTCAAGGGTGCATGGACGCGCTATTACCACCATGCAGGTAATGACTCAGTTTTTACCTCCATGCTCGTAATGAGGTCCACTGAAATGCACTTTTCCCAAAAGAAAGCTGCCTTGGAGAAATTGATACATTTCTGCAGCTTGCTTTGAAAGGAACTGTTTACAGAGGAAACTCCAGAGAAAGTAAAATACATATTTGATCATGTAATATTAAAAGATACTAGTTTCTGGGCATAAGAAGTTGATGTAAACGAATGCTTAAGCCCTGTGACCTTCCGCCATTAGATGCAAGAGTCACGCTTGCTTTCCTTCTCGATCTGGTAATCTCTTTGAAGCTCACAGAGACAGGAAAGGGAGAGAGCTTGTGCCTGACCAAAGTATTATGGTGGTGATTTGACCCACACTGTCAAAACAAAAGACCCAGCTAATAGATGGGAACTCTACAAAATACACTGAATACAAATTCAATTGTGGTCCCTCCCTGCGACAGATGACATGCAACAGAAGACCGCCACATGATGCCAGGAGGTGGAGTTATCCCATCTGCATCAGGAGATAAGGAGAGCCAGAGTCCAGCCATTAACTTTGAAAGAATGCTAAGTGTTTTTTTTATTGCAGGACAAATCAACAAAGAAACAGATGGCTGTGCCTACATCTAAGTGGTGAAAAGGCGGCTAAATAGGTCCTTTCTCTCCCTAGGTGGTTGGTGGGCCCCGCTACTACTCGCAGATAGAAGATGCAATTTGAACAGATAAGAAATTGGTCCTGAAGAAGATGATAAAATCAAGATATCATCAAAACCGGTCGACCTGACATCCGACAGATGTCTTCAACAGAAAAGACACCGTCTAACAATAATTGACTTTTTTTATAACGCCTTGTACCTATACGATATTTAAGAGGCACCTCGGATTAATTCCTAAAAAATGCCTGCACCGATCTTGTAAACTGGTGCTAGATACATTGTTTTAAGGTTTCCGCATGAGTAATTGATACTTGTGGTATAACCATAGATGGAGGGGGGAAGTACACACCACGGAGGCTGAATAAAGCTGGAAAGTCCCGCGTTGGGTGTCTCTTCACCACATTTTTCTGTCTTTTTAAATTTCCAAATTTCAGTTTTAACACTTTTTGGCGTGCTTTTGTCTTGAGATAGCCCAGCCACCATCCGGGCTTCTTTTGACTAACCATCCATTGTAGAGCTAGGGTCAGTTCCCTCTTCTACCTATCCTCTTTTAGATAGCGGACCACCATACGCACCCTAGGGACAGTCCATCCTGCAGGGTCAGGGTGTTCTTCCAGTCAGGGTCACAATAGGTAACACAATTAAAGTAGTCCTTGCTCTTATAGACTTTTGTGGAAATTGTACTCAGCATTTTGGTCTACACTCTCTCTTGTGTGATACTACAAATACCGCTGCATCATGAGTATACGGGCACGCACACATGGTCCTGACTGTAACGCTAATTGCGCCTGACATATACATCGCCTGGAATTGGTGGGTATCCAGGAGTAGATTCCTAGTGTTTTCTGATTGACTAAAAGTTCAATTCCCACATCGTCAGTGAACACGGGTGCAAGTTCGGGGAATTTCAAAATCTCGAATCCCTCTCCCAGCGCTGATAAAGATATAGTCCTTTCAAGTAATTGGATATCCCTACATTATTTTTGCCAACCCCAAAAATTCCCAAAAAGGGAAGGGGGCATTTAAAAAAAAAATGAATTCTGAACTGTGCAACATTCCCCACACCATGCCTTAATGCAGAGGAGTTCTGAATGATAAACTCAATCACTGGGTTTGTGCGAGGAAGAAAAGTGTCTTCCAGATTAAACAAAGGGAAATGAGTGATTGAAAAGGCACACCCTCTACTGAGAGTGTGAAAGAGACTTCAAATTGAAGAGAGATTTGGCACTGAAGAGTAGTAAAAGAGAAAGGTCAACATTTTAAGAAGTATTTTTGTTAAAAGTTGGTTGTGCTAGAACATTGTTGGAACTAGGATGCGTGCAGGGATGTCAGAACTGAAAGGCGCTGTGCGTAGAAAGTGTTTTGCCAATTAAAAAGTGCTACCTGTTATTTAAAGTAAACCCCATGCAAAATATATAGAAAAGTTACATTGTTCTGCCATGTCCATGGTGCTGCTTGATTCTTTACATTAGGTTTATTGTGAGTGATCCCATCATTTGAAGTGTTTATTCGCCCTTCGTGTTTTTTTACATGAGAGCAGGATTGTTTTGGATATTTTGTGAATTACTATGATCAAAAGTGAATAGTTTTGAACTTGTTGGTATTGAAGTTTGTTCCACAGAGTAAGTTCCCATGTTTAGTGATCATTCTTGTACGATATTGATTTTGTCTACTAAATGAAAAATATATATTCTTTCTGCACACCGGCCTATTTCTTGGCTTATCTACTGCACAGGGTTGAGAGCTGATAGTGGTGGAAATGAGTCAGAAGCAGGGCTAGTGAAGAATACAAAAACATGTAGATATTGGTGAGGCGCTTTTGATTGGGGGAACACACTCCATGCATTAATCGTTGCCCCATATAAATCTCGTAGAGAAATGGGGTCTTATCCGGGAACGAGCTTTCTGTTTTGATTCGTGATAATTTGCATCATTGCACGCTGTTTATTTCAGCGCCACTATTTGCTTGACCCCTGAGTTCCAGGGAGGTGTACAGGAGAATACGATGGTATAGAGTTAACACAATAATTTGATCTGGTGTTGATTGTTGAAATCTACCAGGAATAAAGTACAAGGTTTGTGTTTCCTGTGTAGAGAAAGTTTATAAGTTTGCAAAATGAGTGCATTGAAATTGAAGATGCCAGGAAACATCTCCTAGTCAAGCTATTCATTTGTGGAGAGTGGCCAGAGCAGGAGTTTGGTGCTGGCTGGCCAGAATGGTACAGGAAGTTACATTAGTAGGCTCTCAAATGTGGTATGAAGGTGGAATTCTATATCTAGCCAAATTTTACAAGACCCAAAATATCTTTGAGGAACAAATTAAAATGGCCCAACTGATGGCTCAGTTGTATTTCCATTTACAATTAATAGAAGAGGGATTGAAACATAAAGGTTCTAGTCTGCTACAAGCCCAGCAATCACTCACACAATTAGAAGATAAATTTGAACAAAGCAAAGTTCTAGAGCTAAAATAAGAAAACATCAATGAGCAACTCAAAAATGAGCAGCTGCAACCCCATCAACATGGCACATCAGAGAGAGAAATGGCGTTCTGCGCACCGCAGGACATACATAAAGTGAGTGTAGAGACCTTAGGCCGACTGCAAAACAAGTTGAATGATCAGACTAGCCACAACAGAGACTTGTTGATGAAATCATGGCATTCAAATAGTCCATAAATCAACTAAATGGGAAAACAGTAAGTTCATCATAAAAGAGATTGACTCACAAAAAGAGTTTAATTAACTGCATCATGATTTAAATATTCTGAAGCTAAAGAAATCACATCTGACCAAAGAAAAAGATGCCTTAAACTTGAAAATGGAAGTAGAAAAAGGTCAGCCTGATCAGGAACAGGCCAGAACCAGGGAAGACAATGTTGATATGATACAGTGTGTGAGACAAGCAGAGTCTGGCCTATTATAGGCAGTGCAGAGTAGAGATGCTCAGGAGAGAGACCTTGTCATTTTAAATGAAAATCACAGTGAAAATGTGAATATAGGGCACGTCTCTCAGAGAGAATACAAAGTCTTTAAAGATGAAGTGCAGAAAAGAAGGGATCGATTGGTGGCTCATAGCAGTGTCCTTGAAGCCAGAAAAACTGCAGCATCAGATTAAGAAGCTCAACCCTCTGAATGTAAGAAGGAAATCCTGGTAGAGAGAAACAAGTGTGAGAAATTAAATAATGAATTCAAAAATATAAGCTGGCACTGAGACAGTCTGATCAACCAGAGTATGGGGTAGGGTCCTGTGATGGGCGAGGACAGCCTTTCCCATCAAGGCCCTTATATCATATACTTACCACACCCCATGTGCAGACTGGAACTGGCCTCATACATGCCTCCTATAGAGAACAGGGAGCCATGAGGCAGGTCGGTTTGCCTATCCCCAGACAGTCTGATCAGGAAGGCCAGTCCATGTCGGATATTGATGAATATTCACCATTACCAAAAAGCAGGGAAGTTGGCAGGACCAGTGTGTCACAGGAGGTCAAAGATATTCCTGCAAATACTTCTGAACCTTACAATGCATTTGATGAAAAGATCAGACAATTAGACAAAGAGACCACCTAGCTTGCTTAGCTGAAAGGGAAAGGCAAGAGCTTCAGCCTAGAAAGGGCATTTTAAAAACTGCCACAAAATCAGGTGAATCTATGGATTTCCCCATGACTACCTGGAAGGAGGGACAGTACCCATTGGCAATAGTCTGAAGAAGAGACTATCCTGCGCCAAGAAGTGACAACAGGGAAAGTGTCCCTGATACTTATTTATTTTA
Organism: Ambystoma mexicanum; assembly: GCF_040938575.1. NCBI lineage: Eukaryota > Metazoa > Chordata > Amphibia > Caudata > Ambystomatidae > Ambystoma > Ambystoma mexicanum. The sequence goes on from NC_090933.1 coordinate 932,619,777, forward strand.
TTTTATACATTTGTAGAGCGCACTGCAGCCCACAGGCATCGAGGCGCTTTTACATGAAAGTGTACGTAGGCAAGATTACGGTTACATAGGTGGTGGAAAAAAACATGCGGTTTCTTGGTTACAGAAAAGGAGGTGCTTGGTTACAGATACAGTTGGAGGCACTGGAAGGTTACAACAGTGGAAAAAACTTTGAAGGGTAAATTGTACCTGATGAGAATCTTTTAAGAGTGTACAGTGTAGACACTTTGGAAGTTGTGCAAGTCAGTCAAATAGCCTCGTTTTAATGGCTTTGCGGAAGGCTAGGTGAGAGTCAATCCCCCTAAGGTGCGTAGGTAAGGCATTGCAGTGTGAAGCAGTGATGGCTGGGAAGCTGGAGCCTCCTGCATGAAATCTATGGGTCTTAGGCATGGAGATCAAGTTGGTATAAGCCATTCTCGACGGCCTGGAGGATGTTGGCTTAGCTATTCTCTGAGCAAGGTATGGGGGTGCCAAATCATGGAGGCATTTGTGTGTGAGAGAGAGGATTTTAAAGATGATTCTCTCTTTAATGGGAAGCCAGGGGACCTGCCTTCTCAGATCAGAAATGTGATCCTTTTTGGAGATTCCTGTGGAGGGCGTTATTTTGAACCAGTTGGAGCTTAGCAATGTTTTTGCCGGACGTCCCCCCAAGGAGAGCATTGCAGTAGTCCAATCTAGATCCTATCATGGCCCTAGCAATCATGAGGCAGTTCTGTGAGGATAAGAAGGGTCTTGCTGCATTGAGCAGTTTAGAGTAGTATTCCGAGGAGGAGGCAATGGCATTAACCTGCCTATTCATAGTGAGATTGGAGTCAAGAAAGACTCCGAGGGTCTTGACTATTTTGGACACAGAAATTGCTATATTATCAATGGTAAAGGAGCAGTATTGTTTGGCCAGGTTACCTATAATGGTCGGTGACCCAATTAGCAGAAGCTCGGTTTTCTCACTGTTGAGGCATAACCAGTTTTCTCCCATCCAGGCTTGGATTGTACAATAGAGGGAATTAAGGGTATTCCTGTCAGCTTCATAATCACCTGTAAGAGGAATGAGCACCTGGGTGTCATCAGCATAGTTAATGTATGAGATGCCCAGTGCGTCAAGAATGTTGAAAAGAGGCCTGGGGAACAGGTTATAGAGGGTGGGTGCAATGCAGGAGCCCAGAGGCACTCCACATTTAATGTGGCTAGGAGTAGACTTTCATAGCCCTTTCCTGTAGAAACAAAGTGATCCATGCACACGCCTTGAGGGAGACGTGCTGGCAAATAGTGTTATGATCCATGAGGTCAAATGTAGCCAATAAATCAAGGAGCAGAAGGAGCGCTGGTTTGCCAGCGTCTCTAATGTCGTCAATTTGATTTTTCAGGTCGAAAAGAGCTGTTTCGGTACCATGTGGTGGGCTAAAGCCAGACTGCCGAAGGCCCAGAAGACGGTTGTCTTCAAGGAACTTTTGAACTGCTTTGTCCAGTATTTTCAGTATTTTCAGTAACAGTGGTGATTGGACTGTAGTTCCCCGGTACCTTTTGGTCAAGGGAGTGTTTCTTGAGGAGCGGACGTACCCAGGCTTCCTTAAGGCCAGTTGGGACATGGCCAGACTGGATTGATGCATTAATAGATGCTGTCAAAAGGGGGGCAAGGGTAGTGGCTCAGTCTTTAATGAGCTGAGCAGGACATACGTCGCCCTTGCAGTTAGAGGGTATGATGGTTTTTAGGAGAGTGATGACTTCAGATTCACTCATACCCTTGAAATCGAATACCGGGCATGAATTGACTTTGGTAGCCTTGCTCTGGTTGCTGTTCTGGTTGGCATTTAGGAGGGTCAGGGCCTTTTGGTGAGCTAGGATTTTCATTTGCAGGGTATTTAGTTTATTGAGCATGGCCGATTGGATGTTATTGCACCAGTTTTCATCCTTCAAGAGGGTAGCCGGTGGGGTGGACAGAGTTTCCATTTCCCTGAAAATGGTGAAAATGTCTTTAGTGCCAGATTTTGTATTGGCTATCCTTGTATTAAAGGAGTTGGCTTTGGCTTTAATTATGCCTGTTTTATAGTCTTTGGATATAGCCTTAAAGGCCAATTTAGTTGCGTCATTGGGTTTGGTTTTCCAGGCTGAGAGGGCAGCTCGCTTCTTGGTGTGTAGTTGGAGCAGCTCCTGAGCAAACCAGGTGTTGGTGTGCTTGGCTTTCTTTGCTTTCCTAAGAGTAAGGGGAGTGATGGCATCAACTGCTTGGGTGATGGCCAGTTTAAAGGCACTAGCGAGGGTGTCAGGGTCCTTAGAGAAAGGGGCCTGGAGAGCAGGCACCTTAAGGAAGGGCGTCATCTTTTCCTCTGTGAGTTGACGTGAACTTCTAGTGAGTGCTGCCGAAAGTGGGATGATAGGCTTGGGGGGCCCTTTAGAGGTATTTAGGTTAAATTGAATGTAGTGGTGGTCAGACAATGGGATAGGAGAGTTTTCAGTAATTACCACCAAACAGTTATGGTGGGTGTCCCAGTCTAGCGAACAGCCTTTAATGTGGGTTGGATCGGAGATGGCTTGCGAGAACCCTAGAGTAGATAGGGCTTTGTTCAAAGTGGCAGCATGGGCGTCATTAGGATCATTGGGGCCTAAATTAAGATCACCCATGAGTAAGACTTTGGAGGTCTTTTTCAAATTGTCTGAGAGAGAGTGAATAAGGGATTCATGGAATTCAGTGATCGGACCTGGGGGTCGATAGACGATGTGAAGAGCCAAGGTGAAGTTAGGGGAGAGATTGATTTTGAGTGGAAGGTAGTCACAGCTCTGGCCGAGTTCACCTTCAATCCTCCTAATAGCAAAGGTTTCTTTGGCAATGAGAGCTACTCTACCACCCCTGCAGAGAGGATGGTCTTGCCTGTAGATGGTGTACCCATCCGGGATGGCGAGGGAGAGGACTGGGACAGAGGTTTCATTCAACCAAGTTTCTGTAATTATAAGGAGGTCAGTGTTATTATTGAGGATGAGATCATGCATGTCCAGGCCGTGTTCTGGGACTGAACGGGCATGACCAAAGCACACTTAAGGGCGGTGGTCTGTGCAGTTGTATGTACTGACACGGAATCAGCATTAGAGACGTGGGGTAACACAGGGGCGTCATACGTAACAGGCACTGGCATAGTAATAGCAGTGGGGGCAACAGGTACTGGCATGATACTGGCATTGGAGGCAACAGGCACTGGCATAGTAATATCATTGGAGGCAACAGGTACTGGCATGATACTGGCATTGGAGGCAACAGGCACTGGCCTAATAATATCATTGGACGCAACAGGTACTGGCATAATAATATCATTGGAAGCAACAGGTACTGGCATGATACTGGCATTGGAGGCAACAGGCACTGGCATAGTAATAACATTAGAGGCACAGGTGAAAGGAGGGAGTCTAGATCCCATGATTCTGGAAGACATTCCCAATCTCAGAGAGATAGAAAGCGCCTAGAAGACAGGGACTCAAGTTCCAATAGTAGCACTGATTCCGAGGGTGAATGGATGCAAGTTCAGAGGAGGAAAAAGAAATACCCAACAGAGGGTTTTGTTAAGGACCCAATTAGACAAATTAAAGCCATTAAAAACTTTATGACCCCATACTACAAGAAAGCTAAGCATTCCATGTGGGATCACTTGGAATTGTACGAACAAATGGTGTCATTATTTGAAATAAAACATGATGTCTATTTCATCGAATTTGCAAAATTGACTTTTTTCCCTGAGTACCCAGTTTTTTGCAGGACTGGAAGACCAGGATCATTATAAATGGTCTGCCTATGAGGCGGCCATTTTCAAACACTTTTCAACTCACAGGAACTCACAAGAGGCACACAAGGCTGCCTATAACTTACAATGTGGTGAAGATCAAGCTCTTAGGGAGTTTGCACAAGCATTAAAACATGCCTTTGCGCAGACTTCAACGAAGGTGAATTCAAATAGCAGTGGATTTGTGACCACATACTTCCATGCGCTACCCAATTATATTATTACCCGGTTAGTTCAAGATTTCCATGAGCGCCGGACACTGGATTGGGTAATATGACAAGCCTGTGGGATTTATGAGATACAGAAACCCACTGACAATTAAAGTAACCCAAAAACCACAAAACATACTGCCACACCTGCCACTGCAAAAGTGGCCCAGGTGAAAGCTACCCCTTCTTTGGACCAGGAGATGGGGGGGGGGGCTAAAAATACTCCTCCAGCTGACAAGTTGAAAGAGAGCCATACGAGACCCTCTGCCCAGGCCCAACCAAATGGTAGTCAACCAGGATATCAGACCAATGACCCTTCTGACCCCACTATCTACATAAGTGCTCGGAGTAAAGGTAGGAGGCTTATCCCAGGATTCATTTACACTTCCCCAGCACAAAGGGGGGATTCGAACCAGGTGGGTACTCCCCCGGAGAATTTCCCTTTCCTGGAGGAAAGGAATAACACGCCACCTCCCAACATGAATTTCACAAACAAGTTCGCTGAACCAAGGAGAAGGGATATTCAGGACAAAATTATGGGGGACATTTTTCATACGCAAGTTACTTTGCTAGAAGGGATAGTTGCCCTTTTAGGGAGCAACACAGGTTTTCCCTACAATCCTGAAGGTAGGGAAAACGTTACACAACTGGTGCGGCAGGTTTAACAATTGACTGAAGACCTAGTGTACATGCTGAGAGCTCTGTCAAACCCTCAACCCAAACATGCTCTTTAAAATGCCCCAACACCTGGGTCTGATGCCATGGGGCGTCGGGGGGGGGTGACTGGCAGAAAGTCAATTAGCCTAGATCTGAATAACAACAAAGAGTGGTCACCACTGGGGGGTAAACACATGGGCTTTTTCAACCCTGAGAGGGCATTTTGGTGAGCTCAAGTGCTTCCCTATGTGGTTGAAGTTCAAGTGGGAGAAGAGGGCACCATCCCAGCACAGGTGCAAAAATGTCACGATTCCCCTCAAAACTAAGGGAGGGCAAAGCCTCAAACATAAAGACGCTTTCATAACTTTGAAATCTCCCCTCCAACAACAAGGTTTATATTTATATCCGACACCCCTCGTGGATCTAGAAGACAACAACATTAGAATATTGGTGGATAACAGCGACCCTCAAATTACCACTTTGGGCGCGGACACCTCTATTGGAATGGCGTTCGATAACCAACACTTTTCTAATGATTTAGGGAATTAAATCATAGGACCCATACCTAACAACTGTTTCGACATCAGCGGCAGTATCCCTCCAGAAAACATTTTTACACGCCATGGCAGGAAGTTCTTGGTGTACTCTTCATGCCCTTGTAGGGAGGAAGAGATAACCTGTGACATCAGGAAGGATAAGGTGGTATTTAGAGTCAAACACAACTACCTTGAATACATGTTAGCTCATGTTCAGGTAAACACCATAAAAAGAGATTTCTCCACCCAGCTGGAGGAAACCACTGAAATTTCAAATCCCAAGTTCTTTCCAGGTTTCAGGAAGATGGTCAAGGAACGGATCAATCTTGCTGATGCCTGTGAGACTGAGGAGCAAAGACAGCAGCTGAAACAGGTATTCTTCCAGGATTTCTTTTCAGTAGATTTGTATGGTATCATTACAAAATACCAAAAAAAAGCAAAATGAATATATGTTTACAGCGCCTTACAACGTAAACGAAAATGTTGAATCCCCATTATTGTGTAGAAAGAGATTGGGGGTTGGCATGGGTGTCCCCCGCTTCCCTCGGTTTCATGTCATTATATCGAAGTTATTTACTTTGAAGAAATTATGGCAAAAAAACGAATCACATTTATTTTGTTTTTATTTGCGACGGTCCCTATACTAGTCCCCCTACCCCAAGTCCCTCCTCACCCTTTTTAACCCCTTACCCCCACCGCCTATATAATTCAATATGTTTTTTTTTTGGCTTTATTCCTTCGAAGTAAATTACTTCAAAGGAATGCCTGTGAACCCAAAGAGTTAGGGCCCTTTAAGACAAGGTAGCAATACTTAGAGATAGATGGGGATGCAGAATTTACTTACACATCAATAATCAAACCGACTCAGGAAGTTGGCAAAACTTGGTCTGTTTTATTTGCAATTATCTAAAACAGGGAGTTAAAATGGACTTCAACGGGCGTTCGCTCGATTTCTCTCAGCGTATATCATAAAAAATACAACTTTTATAGTAAAAACTCATCATCAGTGATGTCATACTACGTGGCAAACTACAGAAACCTACTTGGGTATGTGATTGACTTACAGGGAACATCTAAGTATACGTTCCATAGTCATGGGGGAAGTGATTGGGTCTCTACTGTCAGGTGGGCAGCTAAGCACATCCCAAGGGCAAATCATCTTCCGTGTCATATTAATTCTCAGCACTTGATTGGTTATATAAACTATAGGGCTCCTTGATACATGGCCCTCTACCCTTGGTTTGGTACCCTTGTACCACTCTGGAATATTCCACATGTTAGCAGCACGCAGGCTATCATTCCAGGTGCAGGGAGGGTCGGTGTGATCATGCCTCCCCTCCCAGTTAGCCCAACATCTATCATCACTCTTGCAGTCTGCCAGTCAATTAAGGCTTTGAACTTGACCTTGCAGAAGCTCTCTGTGCCTGAGAATAAAAGGGAGTATTTTCTCGTTTTCGGTGTAGCTCGACCCAATGTCTATTTTGATCTGACCATCTGACTGGAGACCGCGTTTTCAAGCTCTTTGCTGCATTTAATACTTTTAAATGATTAACTTTTGACGCCTTCAGTGTTTTGCCATTCCACCTCAAACAGAAATGTGTTTCTCACTTTCATGTGACTACTGGATGGACAACCAGGCTCATGGAGGCCTCGACTCCTTGGTGCTGGGCCAGCCAAGCCTTTCTTGAATTTCTCCTCTGCCATCAGTAATTTTTCAACTGCGCCACACTGAAAAACCCTTTTCAATCACAGGGTTTCAAGCCCTGCTAAAGTGCATCGTGGAATATCCAGGTTCTAAACATTCCTATGTATATACGTTGGTGCACCGCCGAAAACTATTCACTACGTAGCCAGCCATCACTTTGTCAACTTGCGTTAATGCGTCTGTACAAGTGTAAACTGATTTTGCCTTTTCTTCAGCGTTTCTGTAGCATGAGCATCTTAATTTCGAGCCCAAAATGTTGCTCATCTTTGACACCTCCTCTTCAAATCTTATAGAATGTCTATATTCTTTTATCTCATGCACCTTTTCTGGGTGCGTCAGTTCTTCTTCGCATGACATCGCCAGTCTTCTCTTTCACCCGTTTTCACACTTCTTCCGGGACTTTGTCCAGAAGGCCATCATATCTTCGTGAATGCATATAGGGTTTTCTCAATGGATACTTTGTTTCAAGGATTCTTTGCGGTAGAGGCATCCTCACTGGTACTGCACGTGTTGCAATTTCCGGCTCCCAACATATAGGCAACATGGGGGCGTAGCTTTTAGTGGGGGTATTTGACTCCTTCTCTACACCTGTCAGCAAAAACACGGAGTAAGCTGCCCTTACACCGATAAGGAGTCACCTACAGTCCCAAGGCCAGGATTGTGCCATAGGGTTTATAGTCATAATATCGACTCCAAAAATGTCGAAGGTCATAAAATCGAGAAAGTAGAAAAAAAAAATCGAATTTCTTTTTTAATATGTTTGTTATTCGAAATGGGGGGGTTCCCACCTTCCCACCCCTTCCCACCCCCCCTTTTTTATTTTGTTTTTGTTTTTACCTTTTGTTTTTACATGCCGAACCCCAAAAAAAATATATAAATAAAAAAAAAAGAATTCGATTATTTTTTTCGACATTTTTTTTTTTCGAATTTAATGTAATTCGACATTTTATTTTCGATATTATGACTGACCACCGTGCCATAGATGTGATATCTATGTGATCACTGTACGCCTGCATTTTTGCATGCAGGGTTCCTGTTTACAGTATTTTCGGGTGCACAGTGATCACATAGGTCCGATTCTTATGACTGCGGATGTACATCTCTTCATTCAACCACCATCCCCATGGACCCAGAGATGGCTCCATTATTTGTGAAACAATACTGGTTACCTCTCGCATCCATGGAGTCACTCACAGAGATTATCATGAACTTGGAATCCCATGGGATAATTCATCCAATCCACAGTACCTTTAACAACCCGGTACTGGGAATACAAAAACCCAATGGGCAATGGAGACTCTGTGCAGACTTGAGGGAGTTACAAACAGGTCTGCATGTCAAGATGGCCTTTTCCGTACATCAGTCAAGGGCTGGCGCAGATCCAAGGGTCAAAAGTGTACACAGACCTTGATTTGACCAATGGTTACTGTATTATACCCGTGAATAGGGAAGACCAGTACAAGCTTGCCTTTACCTTTTCAGGGCAGCAATATATGTGGACCTGAACACCCTTCAGATATATCAATTCTAGAATTGAGTTCAATATATTCCTTCATAAGGCCATGCCCGACTTGGGCAAAAGAGCAATCCTGGCCTATGTAAATGATCTATTGATCAATAGCACAACTGTAGAATAACATATTGCTTAAATTCTCTATGTTCTGGCCCAGTTGAAGAAAGCCAGAGCAGAACTGTCCTTTCAGAAGGCACAATGGTGAAAGACCAGAGTGAACTTTCTCGGTCACAAAATCACCCCAGAGGGTCTCAACCCCCAAGTGAAGAAAGCAGAAGCCTCATTGAAATTAAAAGACCCTACCACTCTGCAAGAATTGACAAGCCTTCTTGGACTCAATAATTGCAGTTGAAAGTTCATTGAAGACTATGCAGAGGTCACTCGGCACCTGGTTCATTTATTAAATGCCGAAGTCAAGTCTGGAACAATCTGAGATGGTTAAACAACTGAAAAGAAGCCTTTCTCAAGCTCCTTGTTTGGCTTACTCCATTACGAATAAGGAGTTCTTCTTAGGGACAAGGTTTTCAGATACCTGCCTAACAGCGGTGTTGTACCAAAAGCACAACAAAGTCAACACAGTTATCTCTTACGTGAGCAAAATGCTGTCCTCTGTGGAGGAAAAATTCAACGATTGGGAAAAGGCACTCCTGGCAACGGTTGTCATGATGCCTACCTCCAAGGAGCCAGGTCCGACCCAGCGACCCCAGAGGCAGGCATCATTTCCCCCAGGGGAGTGCCAGCGGGCCCAAGCTGGGGCCCTTTGGACGCAGTCCTGGCGCCTTAGGCGCCAGGCTCATGTTGGACCTCTGTCCTGGCGCCTTAGGCGCCAGGCTCATAAAGCTAGACATGTGTTCAAGTGTTTTAATGTGCACTTACCTGATGCAGACCATGCGGCCACATCCAGGCCCTCTTGAGGCCTGAATGGAACTACTTTACCTGTGGGACTACTTTCCACCCGGGTGTGGTCGGGGAAGGATACACACTTGGGACTTCTTCCAAAGCTATTTAAACCACACCCGATCAGCAACTCACGCTTCGCGTTGTTCTGCTCCTCGCAGCTGGACGCTCACCGTGTCAGCTCCTGCATCTGGACTTCAGCCACGCCTGTCAGCTTCTTGGGTCACCTGCAAAGGGAGTCAAGAGACCTTACCAGCTAAATCTGCACCACGGAGACATCGCCGACGATCCTGAAAGGGAAGACATTATTTTTAAAAGCATTTTGTTACGATCGCTGCAGCGCTGCATTTCACTCACCTTTCCTGGGTTCCTCCATCTCCAGCAGCGATCATCCGGATACACAGCCACTTCCCAGAGCCTAGAGAAAAAGACAAGAATAAGAGGTGAGAGAAGGAAGGGAATAAGACTTACCTGTTGTGTCATTCCCATTTCATTTCGGGTCTTGCCACTTCCAGGCATTTTCCGGACCCCGGCCCCTATGGGGAAAAAAGACAAAGACATTGAATGAGCGTATGCAAAGAGAGTTCCCGAGCGCTCATCCAGAACTAACCTGCCATTTACTGGAACTGGAACTGCACGTTTCACTTCGGGTCGGTGCCATATCTCTGGCATTCCGAACCCCGCCCCCTAAGGGGAAAAAAAGACATAAGCATTAACGCTTGCTGCAAAAAGACAATGAACATTATTATTAAGCTTGGACTTTTGAACTTGCAACAGAACTTTTACAGAGCCTTACCTGAATAGTCAAGCTTACCTGAACTCCCATCAAACCTCAATCCAGTGAAGTAACTGGGTTTCAACGCGCCCCTGCATCAGAAGCAGGATGGAGAGCTCATCCTTCCTGACCCTAAGGTGAGACTTCACGGGGAATCGTGGAAGGGTATCGTGGAGGGTTGGAAGAGAGTGGGAGGCTTGAGCATAACTCAGTCAGTAGGTAATACTCCCTTTACACGCACAGGGGAATATTCCTGCGAGCCGGAGAAGCCAGAGTAGAGGGCTCTTCCTGTCCATCTTCAGAGTCCTGCGCTTCACCATTGAAGAAGCATCAGCACTCGAAGCCAGACCTGCGCCTCCGTGGGAATCAGGTGAGCGTTACAGAACACGAAGCCTACCCACAATTTCCCACCTGGGCGCTATGGAGACTTCCGAGACTGACCAGCTGGCCCAGCTTTTGGGGGAATTACGGGCAGAGGTGCACTCAGCCCGCCAGGAGACTAACGCTCTCAAAAGAGAACTGATCTTATCCAAGGAAAGAACAGATGACCTAGCCAAAAGGTTATTACAGGCCCAGGCAGGGCACACTCCTTTACCTAATTCCGGAGACATTTCCACATCAATGGGTTTGAGTAACCCGGTACAAATTAATCTACCTGGACACATGCCTTTGGCCCCGCCTGAACGTTTTGCGGGGAATCCCAAGAAATATGCCGTCTTTATGAACCAATGTCGTTTACACTTTCTATGCAGACCCGGAGCCTTCCCTAACGACCAGACCAAGGTAGCCTTTATACTATCTTACCTCAGTGGCAGTGCTGCCGATTGGTCTATTCCATTGGTAAATCAGGATGATCCCATTCTCCAGAATTTTCAGGGCTTCCAGGCCAGCATGGAAAGATTGTTCGCTCAACACTCTCAAGGACAGGCCCTTGATAACGAACTGCTATCCTTACGACAAGGTAATCAGGATCTTCTGTCCTACATAGCCACCTGTAACAGACTGGTTGTGGAAACTGGATGGCCAGAAAGCAAAAGGATCACATTGTTTCATCGAGGCCTGCGCGGAGAGCTTAAGGATGTTCTAGCTCAGATAGTAAACCCACCCCAGGTCTGCGCAGACTACATTGACTTGGTGGTTCAACTTGATCACAGACTTCAAAATAGAAAAGCAGATCGGTTCAAGTATGAAAACCGAGCACCGATCAAAACCCACGCTAACTCCAAGAGTACCGACGTATCTGAACCTATGCAAATCGGTGGTGTTAAAGGACCATTAACGCAGAAAGAACGAGAGAGAAGGCGGCAAATGCAACTTTGTCTGTATTGCGGGACTTCCGGTCACTTTCTTCGAAATTGTCCAGTTAAACCACTTAAGAAGGTGGTTGGAGCTACTGATAACGAATTAGTGACACCTGATTTGGAAAACGACCTAGCCCGGCAAGCGTAGGGGTCCGCTTGCCGAGCTTGAAAACTAACTCTTTGACCTCGCATTTTGTCATGCCAATGGTGCTCGTGGACCCAAAACAGCCTCAGCAGTTGCATGCTATAAAAGCATACATCGACAGTGGAGCTATTGGAAATTACATAGACCGTGAATTGGCTTCCAGGATTAAGCTTCCTCTCCGCCCGAAAGTAACCCAAGATGTCATTACTACAGTAGATGGAACCGAAATAGCCTCAGGGCCTGTAACGCATTCCACTGTTGAAGTGACACTGGTGGGTCAGGATGGACATCGGGAAGCAATCGTGTTTGATGTGATCAAGGCCCCACAATTTCAAGTAATTCTTGGAATTCCTTGGTTAGAAACACACAATCCCAGAATTGACTGGCGAGCAAAGAAGATAAGTTTTCCTGATTGTGAACCAACTTGTTATCCAAGAAATCCAGCTATGGGTCTAGCCTCAGCAACTTCCACCCCTGTACAGCTACCGTCAGAATACCAAGAATTCCAAGACGTTTTTCAGAAAGAACAGGCTAACACGTTACCTCCCCATCGGTCTTATGATTGCCAAATCGATCTGGTACCCAATGCTCAACTACCTTGTAGTAGGATTTATGCTCTTACGGAACCTGAGAACCTGCATTTGCGTCAGTATTTAGATCAGTACCTAGCCAATGGTTTTATTCGCCCGTCCAAGTCTCCTGTCTCTTCAGCTCTGTTCTTCGTGCCGAAAAAAGAAGGCGACTTTAGAACGTGTATAGACTATCGCGCCCTAAATCAAATAACGATTAAGAATCGTTATCCTCTGCCCTTGATCCCTGAGCTTATCGACCAGGTGAAAGACGCTTGTGTGTACACCAAGTTAGATCTCCGAGGAGCTTATCACCTGGTGCGCATAAAAGAAGGCGACGAATGGAAGACTGCATTCCGCACCAAGTTTGGGCTCTTCGAATATCAGGTGATGCCCTTCGGTTTGTGCAATGCACCTGCCGCCTTTCAGTACTTTATGAATGATGTTCTTCGGGAACTTATCGATGTCTGTTGCATTGTTTACATTGACGACATCCTGGTGTACTCTTCTTCAGAATCTGATCACAGAAAACATGTTAGGGCAGTTCTTGAGAAACTGCGCCAGCACAGATTATTTGCAAAACTCGAAATATGCGTTTTTCATACCACAGATGTTGAGTTTCTCGGATTCATCCTGACACCTCAAGGAGTCCGAATGGACTCGCGAAAGGTGGACGCCATCCTCAAATGGCCATCTCCAAGCTCGGTGAAGGGAGTTCAGAGCATGCTCGGCTTTGCCAATTTCTATCGAAGATTCATCCCGGAATTTTCCCGAACAGTCCAACCCATCACCGCTCTCCTAAAGAAAAACAAACGCTTCGAATGGACTCTTGAGGCCGAACAAGCCTTCCAGGACCTGAAAACCAAATTCACCTCTGCACCTTTATTGAAGCACCCGCACCCAGATCTCCCGTACATAGTGGAAACCGATGCATCCAGTTCGGCCATGGGAGCTGTCCTGTCGCAAAGAGACCCAAAAACTAACCAACTACACCCAATGGCCTTTTGGTCCAGAAAATGTTCTCCTCCTGAAATCAACTACGCAATTACCGATAAAGAGTTACTGGCCATCAAATCTGCTTTCAAGGCTTGGCGTCACTACCTTCTCGGGGCAAGACACACCATCACCGTAATTAGGGACCACAGAAACTTACAGTATTTAAAAACGGCCAAAGCTCAATCTTCACGACAACTCCGATGGGCTCTATTCTTTGCGGAATTTGATTTTGTAATTACCTATCGCCCTGGCTGCAAGAATGGAAAAGCAGACGCCTTATCCCGGATTGGCATGGAAGAACCTAATTCGAGCTTAGAACCTGTGCCCATCATACCTGAGCAAAGAATCTTAGGCTTAACTTCATTGCAAACTATTGAGGATATCCAAACGCAAGTAAAACAACTTCTAGACTCTTCAACCTTACTGGAATGGAGTCAAAAGGGTCCTCATTACACCGTTAAGGATGACTTACCCTACTTCCAGGAGCGGTTGTTTCTGCCAAGTAAAGAATTGCAAGAACTTGTTATTGCCCATCATCATGAATCTTTAATGGAAGGACACCCTGGTATCGCTAAAACGGAGGAAAAAATCAAACGCCACTTCTGGTGGCCTTCTTGGAGAAAAGTCATAAGGTCTTTTGTACTGTCTTGTGGAATTTGCGCCCAAAACAAGGCTCAAAAGAAAAGGCCAGCCGGCCTACTTCAACCCTTGGATATTGCACCGGCGCCATGGCACACCCTGTCAATGGACTTTATAACAGATCTGCCTCCTTGTGCTGTTTACAACACAATCCTTGTAATTGTGGACCTATTCTCCAAAATGGCCCACTTTATCCCTTTAAAGGGTTTGCCTTCAGCTTCCACCTTGGCCAAGGAATTCCTGGAGAATATAGTTCGCATACATGGTTTCCCTTCCATATTAGTCTCGGATCGTGGAAGTCAATTTATCTCACATTTTTGGAAGAAGTGTTGCCAACTAGCACAAATAGATGTGCGGGTATCCACCAGCCACCACCCCCAGACCGACGGACAAACCGAGAGAACCAATCAGACTCTCGAGCAATATCTTCGGTGCATGTTACACCAATTCGAGTTAAATTGGAAAGACATCCTTTGGATCGCAGAATATGCATACAACAATTCAGTGCATTCTGGAACCGGACAAACCCCCTTTTATACTTTGTATGGTCACCATCCTTGGACCTCTGACCTAGATCCACCTCTGACCTTTATTCCACCGGCGCCATGGCACACCCTGTCAATGGACTTTATAACAGATCTGCCTGCTTGTGCTGGTTACAACACAATCCTTGTAATTGTGGACCTATTCTCCAAAATGGCCCACTTTATCCCTTTAAAGGGTTTGCCTTCAGCTTCCACCTTGGCCAAGGAATTCCTGGAGAATATAGTTCGCATACATGGTTTCCCTTCCATATAAGTCTCGGATCGTGGAAGTCAATTTATCTCACATTTTTGGAAGAAGTGTTGCCAACTAGCACAAATAGATATGCGGTTATCCACCAGCCACCACCCCCAGACCGACGGACAAACCGAGAGAACCAATCAGACTCTCGAGCAATATCTTCGGTGCATGTTACACCAATCCGAGTTAAATTGGAAAGACATCCTTTGGATCGCAGAATATGCATACAACAATTCAGTGCATTCTGGAACCGGACAAACCCCCTTTTATACTTTGTATGGTCACCATCCTCGGACCTCTGACCTAGATCCACCTCTGACCCTGGAAATGCCCGCAGTAAATCATCTGCATTCCACAATAACCTGAGCCTTCAAAGAAGCTGCAACTCATTTACAGCAAGCCAAGAAAAAGTATAAAGAAAACGCTGATTTGCACCGAAGTAAAACTCCTCCTTACCAAGTAGGAGACCAGGTATGGCTAGCAACTAAACATTTACCCCTCAAGGGCCCGCGAACCTTCAATCCTAGATTCATGGGACCTTATCCCATCAAAGCTATAATCAACCCAGTGGCCTTTAAACTGGATCTACCGTCCAACATGCGTATTCATCCAGTTTTTCATGCATCACTTTTGAAGCCAGTACAACCAGGAACCCGATTGTCCAAGCCTCCAGATCCAGTTCAAATTGAAGGGGAATTAGAATTCGAAGTTAAAGACATTTTAGACTCCAAGGTGGTAAAGTCGAAACTCTTCTATCTTGTTGACTGGAAGGGATATGGACCTCAGGAGAGATCGTGGGAGCCTAGTAACCATGTCCACGCACCTCGATTAGTACAAAGGTTTCACCGGAGATTTCCGAACAAGCCCAAACCCCCGGAGGGAAGAACCTTGCGAGGGGCCTTGAGGGGTGGTACTGTCATGATGCCTACCTCCAAGGAGCCAGGTCCGACCCAGCGACCCCAGAGGCAGGCATCATTTCCCCCAGGGGAGTGCCAGCGGGCCCAAGCTGGGGCCCTTTGGACGCAGTCCTGGCGCCTTAGGCGCCAGGCTCATGTTGGACCTCTGTCCTGGCGCCTTAGGCGCCAGGCTCATAAAGCTAGACATGTGTTCAAGTGTTTTAATGTGCACTTACCTGATGCAGACCATGCTGCCACATCCAGGCCCTCTTGAGGCCTGAATGGAACTACTTTACCTGTGGGACTACTTTCCACCCGGGTGTGGTCGGGGAAGGATACATACCTGATCGGAGGAAGGATACACACTTGGGACTTCTTCCAAAGCTATTTAAACCATACCCGATCAGCAACTCACGCTTCGCGTTGTTCTGCTCCTCGCAGCTGGACGCTCACCATGTCAGCTCCTGCATCTGGACTTCAGCCATGCCTGTCAGCTTCCTGGGTCACCTGCAAAGGGAGACAAGAGACCTTACCAGCTAAATCTGCACCACGGAGACATCGCCGACGATCCTGAAAGGGAAGACATTATTTTTAAAAGCATTTCGTTACGATTGCTGCAGCGCTGCATTTCACTCACCTTTCCTGGGTTCCTCCATCTTCAGCAGCGATCATCCGGATACACAGCCACTTCCCAGAGCCTAGAGAAAAAGACAAGAATAAGAGGTGAGAGAAGGAAGGGAATAAGACTTACCTGTTGGGTCATTCCCATTTCATTTCGGGTCTTGCCGCTTCCAGGCATTTTCCGGACCCCGGCCCCTATGGGGAAAAAAGACAAAGACATTGAATGAGCGTATGCAAAGACAGTTCCCGAGCGCTCATTCAGAACTAACCTGCCATTTACTGGAACTGGAACTGCACGTTTCACTTCGGGTCGGTGCCATATCTCCGGCATTCCGAACCCCGGCCCCTAAGGGGAAAAAAAGACATAAGCATTAACGCTTGCTGCAAAAAGACAATGAACATTATTATTAAGCTTGGACTTTTGAACTTGCAACAGAACTTTTACAGAGCCTTACCTGAATAGTCAAGCTTACCTGAACTCCCATCAAACCTCAATCCAGTGAAGTAACTGGGTTTCAACGCGCCCCTGCATCAGAAGCAGGATGGAGAGCTCATCCTTCCTGACCCTAAGGTGAGACTTCACGGGGAATCGTGGAAGGGTATCGTGGAGGGTTGGAAGAGAGTGGGAGGCTTGAGCATAACTCAGTCAGTAGGTAATACTCCCTTTTCACGCACAGGGGAATATTCCTGCGAGAAGCCAGAGTAGAGGGCCCTTCCTGTCCATCTTCAGAGTCCTGCGCTTCACCATTGAAGAAGCATCAGCACTCGAAACCAGACCTGCGCCTCCGTGGGAATCAGGTGAGCGTTGCAACGGTATGGGCATTGAAAAACTACCGCCCGTTTATTCAGAGGAGAACATAATTGTAGAGATTCCTCACCAACCCTTGCAGTGCTTACAAAGTGACAGAAAACGGGCTGGGAATGTACCTAATTCCAGAATTACTTCCTGGATTCTTTCTATGCAAGGATTTCCTGTGGAGGTCAGGCATGGGCAAAACAAGAATAGTACTCTAGCGCAAGGATTGGCAGGCTTGCATGATTGTGCTCAGGAAAACTGTCTTGAGGGTGAAAGTCTAATAACCAAAGACAAAATGTAGAGGGGTTAGGGGATACCCACAGTTTATGTGGCTGAGTGCTCCAACCATGTTGCCAATTACAGGGAAAAGGGACTAGTGGCTTGCATTGGGCATGCCTAGGTGAATGATACCCCAGAGCCTTCTGCTGGTTACAAAATAGGACCCCGAAGTAGTCAGCTGGCAGAGTTGATGGCTGTTCATCAAGCCATCCTCACTGTGGTACATCACCAACTCAAACAGAACTGGTGAACATCACCGACTCTGACTATTTCAGGAATGGGTTTGTGGAACATATAATTAACTGGAAGAATGGAGGCATGCTTTGTGCTAACAATAAACCCATAAAACATGGAAAACTGATCCAGTCCATTGGTGGGGACCTCTAATGAGATGACGATCTGTTGGAAAAAGATTAGGGGTCATTCCAAAATAGAAGGTCCGGATAAGACTGGAATGACCTGGCTGAACAGTTGGCTAAAACTAGAGCCCTGCAAGCGGATTTCATAGAATGGAATCCTTGCTGGGTGAAATCGAAGTGGCAGCCATGACCAGGCCTCAAACTCTCAAACTCCTGCCAACAGTGAACTCTCAACTGCTCATTGTAAAGACACCCCAGATGCAGATATGATCACTGCACAAAGACGACCCGATTATAAGAAAATTCTATCAACACATTTCCTCTAACCAAATGGATTATAACAGAAAAGAGGATCTCTGGATGTTGAGGACCTTTTCCAAGATGTTTTGAATCCAAGACGGTTTGTTGGTAAGGGGATCACTATCTGGGTGTGACCAATGAGTTGTCCCCACCTCATACCGGAGCCTGATGTCCAATCACGCCCATGACGTGGCTACTGCCGATCATCAGCGTTTTCAAACAACCTTGGAAATCTAGCAAGAGGTTGCATACTGGCCACAAATGGGCCATGACCTCAACATATATTTAAAGGGGTGTCTCGTGTGTGCACAATTTCAGCTCCTCTACAAAAAAGATGAATGACACTGCCTTCGTCAGATTTGCTAGTCGATTTCATCTAGCCAGTGATTCACTCCACTAGAGGAAACAAGCACATGCTGATTGTAACATGCTTGTTTACAAAGTGGGTAGAAAGTCTTCCTGCCTCAAATTTTGAGGCGGAGACAGCTGCCATGCTAATGATCAACCACATCTTCTCTTGTTTCGGCCTGCTGCAAAGGATTGAGTTGGACAGAGGAAGTCATTTTATCAGTGAGGTGATGACCAAGATGTGGGAGACTCTAGGGGTAAAACAAAAGCTCCATATCACCTACCGCCTATTATCGAGTGTAGGGTCTGCGAGAAATAATAAGACCATTGTGAGCATTACAAAGAAGTTTGTGGCTGACTCTGGACCCCGTTGGGACATTCAATTACTGCTTGTCCTGATGGCATTAGGTCTACACCATCTTCTGCAACCAAGATGTCTACATTTGAACATATGACCGGATGAAAAATGGTGTGAACTCAGCATCTGTTCTATAGAACTCAGAAGAAGATGCTGATGAATGCATCCACCACTCGTGAGTTCATTGAGAACCTCAGGAAACAATTCCAGCACGCATTTGATTATGCTCAGCACAACTTAGAGAAGTCGGCTGAAGGGATGAAATCATACTACAATTAGAAGATCATGAAAAAGGAGTATGAGGTAGGTGATAAGGTCTATCTCTACAACTTTCAGAGAAATCAAATCAAGGAATAGACGTTTCGGCCATCTTGACACATGCAGTTTTGAGATTATAGACAACATATCCCATGTTGCCTATAAGATCCACATCCCAAAGGGAGAACAGATGGATGAGAAATGTGTCCACATCAATCAGTTAAAAAGATGTCATCCCCAACTAACTTTAAGAGTGATTGAGGAGCCCACTGAAGTCAGAGCCAAGGAACCATCTGAGAAATGAAAGGTAAGATCATAACCCTGGATGGAATCTAAAATATATAACCAGGGAGTAAATAAATTAAAATTGTCATCTTTGATTCATGATTGTCTATGAATATTGTCTGTGATAGAACATTTTCTAACTCTGCAACGATTGTCCGAGGGAATAATATGTAAACATAAATGCTTAACAATCCTTTTTACTCCTCTCTTATTTCATTACTTCTAGCCTCAAGACCCAAGGAAGGGAGTTCTGGTGGACTCCTGGTGCCCTGGTGAGAAGCAAGGGGATCCAGGAAGGAGGTCCATCCCATACCATGAGAACCTGGATGATGGATGGAAACACGACCAAAGCTCCTGGATCACCAGAAAAGTCAATGTAAACCACACTCTCCACTGCCCTTTCAACAGAGTTCTACGTGTAATAAAAGAGCAAAGGGGGGACGTGTGGGGTTTAAATTCAGCCCCAAGACCCAAATGAACTGCCCCTGACCACAGTGGGCCCAAAAGTGCAGAAATCTTGAAAACAGACTGTTGGCAGAGGCAAGGCCAGCATGTCATTCTGAAATATCAAGTAGGTGAATTTTGGTTTCAGAAAGAGTTAAAAAAAAAATTAAGAGTGCCCGGTGTTTGAATGACAATGCCGAAAAAAAATTAGGCCTTCCTTCTATTACAGGTAATTGAGACAATGAAATGCACTTTTTCCAAAAGAAAACTGCCTTGGAGAAAAGGATACATTTTTACAGCTTTGTTTGATAGGAACTGTTTACATAGGAAGCTCCATTGCCAGAGAAATTAAAATGCATATTTTATCATGTGAAGTGGGACACTACTGGCATGGGGCAGGAGCAAAATGTACATGTGAAATGATGTCAAGTTATCAAGCAGACCTCATGTGTAAAGAAATTGCAACATTAAAAAATACTAGTTTCCTGGAATAAGAAGTTGATGTAAACTCGTGTTTAAGCCCTGTGACCTTCCACCATCAGATGTGAAGGTCAAGCTCTGCCTTCCCCCTCTATCCAAACATCTCTTTAAAGCTCACAGAGCCAGAAATGGGAGAGAGCATGTGTCTGACCAAAATGTTATGTTATGTTATGTTATGTTACTTGGAATGTATATGGCACCTTATATATCACTGGTATGACCTCAAAGCGCTGGTGGGTTAAACGCCCTCGGGAACCGTAGTTCAAGTCAGTAGAGAGAGATAGTGTCATATGGTGCATGGGTGCACTGGATATGTGTGCAGCTGGTGTAGTTGTTGGATGAAAGCTGCTTTCTAGTGATAGGTGTGGTGCTGAAGATATCAGTTGGATGTGTGCAGTCGGGTGGGTGGACACTCAGACTGGTTTCTAGCTGTGTTAGGCCTGAGGGATGCCTATGTGAACAGCTAGGATGGAATGTGCTCAGCTAGCTGTGTTTTATTAGGGTGATGAGGTGTTCATGGGGTCGTATTCGTAATTGAACAGCCAAACCGAATTATCAGGGGTATAGCTGTGTTCTAGTTGAATGATGATGTATAGTAGTGAGTAAGCATAGTAGTGTGATATGCTGGTTATCTGTAGAAGCGCCTGAGACAAGGCACGTGGATACGACGGTGGGGACACACAGGAAGGTTGGACATACGGATAAGTAGTGACAGGGGTCAATACAGGTATATATGGGAATACAGATATATGGGAATACAGATAAATAGCTTATATAAGGGGATACAGATAATTGGCAACAATTCCATCCACTCTGTCCGATTCCATCTGCTTTGTCCAGTTCCATCCGCTCTGTCCAGATCCATCCGCTCTGTCCAGATCCATCCACTCTGTCCAGTTCCATCCATTCTGTCCAGTTCCATCCACTTTGTCCAGACTCATCCACTCTGTCCAGTTCCATCCACACTGTTCAGTTCTGTCTCTTCCGTCCAGTGCTATTTACTCTGTCCAGTTTCATCAATGTATCTGATTCTATTCACTCCATCCATTAGGTCATTCAATCCACTCCGTCCGTTCCATTCGTTTCATCCAGTTCCATCCAGTACCACCTATTTCCCTCCAATCGTCCAGTTCTATCCATGTCATCCATTCCGTTCTATTCACTCCATCAATTAGATTATTAAATCCACTCCATCCGTTCCATTTGTGTCATCCATTTCCATCCAGTAACACCTATTTCCCTCCAATCGTCCAGTTCCATCCATGTCATCCAGTTCCATTCAAGTCATCCAATTTGATCCAGTCTGTCCACTATGTCACTTTATCCACTTCATTTCTTGTACTCCGTCCACTCCATCCTTCCGTCCACTCCATCAGTTCCATCCACTCCATCCGTTCCATTTACTCCATCCACTCCATCCACTGCATCCATTCCATCCACTCCATCTGTAGCATCCATTCCATCTGTAGCATCCGTAGCGTCCACTCCATCCATTCCATCCATTCCATCCACTCCATCCACTCCATCCATACCATCCGCTCCACTACCATCCACTCCACTACCATCCACTCCATCCGTTCCATCCGCTCCATCCGTTCCATCCACTCCAATCCGTTCCATCCGTTCCATCCATTCCATCCCTTCCATCTACTCCATCCGTTCCATTCACTCCACTACCATTCACTCCACTATAGTCCACTCCATACGTACCATCCACTCCATCCATTCCATCCACTCCATCCTTTCCACCCACTCCATTAGTTCCATCCACTCCATCAACTCCATCCGTTCCATCCACTCCATCTGTTCATCCATTCCATCCTCTCCATCCACTCCACTTCTATCCACTTCATTACCATCCACTCCATCCGTACCATCCACTCCATCCGTACCATCCAGTTCATCCGTACCATCCACTCCATCCGTTCCATCCGTTCCATCCATACAATCAACTTTCATCCGTTCCATCCTACCATTAACTCCATCCGTTCCATCCACTCCATCCATTCCATCCACTCCATCCACTCCATCTACTCCATTCCTTCCATCCATTCCACTATCATCCACTCCATCCGTACCATCCACTTCGTCCATTCCATCCACTCCATCTGTTCCATCCACTCCATCCGTTCCATCCGTTCCATCTGTTCAATCCACTTCACTACCATCCACTCCACTGGCATCCACTCCATCCGTGCCATCCACTCCATCTGTACCATACACTCCATCCATACCATCCACCGCATCCGTTCCATCCACTCCATCTGTTCCATCAACTCCATCTGTTCCATCCACTCCATCCGTTCCATCCACTCCACTACCATCACTCCATCTGTACCATCCACTCCATCCGTTCCATCCAACCCATCCGTTCCATCCACTCTATCCATTTTATCCACTTCATCGGTTCCATCCACTCCATCCGTTCCATCCGTTCCAGCCACTCCATCCGTTCCATCCACTCCATCCACTCCATCCATGCCATCCATTCCATCCGTGCCATCCATTCCATCCGTGTCATCCACTCCATCCATTCCATTCACTCCATCCGTTCCATCCACTCCACCCGTTGCATCCACTCTGTCTGTTCCATCCACTCTGTCTGTTCCATCCACTCTATCCGTTCCACCCACCCTTTCCGTTCCATCCACCCTATCCGTTCCATCCACCCTATCCGTTCCAATCAATCTATCAGTTCCAACCACTCTATCTGTTCCATTCACTCTATCTGTCCATTCACTCTATCCTTTCCATCCACTCCATTTACTCCTTTATTCCCTCCACTCCATTTACCCCTTTATTCCCTCCACTCCATCAGCTCTGTCATTTCGTCTACTCTGTCCACCCACTTTGTTTACTCTATCCATCAACTCCATTCACTCCGACCATTCCCTCTATTCCATCCATTCTATCCTATCCTGTGGGTAGGATCGGAGATATTGAAGACCAGGTAGGACAGCTTAATTGTGTGTTTCGTCTTTGGGTTGCTGAGGGATTCAGACACTTCTTTAGGTGGTCATCGGTGTTATGGGAAGAGCCACGTTTTTAGTAGTTTGCGGAATGACAAATAGTCTTCGATGTGTCGGATGTGGGGTGGAAGCGAGTTCCATAGAGTGGGGGCCAAGGCTGAGAACGAGGATCCTCCAATCCTGACCGAGTTGGTGGTTGGGATCACTAAAAGGAGGCCAGAGCTTGATCTTAGGGTGCAGGGTGGGAGGTAGGGTTTTAGCTTGTCTTGCAGGTATAAAGGGCCGGTCTTTTGCACTGCACGGTTGGTGACGCACAGGGTCTTGAAAGTGGCCCTTCGTCCAACTGGGAGCCAGTGGAGTGTTCTGAGAGCTGGAGAAGTGTGGTCTCTTGGGCCCAGTGCTAGTAGCATTTTGGCAGCAGCGTTTTGTGCTGTTTGCAATTTAATGAGGTGATATGCCATACTCTGAGATAAAGGGAGTTAGCGTAGTCTAGTCTTGGCATGACAATAGACTTAACAGCAACAAGTCTGTTAGGAAAGGAGAGGTATGGAAACAGGCATCTAAGAATTTTGAGGTGGTAGTGGCAAGACTTAGATACGTTGTTGATTTGACGAGAGAGGGTTAGGTCAGAGTCCAGATTGCATCCATGGTGGTGATTTGACCCACACTGTCAAAACAAAAGACCCAGCTAATGGAGGTGAAATCTAAAAGCATACACAGAATTCAAATTCAATTGTGGTCCCTCCCTGGGCTGACTGACAGATGACATGCAACAGAAGACTGCCACATGATGCCAGGAGGTGGAGCTATCCCATCTGCATCAGGGGATAAGGAGAGCCAGGGTCTGGCCATGAACTTTGAAAGAATGCTAAGTGTTTTTTATTGTAGGCCAAATCAACAAAGAAACATATGGCTGGACCTACATCTAAGTGGAGAAAAGTAATGTGGTGTTTATGGAACTTATAATATATATAATTAGAGATTTGGATAGGGTTAAATTGGGAATCATACTTTGGCCATTATCTTGTGAACCATGATACCTACCTAAATGGTTCAAATATTTCTAAAAAGCTTATGAAAATACCTATCGAATGATACCATGATACCTTGGGATCCACAGTTTGAAACTAAAATGTGATTCTAGCGTCCCAGAAAAAGTAACAGAGCCGAGAGTAGGGGAGGTGATAGCTTACTAAATTAGGTACCTGTATATAAAATCCCATGGTATAATTGTTATACTTGTTGAATAAATCGACCAAAATCTGCCATTCGCACCTTCAACCACGTGCCGACATGGAATATAATGCATTACATCCGGCATGATCAGATCAATTCAAAAATATATAGTTTGTGAATCTTATTTGTAAATTGGAAAAATATGTCATGTTGTAGATTTTTAAATTCATAAAGTGGTAAAAAATGCAATTTCAAATGAGTGAAGTTATACCTCCCAGAAATTAAGCCTACAAACCTCAGGACCAATCAGGGGGCAGAGGAGAGGCTTTGTTTAAGGGGGAGGACAAATAGATGTCCTATCTGAATCTAGAGCCAATAAGCTGGCACCTGATAATTTAGATATTCTGGGGTGTGATTAGGGGTTTAAAAGGAGACAAACAAAGGGGAAAAGGGGCCAAAATGAGCAGTCTGTCCAAAATGATGAGCTGTCTGAAATGATCTGAGCTAATCTGACTGAAGCGCTATAATATAATTGGAAGAAAGCCAGAAGGAGGTGAATTAGACCAGGAGAAAGCCTACAATCTGGAGGAAACCTGGAAAGGCAAATAGAGGGATTGATTCTAGAGAGGTCTTCTAACCAAGTCCCTATTTTTCCCCTTAGAGGACCCAGGACACTTAATGACTTTTCCTGACCATCAAACCCAGAGAAAGTCTAAGTGAGTAAACTTGTCCAATAGAACAAAATATTGGTGGGGTACTATTTAAATGAATGTCTTCCCCTAAATAGATATTCATGGGGTGGGTATTTCTCATGTAGTCAAATAATGTGGGTGTGAGCTTGGGGAAGTTCAAAATCTTTGATCTCTCTCTCAGGGCTGAGAAAGATATTGCGCCTCATCACGAGTTGGGCGGTAATCTTTCCTTAAATCTGCAGAGAGGAATTAGCGTTACCACCAGGACCTGTGGCGTAAATACTGCTGCATCACAAGTATGCGGCATGTACACATGGCCCTGAGGGTAACTCTAATTGCGCCTGACGTGTACATCATCTGGAATATGCCAATCGGCTGAAAATCCAGCTAAAATACTGCTACCAACGTTAGCTGAATCAGCATGCGCTAATAACGCCGGCAGGAAACACATCACCGCCGGAACAGGAAAGACTGCGGCAGCTATCTTGGAAATCTCAATCGATTCAAAATCCGAGGCCCTGGTAGCCATCCACACTTTCTGAACACAAAATATGTCACAGGAGAGGGCAAAGGGCTAGGCAGCCCAATAGCGTCTACGGAAACCCAAGGAGGCAGAATTGAATGCACTGGTGGATGAGGTAGTGGCCCACCATGCTGAGCTGAATAGGGCAAGGCAAACAAAAAGACCTCATCCCAGTGGCGCAACCAGATCTGGCTGGGTGTGAGCCAGAAGGTGTTGATAGTCGACCACGTCCCCCGGGACGGGGAAGACTGTAGACAATTATGGAATGACCTGCAGGTCCAAGTCCGGGCAATGTTGGTGCAGCATATCACGGACCGCATTACCACAGGGGGTAGGCTCAACAGCAGAGCTCAACTTTATCCCCTGGGAGGCATGCTGCAGAACTGTGATAGATATGGAGGGGATAGAGGGAGTTGGAGGAGCCGAGGCTGGCACTGGCAACCAGGAGGAAGAAGGTGAGTCAACCCCCCCCTTTAAAATGTAATGACAACAGACCAGCACAGCATCCCCCGGTGTAAACAAGCATGAGCCGGGTATTTTGACTGGATGCAGTGTGTGGAAGCCAGCACAGGCACCTATGGCAGCGTGTAGGAGGCAGCAGAGGCACTTACGGCAGCACCCATGTGCCAGTGCACCAAGACCACCCCTGTAAGGCAGATCAGTGGGGAGGGCAGCCAAGGGACACATCTAAGTGCCATGCATCACACAGCCATGGCGTGGGCACAACCGTGCCCCATTGGTGGATTGCAATGACAAGTATCTCCCCCCCCGTCACCAAGTGCAATAGTCCAGCTTGTCAAGGGGATCAGGAGCATGTGAGACAAGCAACGGTTATGCCAGCATTGCGACTCCTGCCATGCCACCTGAGCAAATTCACATCCACAAGTGGCCCCCCACCAAGCATTTGGCCCCGTCTCTGCCAATTCGCTACCAGATGCAAGCAGGCCAGGCCTGTGCATGATTCCAACCGCCCGTGGCCACACCTCTCAACCTGTAATGACTGCCATGCATGCCAAAACACATGACAGAATGTGTCCTAATGTCATCCCCTATGTCCCCTGCAGGCACATAGGCATCACCTGAGGCATCAGGGGAAGAGGACGCAGCTGGGCCATCTACACGTGAGCCCTACCACGCTACCACCAGCACCACCATCCCGCAAAGGGGATGTCAGTCAACTCCTAGGTGCAAGACGCACCCCACCACTCCCCGCCGCAGCAGGGGCACACCCGCTGAACAAGGCCAGCCCGCCAGGGGCACACCATAGCTTCAACACCGCCCTGCCCGACAGTGAGGACACAGGCCCAATAACCAGCACCCAGGATGTGGGAGGGTTGATCAGCCCCCGCAGTAATGGCCAGCATGTGACTGTACCCACAGCACAAGTCCACAGACAGCGGTTGCCATCACAGAGTCCACCCGAGAGCCCAGTTTGGCAGGCCGAGCGCAGCCCAAGGCCAATGGGCCAGGCACAGTGCTGACACACACACACCCCAGAAGCAGATACAGACCCAAGTTCTTATGGGTCCCCAACCAAAAATTCCACCAGGCAACATCACTGCACCCCACCTACGCTGACTGCCAACTTGGGTGTTGTATTGGAGTGCCTCGATGCCATGGAGACAAGGCAGCGTCACATGGAGGGCCTTGCCACTGCCCACAACGAACATGTGCATGCCATCAATCGAGCAATCAGAGCGCCCACAAAGAGGATGGCCTGGGACAATGTGCGTACCAGGGCCGTAGTGGAAGAATGCACTTCCTCACTGTCTGGGATTGGCCAGAGGGTGCAGGGGCTCTGTGAGGGACTTTCTGCCTTTGCAGAACAGATGAAGGAAAGAAATGCCCTCCACTACCAGCAGCTGCATATGGCAGCCTCAATTCCCTCATCCTCCACCACCCCCACAGAGAAATCCCAACAGGGAACACACAGGCAGAGGTCCCAGCACCAGCTACGCTCACTACCCAGATGCTGGTGCTCGGGGAAAGAGGGGACAGCCTTCATGAGCGCCATGCAGACTGTTGTCCTGAGTGTGCTCCATATGGAAACATCATTGGGTGGGGGGAGGGAGGTTAGTGTGCTGGGGTGTTCGTGGGGTAGGTGAGATAGTGTGCAGGGGTGTTGGAGGTGGGTGGGGTCAGGGGGCAGTGTGCTGGGGTTTTGGTGGTGGGTGGGGGTCTAGAGTGATGGGGGTAGAATGTGTCACATTAAAGTCAGATGAACTAAAATAAAATGCAAGGGCATTCATGATTGTGTACTTGTGCTCTTTAATCAATATCTGCAGGTTGCATACTGGGTCAGGTAACCATGCTAAAAGTAATTTTCTATCAGGGCCTGTCGGGCCAGTCTCCCTTACCTCACATAATCCCTGTGCGTGTCTGCTCTGGCTCCGGCCACATGGTCATCTCTTTCATCTTCCCCTGGGTGTTGCCTGTCAGGGGGTAGGGGCACATTCCTTCTGAGGCAAATGTTGTAGAGCATGTCAGACACCAATACAATCTTCCCTACTTTGTCAGATGCATAGACCAGGGCCCCTACTGTGCAGTATAGGCAACAGAAATCCTGACTTTAGTAGTCAGAAGGTGTGTTCTATGCATGTGCGTGGCCGGCTGTGGGCATTGTTCTAGGCGTAGTCATGTGGCGTTCGTGCGTCACGCACAGGGGTCATCAGCCACATCAGCTGCGGGTATCCGGAGTCACCTGCATGGGGTGGAATACTGACATCATTCATTTGTCTCATGCATGGGTCTGGAGTCTCAATGTATTTGGCAATTGTGAGTCGTGGGCATTCTTGTGTGCATGCTGAACATGCAATGTGTATGTGTGATGGGTGTGCATCCTATGTATATCATGCCATGCATTGATTGTCCTGTACATCCACACGGTGTTGTTGTGTTGGCTGTTTTGTGGCATGTGATGGTTGACCGCACATGGGAAGACGGATGTGGCATGGGTGGACATGCTGTTCGTTGTTGCTATGTGGATCTGCAGTGTAGCACATTCAAGGTACATTGTGGTTGATGTGGTCTGATGTGCCACTGTGTTGGCAGCGGTATGTGTCCATCACCATGTGTGTGTCCAGGTGTGGTAGACGTGTGCATGCACCATTGGATGCCCCCCTCGATGTTGCAGGTGCTGCAAGGGTGCTGCCAGTGCCTCCTCCTGATGTGCAAAGCTTCCTATGGCTATTCCTCCCCCTTTTTTTTACAAGTGCTTCGACATGCATTGGTGCTTGGTTTTGTACTCACCCACTATCCAGTCTCATAGTCCTCTGTGCCTCTCCATTTATCCCAGCAGTGTGCTGTTGTGCAGGACCATGTAGTCATGGTGGAATCCAGAGTAGCAGGCACAGCAGTGGGTAATGATAAGGTCAGGGCCACAGGTCACCTGCACGTTCATGGAGTGATAATGTTTGCAGTTCTGTAGAATGCCTCATGGGCCTGGGGTCAACTGCACCGCAACATGCATGCAGTCGATGGCTGCAATCATGTTGGTCAGTTGTGCGGTGGCATTGAAGCGCACCTTCATGTCATTCATCTGAGCCTGGGTGGTGGGCAGTGCGATGTGCTTGTTGACATGGCGAAAATGGGTATCCAGCACCTGGCCAATGACAGCGCTAAATGTTGACTCTGCCATGCCATGCATCCTGGCCACGGAGTGCTGGAGAGTACCCGTCTCAAGGAATTGCAGGACTACCACCACCTTCACCAGTGGGGGCATGGCTGTGTGAATGCTAATCCTGCTCCCACTTTCCTCATGTATTGTGGCCAGCAGCTCAGTGATAGTCTCCCTGTCCAGGCGGTACTCAGTTACCAATTGGGTGTCAGTGAGGGTGCCGGGTGATGGCCTGACCCTGGTTGTGGGTGCTTGCCTTGCCGGGGCTGCTATCCTCCTCCTCCTCATTCCATCCCCCGTACACCCTGTACCCTGGCCGGGTTGTCCTGCCTCAGAAGGGCCAGGAGCAGCCTGAGCAGCTGCCTGTCCCAGCTTGCCTCAAATAATAGCAGCATGTTATTGGAAACAGTGTTTTTTATGCAGCCCTCTTGTGTTCACCTGTGGCTTGATTCCTGGCACCTGGATTCATTTACCTCCAGCTGGAGGTAATTCTCAGCTGTATTAGCGCCTGTTTTTGACAGTAATACATCCGAGAATACACTTGTGATACGGCTGTAACTGCACATGGTGTTGCCGGTGATATTAACACCGGATGGAATAAAGCTGGATCGAATTACACCGGCTGTAATTGCGCCGGTGCATTTTGGGTCCGGCTGTATTTGCTCCTACTCATGATCCGGTGGAGCGGTATTGGCGGCACTAATGCCATTGCAGCCGGATTTATGGGCTACCGCCCAACTCGTGATGAGGCACATTGTCCATTAAAGTAATTGGGTATCCCTACATTATTTTTGGCAACCCCAAAAATTCCCTACAAGGGGAGGGGTGCATTTAAAAAAATAAAATTCTCAACTGTGCAACATTCCCCAGTTTGTGCTCTACTGAGAGTGTGAAAGAGACTCCAAATTGAAGAGAGATTTTTCACTCATGGGTGGTTAAGGAGAAAGGTTAATTACATTTATGGGAAAAGTATTTTTGTTAAAGGTTAGTTGTGCTAGAACCTTGTTAGAAATAAAATGCGTGCAGGGATGTCATAGCTGAATGGCGCTGCGATGGAAAAATGTTTTCCCAATTGAAACGTGCTGCATGTTATTTAAAGTAAACCCCATTCAAAATACATATGGGCCTCATTACGATCTGGGCCGTAAGGGATTACCTGTACCGGTAAGGGCACCGGTACCGGTAATCCCCACCGCCCTATTACGAGTTCCCTTTGCGGGTCCTCCCTTAACGCCTGGCTTTACCAGGCGTTAAGGACGGGACCCGCAAAGGGACTTTGGTGCTAATAACAGTTCTGCAATTTGCGGTACCGTTATTAGCGCCTTCCCCATTCCCATTGAGCCCTATGGGGGCTCAAATGGGAATGAGGAAGGGCCCTGGTGAATGGGGAATTACCGCCCCCGCCAACCTTGGAATGGGGTGGTAATAGCTCCATTCACCAGGGCGGAGTCAGTGGGCCTCATTACGACCCAGGCGCTATGGGGGGTAATTCCCCCATTCCCCCAATGGGGCGGTAATTCCCCATTCACCATGGGCCCTTTCCCATTCCCATTTTTGCCCCATAGGGCTCAATGGGAATGGGGAAGGCGCTAAGTACGGTGCCGCAAATTGCGGCACCGTACTTAGCACCAAGGTCCCTTTGCGGGTCCCTACTTTAACGGCTGGTAAAACCAGCCGTTAAAGTCGGGTCCCACAAAGGGACCTCGTAATTAGGCGCTAATAGGTTAACGGCGCTGCAGCCTTTTACGGCGCCGTTAACCCATTAGCGCCTGGGTCGTAATTAGGCCTTTGTGTTTTGGTTATTTTGTGAATTTCTATTATTAAAAGAGAATAGTGTTCAACTTGTTGGTATTGAAGTTTGTGCCACAGAGTAAGGTAGCGTGTCTAGTGATCATTCTTGTGCGATATTGATTTTGTTGACAAAATAATAAATATATATTCTTTCTGCACACTGGCCTGATTCTTGTCTTATCTATTGCACAGAGCTGAGGGCTGATAGTGGTGAGAAATGAGTCAGAAGCAGGGCTTGTGAAGAATCCAAAAACATTTAGATACTGGAGTGGCGCTTTTGATAGCGGGAGTAAACACAATCCCTGCATTCATTTTTGACCCAAAATATCTCCTACAATATGCACCCCTCTCCTGTTCGCCAACCTAATGGCCTGGCCAGAGATGCATTACCTTCCATCTGGGAGAGGCTCACAGGAATGGAGAGTCAGCTGGAGAGGATGGAGCACCTCACAGAGTTCCAGCTGCAGCAGGAACATGCAATGCAGAATTCTGTGCAAGGGACCTCAAGGCCAGGGAAATGGCACACAAGGGCCACCACCTAACTGAGTCGACTGCAACAAATAGTGTGGTGGGTCAGAGGGTGCAGGAGCTTGTCGAGGCACTATCAGCTGGCCAGTGCAATATGCAGAGGGCACTTTTCCTTAAAATGAAACACATACATTGCTTGGAGACAGTCAGTTCTGCCCATGTTACCCCCACAGAAGGGTCAGAAGCACAGGGTACTGTCAGCGGTCATTGCCACCACCACTCACAGACCAAAGGTGGTTTCTGGTCAATACAAAATGCAGGAAGAAATACTTGTCAGACTCCAAAATTACCTATAGGTGGGGATTAAAGTGGAGGGAGGGCACAGGTTTTGAAGTTCAAGGGTGGAGGGGGCATGGGTGTTGTGAAATGAGGGTAGAGGGAGGATATGGGTGTTGGGGATTGAGGCCAGAGGGAAGGCATGGGTGTTATGGATTGTGGGTGGAGGGAATGCATGGGTGTTATGGATTGTGGGTGGAGGGAATGCATGGGTGTTGGGGATCAAAGAGGGAGGGAGGGCATCGGTGTTGGGGATGGAGGGATGGCATGGATGTTGGGGATTGAAGGTGGGGAGGGCCTGAGTGTTGGCAATTAAGGGGTGAGTGAGGGTATAGGTGTGTCTTTGAATACAAATGAAATCTCATTAATACTTGATCAGATGCGAGGACAAGTCATTTGAGTAGATTTGACAAGTTTTTTTTTGTCTATATACAATAGTTTGAGGTATGTGTAATCAAATATCCTTGAATAATTCTGAATCTGTCTTGACATCAATCCCTGTGTTTTTCATGCTCACTGTGTGGCAGCATTTGGTCCCTGGCATGTTTGTCATCATCCTCTGTGGAAGCTCTGTCGCCATCTGTGGGCAGGTGGACATGTCTCCTAATGCACATATTGTGCAGCGTGGTGCACACAACAAAAACCTTGCCTGCCTTGTCTTGCTTGCACATTAGGGAGCCTCCTGTCTGATCGGAGACGTTGGAGCAATTCCCTTTAACAGGCGACACGTATGCTCAATGCAGAGCCTGGTTCTTAAGTGTAACCCATTGTACTCCTCCTTCTGTGCTGTCCATGTGTTCTGAACAAGTGTCATCAGCCACGGGAGCTGAGACTAACAAGAGTCACCTGCAAAGGCAATGGGGATAGGTGTTGGTTAGGAAATATGGGTAAGTGTAACAATTAGCCATGACATGATGGTCATCATGTCAAATACTGTGCACATGGCACTTTTGAAATTCACAAGTTGTCTCTTTCGCACTTCATTATGTTATGCTTCGTGTAAGGGGGAAAGGGTAAATGTCACAAAGGGAATTACCCACTGCCCCATCAGACGTAACAGTCATACACCTCCACTGGATTGCCAATGAACATGTTGTCTGCGGATACTCAGCACTGGTCACTCATGCATGTGCTCTGATAAGCTTTCTGGTAATAGTGTGCACTTTGCGATAGTGCCCCTGCTGTTGGGAAATTAAATTCATGGGTTGCAAAATTCATGCCATGACTGCCTGTCAGTGTTGCGCTATCATTGTGCACACATAATCCATGATTTGTTCTGTGTAAGTGTTGTTTGCCTATGCATTGTGGTACCTGTGGTTCACTCTTAGTATATTTTTAAGTACATTTTTGGGATC
This sequence comes from Ambystoma mexicanum, assembly GCF_040938575.1. Lineage (NCBI taxonomy): Eukaryota > Metazoa > Chordata > Amphibia > Caudata > Ambystomatidae > Ambystoma > Ambystoma mexicanum. Next base: position 932,652,637 of record NC_090933.1, read on the forward strand.
ATGCATTTCTGGCAAGCCCTGACGTTGTTGTGCTGTGGCATGGCATGCATTACATTGACATCAAATAGGTGTTTGCCCCATCACCCCCATTGTTGCTACCATTTTCACCTGAGAAGCCTATATGTGTTGTTGAATAGCGATTGTACTTATCCAGGATACAGGTCTATTTCCCTCTGTGGGTCTCCATATATACTGGCAGTGTACTGTTTCATGGCAACATGTTTGGAACCTGGGAAATGGCACAGCAGTATATAATGCTGAGGTCTGTGACAAAGATCATCTGTTTACTAAGGGAATGCTGTTCTTTCCTGTTCCTGAACACCACTTCCGATGCCTGGGGGGCCACGATAGAAAATGCAGGCTGTGACATGCCACGCAGCATGCCCACAGTATGCTGGAAGGTGCATGCAGTGAGGAAGTGCAGCACTGGCACAAGCTTCCGCCTCAGCTGTGGTGGGATGGCTGTTCTTATGTTGATCCTGCTTTGTAGATCATCCTGTATCAGGGTCAGTAGCTCTGCTATGGTCTCCCTGTTTACGTGGTAGAGTGTTATTTGCTGCCCATCAGTTAGTGCTTATGGCGATGGCCTGTCTGAGGGTATGGGCATTCGTGTTGCTAGGTGTCTCGACTGCCTTTCTGACACTTCCTGTCTTTGGTGCTGCTGTGCATGCCTCTGCAGCTCAATGTACAGCAGGAGGATGTGGATCTCAAGGTCTACTACTGCTAGTGGCAGCATGGTGTAGGAAGTGTGTTACATACCTTTCAGGACTTATTGGGTGCGCTTGTGTCCTCATTCCCATCACATACATGCATTTAATGACACTTTTTGGGTGGGGGGAACTGCACTGATTTCTTTGGTGGAATATGCACCTGGTTTTGGTGCATTTCAGCGTTTTTTCACTTTTTTATAACAGTTATTGCTGATAATTCCTCTGGCAGAGTAGCCCCAGTGGAATTACCACTGGGTTTCAGTGCTAATTGCGCTAGTGGTAATTCCACAGTGACTAATTCTACTGGTGGTATTAGCACCCATTGTCGATCCCACCTAACTCAGCTGGGGGGTAAAAGTGACTTCAATCTGGTTAACGCCGCTTTTTTTGCATTACTGCCCAACTCCGAAAGAGGCCCTTTGCTCTGGTGAAAAGTTCAGAGAGTCCACATTTTGGAGGTTCTGGACCTAATCATATTTGGATGGCGTCTCTGCTCTATAGAGTGTTGCATTAAATTCCCTAAAGACAGCACTTTTGTCTGTTTCCTCTTTGACAATGACTTAATCATTATTCCGAAGTGAACCTGTGTATTTCTTAATGACCATTTCCTGCAGTCTGGATGCTAATAGCTGACTGTTTTATTTGACTTTTTCCTAGTATTTTTGCTTGTTGCAAAGGAGTGCTAGTACTGCCATCCGCTCACTTATGAGCTGCATTTGACTCGTGATCGTCTTGAGCATGTGGAGCGATGCCAGGGGCCCCTTCTTTGTATGGGGTGCCTCACTCAATTTTAATTCTTCCTCCGATTCGGGCACTTAATTATACATTGGATTTCTTGCATCCCATAAAGAAATCACCTGTCTGTGAAAAACACCATCAAATGCACCCCAGATATTAGTTTCGGACATCAACTCAGCATGGTTAATTAAAAAGAAGGCGTCTATGTGATCAGCCATCACATGCGTCAGTACTGGGTATTTCCGTATATTTTCTCAAAATGCCCAGGATCCTGTGCGAAGTAATGAAGACCAAGAGTTGGTTGTAATGACAAGGGCGAATGACCCCAGATTGTGATGGATCCTATTTTGCCCTCAGATATTGTTATGAGGTTGGAGCCTAGGAAAAATAGACTGATATGTGTGTATGAGCAGTGTACATGTGAGATAACGGTGAAATCCTTTCAGTTGTGTGCACTATCCTCTTTATCTCTGCGAAACACAGCTCTAGTATTCTGTGCTTTACTTTGTTGATTGCAGCTTCTCCTGAGCAATTCCTAGTATTGATCCACCCTGCTGGCTGCACTACCAGTTGTTGTTTTTATCCCTTGCTCAGCACTTTCCACCTCTCCCCTCTCCCTTTCACTTCCCCCCTTCCCTCTCCCTTGCACTTACACGTTCTCAATGTCACTGGGCCTCCCTTGTTCCCGTCCCTTGTCTCGCCGCTCTCTGAAACACGTGTGTATGAGCGCGATACAAATGAAAGATCATATCATAAATTATCACATCATATCCTGGGCTGGATCCCAAATGAGGCTGAAGTCCACAAAAAACCACATACCCGAAAAAGGTCTATCTGAAACAAACCTGCTAGCTACTGGGAGCATGTGTTGTGACCAATATAGTGGCACTGCCATCCTAGTTCTCATGGACCAAGTGATATTCTCCCTTTTTGTCCCCCTTAACGGAAGCATTTCTAATAGGTAGGTCTTTGTCTGGGCGGAAACATAGGACATTTGTGGATATGCCCTGTGTCTGGAGTGTTGCCGGTTTCGCCACAGGAGACATGTTCTGTGTAATGCCAGAATATCAGGGGAATCCTGCTCGCTATAATTCCCCAAATGAAATCTGTTTGAGGAGGAATTAAACCCCCTCATTTTAAGTGTCAGGATTTGCACCATTTTGATCGAGAGGCCTGGGCTGCACAAAAAGCGTGTTCTCGAAGTTAGGTCCACGATCAACAACTACCCTAATAATAATTTCTGTGATCACCTGAACCCTATCAGTCAGGCCTTGTCAGAGGACATTTTAATGTTTCTCTGAAACAACAACAGAAATGGGCCATAAGGAGAAACCGACAGGTATCTTGACTGAGGTTCTACGCATGTAAATATAAGGACAGCATTTAGCGTCCAAAACCACATCTGATTACATTTCTCATATGTAATATGAATTTGCGTATGTTATCCACTGCATGCATGGGAATTTGGATTTAATCATACTAATTGTGGATTACCTTCACTATTGAATTCAATGTGATGTTTTTATGTTAATGACTCTTTCATTGTGAAGTTCATTTGAACTATACTTATAAGTTCAACTAGAATATTTTAATTACAGAAAATTAGCAGGTAACATTTACTATAATCTTGGGGTTTATACCCCCTAGGAGTGCATATAGGGGTGCTGGTTGGTAACAACTGGCTTTTGGCCAATTCTTTGTTTCCTGGTCTCAGGTGGCCTTGAGACTCTTTTTCCCCTCCTGCACCTGAAGTATTAAAGACTTGATGTATGCTTTATTAAGCGTGGATACGAATATTATACATTTAAATCAACCACATAGAAACCCATTGGGTAGTAATAGGTAGTGCCCCCCTACCACCCGTTCTCTAAGATGTACTGTACAACATACTGAAGCATGTTACTGTATAGTAATAGGCACAAAGGTTGGGAACACAGCGTCCGTTTGTGCAGGTCGGGTGGAGTCCAAAGTGCCCAGAAAAGGAGAGGTGGTCATAAAAAGTAGTAACTTGCAGCAAAGACAAAAAACATATACAAACAGCAGCAAGTGCAGGAATGGGAAGGGAAAATGCCATAGCTGTACAAAAACTACTTTCGCAACAAAGTGCACAAAGGCGTAGGTTATGCAACATAATGGAAAGCACCAACAAGAGAAGTAACGTTTGCCTTCATCAATGTTACCGCACACCTACTCCACAATCAAACAAAGAACCAAGAGGCAGAGGAGCAAATGACAAATACCGAGAACAGAGCGGCAGAGCAATGCAGCAACTACACGAAAGTTTATGATGTAATTGCACATGTCAGGTAGTGTGCAATAGTATGAAAGCATGATGTTTTCTGTTTGTGCGCAGCAATGGCTTCCTCCCTAGAGTGGCTGGAGGAGAATTTTCCGCATGAAGAAATGAGTGATGACGATAGGCCCATTGTTACCCGCCGTTTTGTGAAAAGGGAAAGCGTTACGACAAGGGCAAGCACCCTGGAATGGCTGGAGAAGACTTTTCTGCATGACCAAATGAGTGAGCATAGTAACCCCACAGGTAGGGAACGTGGTGGCAAGAAGAATGCAATCACAATGTAAAATGTCATGTCAATTAACCACATTTGTTGTCTTTTAACTGAACATACCGGAATGCAAAGATGTACACCAGAAGCGGCACCTTTTCCACAGGAACATACGGCCACCGAAACTGAACTAACCACTGGGCAAATGAAAGTTGACCACTTGGATGCCAAAATCGAGCAGTTGCTCCTCGAATTTGCTGCCTTGAGAACGTTTGTAGAAGAGCATGTAAGGGGCAAAATAAGATATCACTGCCATATCCACCTTCCCCATTTCCAAGCCCGCCTTTCCCGCAAAATCAGTGTCATGAAATGTTAGGGAGAATTCTCCAGAAAGGCTAATTTCCCTTACCTACTGAGTCCCTCAGCAGCTTTGCTGGATTTATAGAGTTTATTTATTTCACCTGGTAAGAGTGTGAACCTTTTTTTCCACTCTTACATGTGTTTTGCTGTGTGTTTAACATTTTGTGTTCATAGACTGTGGAGCTTCACCTACTCCATAGGCATCATCTTTTTACTGTGTGTCACACAGCACTTTTAGTTCAGTGACACAGGGTTGTCTTTTACAGACCTCCCACTCTAAACTCCATTTTCTGGGACTGACTACTGTCTCCCAGAACACGTAAAGTTGCCATTGACTTTATTGGTCCTTTTAAAACCATAGACCCAGTACAAACTATCTTTCATAGAGTACCCGAAAGGGTTAATAGTTATCCCTTTTTGTCTGTGTCTCATGGAACATTATTTCGTTCCCCTTTCATTAAGATTTGGCTGGTGGCAGTGGTATCTACCATATTTTTCCTACCGCGGTTTATGTAAATAGCCTTGGTACTGTTTTAGGCTATCTTGGTAGCCTTGAACTTAAACCCGCTGGACCACATTTACTTTAATTTGGTTCCGGCTGGGCTTACTCACCATTTCTTTTTGTAAAGGTCTTTCTCGTGTTTTACTCTGCGCATCAAACCAGGTATGGTTCCTTTGTTCACCGGCCTTGGCGGGCTTCTGCACAGGGTAGGCAGGATGTGAGGGAGGGGTTTTAGGACCCCTGCCACAGGTTCCCTTGGTAACCCAAGTCACACTCGTGTTTGATTGGCTAGGTGACTGACCTGCCAGGACAGCCACCCTACTGTGTGATTGACAGCCAGGCTGTGTGAATGGGGGAACACTGCATAAAAAGCAGGTCTCTGGGACTAGGAAGGCAGAGTCGCCACTGGATCGAGAGAACCGAAGAGAAGCTGAAAGAAGAGGACCACTTCCACGACTGAACCTCCCGGTGAAGCCTTGCTGCGGGTCCGAATCTCCAAACTTCAATGACAGAGAAGATCTGCAAGCAATCCTCTTCCCCTGAGCTGGTGGGACCAACCAGTTTGCCAAACACCAAGCAAGGCCTCCCTATTCTGGTTGAATTTGCTGTGCACAGCTGCAGTGAACCAGATAGCCAGGATAATCAGACCCTGTTTGGGTTTTAAGGAACTCACCTTTTATTTGTTGTTGTGCTCTGCTGCTGGTTTCTTCCCTGGGCAGTGCAGGACCCTCCAGTCTTCCTCCTCCGTGTCAGTACGACAGTCGCTTCAGGAACCGTGAGCCTGCTGGATCTGCCAGGAACTTCTGCCTCAGCTCCAGCCTTCTCTTTCATTTAAGATACTGTTTAAATCCGTTCGTTCTTTCCGTCCGTCCATGGTAAAAGTGTTTGAAATCTTTTGGCAATCCAAGGGCTTGTCCTTCTCTACTCTTTTAAGTAAGTTTTCTGCCGACCAACTTCGTTTCAAATTCTTGGCAAAGACTTAAACACGAACTACTCTGAACTGTGTGATCCTGAGCAAAGACTGTGACCCATTAACATTGGCCCAGGCCTATTGATTTGAATCCTCGTGTAGAAAGCCTTTTCTAGATTGCCCTGCCTACTTACTTGTTGGTGCTGCTTAATTGCTGTGCTCTGCTGCTGGTTTCTTCCCTGGGCAGTGCAGGACCCTCCAGTCTTCCTCCTCCGTGTCAGTACGACAGTCGCTTTAGGAACCGTGAGCCTGCTGGATCTGCCAGGAACTTCTGCCTCAGCTCCAGCCTTCTCTTTCATTTAAGATACTGTTTAAATCCGTTCGTTCTTTCCGTCCGTCCATGGTAAAAGTGTTTGAAATCTTTTGGCAATCCAAGGGCTTGTCCTTCTCTACTCTTTTAAGTAAGTTTTCTGCCGACCAACTTCGTTTCGAATTCTTGGCAAAGACTTAAACACGAACTACTCTGAACTGTGTGATCCTGAGCAAAGACTGTGACCCATTAACATTGGCCCAGGCCTATTGATTTGAATCCTCGTGTAGAAAGCCTTTTCTAGATTGCCCTGCCTACTTACTTGTTGGTGCTGCTTAATTTTGTATAACCTTGTCTTTCCCTCCATTTTTAATTGCTGGAGTACCATGTTGCTCACACTTCATTTTGAGCTTAACTTGTTCAGAATTCATTGGGTGTTGTGTAGTATATTAAGAGTGTGATTTTTCTGCTGTTTTACTTAGTGATCTGTTTACAACTGATGTGTAAATAAATGTATATTCTTTTACTCAGAAACCTTGAGTCAGTGTTTGCTTGAACCATAGTCATTGCTGTCCTTTGTGAACTTCTGATACTGCTCACTGTTCTCTTGAGATAAGTCTGGCTGCTCAGCCATCACTGCTACTTTACTGTGTAGTACAGGCTTGTACCAAAGGTGAATTTGTACTTGCACTTGTAGTCTTAATTGTATGTGGTGTCCCCAAAGGGTACTGCATGTGATTCTGCCTAACACTGGTGTACAGTGGTGAGGATAAAGTATAGTAATTACACTTAGAGTTCTCCTATTACCTTGGATCAACTAACCACAAGGCTAAACATCACTAAAAAGCACATTTTAATCATGTCTGATATGGAAAGCTACAGTCAGGAGACCCTCCTTAGTTACAATGTTGATTATCTGAAAAATCTGTGTAGAGAAACGAATCTCTCTGTTAAAGGCAAAAAGTCAGAATTAATTGAAAGGTTGTTAGAGAAACAATGGCGGTCATTCCGAGGTTGGAGTAAAGGGAAAAATGATGCCGGTAAGCGATTACCGGCATCGTATACCGCTACGACCCATTCCGACCAACCAGACTGCTATTTACGGCACCGCAAAGTACGATGCAGTAAATAGCGGTCTTGTGTCGTGTGCACGACACACTGTGCCGATATTAGTGGCATGGCGTAAACTGGAGCTGATCACAAGGAATGCGCACACGTAAATAACGGCCTCCCTAAGCCCGTAAAGTACCTTACCGGCATGGAGTACATACGGGCATCTCAGAGAAGGAGTAAAGAACCCTGAGCAGTAGTTCCCAGAGCCACAGGTGCACACAATCAGCACAGGTGTAGTCAATGGAGTCTGCCACAGCACAAAAGGACGACACCCACACACCACACCCCCTCCCACACCAAGATGATACCAATAGTGGTAGCAGTACATGAAGCAGGAGGCCCTGCTTGCAAGGGCACAACCACAAGAACAACACCAACAACACCAGGCCCCACCACTGAGGAGACACAGGGGGAGAAGGAGGGTGAGACATGCCCAGCATGCAGCACCAGTGCAGCCTCCGTCACCACCCCAGGAGCCCCATTCCCACGCATCAGGTCCGGTCCCTCAAGCGAACCCCTGAGCAGATACACACCCTCTACCAGCTTGACTGTGACACCATCACCACCATAGTTGGCCTGAGAAATTACGAGATAAGTGAGCATCATACAAATACACACCGCTATCCCTGCTCAACTGAAGGTGGTGCCTGTGCCCCACACCCATGCCACAGGCACCTACCAGCACACAGTGGGGCCCATGGATGGCATATCACAACCGTCCATTTCACGGACGCAGAACCAAGTGCTGGATCACGTCCTAAAGCACACAAGGGGCTACAAATCCCTACCATGGACTACCCAGGAGATATACGACACAGAAGTTGCCCCCCATGCATTGGCAGGCATGCCAAATTACATGGGTGCCCCTGACTGCACCCATGTGGATTAGGCAGACCTGCATGGCATGCAGGTGGCATATCACAACCGCAAGCAATACCACTCCACCAACGTGCAGACGAAATGCAACGCAAGCAAGAACATCACACATGGGTGGGCCCGACATCCAGGACCAACTCATGACTCAATGGGCCAGCTGAACTCCACGCTACCCTGCCGCATGGGGCGACATGCAGGATGACATGCCTGGCTGCCTGGTGAGTCGTCTGACTGTGTCATGCCAGTGGATCGGTGCCATGAGGTGGGTGCCTGCATAAGCAAACTGGGTTGAAATGATGATGCCAGTGTACGATGTTCACCCCACCAAACACTGTGCCACAGATCCAGTGTAACGGCACATGAGTACAGATTCCCACATTGATGGAGTAAGGCACACACCTAACACAACATAACCAACATGTGACAAGGCCAAATCCCACAACACATGCACCACTCATTGGCGGCCCCCACACACCATAAGGGCATATATGAAGACACACTGCATATGCAGAATGTGGCTGCCTCCAGCATGTCACCACACCGGAGAGTCATCCCTGGGAGTGGATTGAATTGAGGCAGCAGGGATACCACACCACATCACCGGTTCGGCACACCCATAGGAGTGGTGCAATTCACCATAGTACGGATCAGAGCAGTATGATGAATATGCCACTGACTACAGCCAACACACCCAACTATGGAATCACACAGTACACAGCACTTCATGGATCTAACCTCAAGACTGCTGCATGAATCAATGAAGCACGTACCACGAGATGTGCGTGCCATTGTTCATAGACCATCTCGAAGACGCTCCCCCTACAGCATTCCATTGCACAGGACACATATTGGGGCCATGAATGGGCTAAATGCATCCATGGACATGTGCGTATGGACATCAATGACCTGCTGCCATGTAAGACAAATTCAGTTCTCCACCATGACAGTCCAAACACTTACCTACATTGGCTAGACATGCAGGTGTTGGTGGCTGTCCCTTGACACCATGGTACAGGACCCCTGTCAGAAACCCACAGAACAGGCCCAAGGAGGCCTACAATACTGCCCATACCCGTGCATGCATGGAGATGAAGCAGCCACTTGGCTTGCATAAGGCACATATGAGTTGTCGAAGCTGGTCTGGTGGGGGACCCATCTACTGCAATGTGTAGGTGTCCAAGACCCCCATGTCATGTGCAAAGCTGAACAAAATGTGCATCCCTTGGAACGTGGCCCTGTCCGCTGACATGGGACTGCTAACACCAGATGAAGATGGAGTGAAGGGGGAGGAGGAAGGGGCAAGACAGCATCATGGAGCCAGTGCACAGGAGGGACATGTCGTGTGGCAAACATTGATTGGGTATCAAAACCGAAACACAAGTCAGCAGAGGGTGGCATGACATGGGCACACAGGGCACTGGGTGTGTGGATACTTGTAGACCATGCACTGTCAGACATCATAATACACATGCTCAATGATGAATGTCCACACAGGTTAAACTTTGCGACACCAACGGTGTATTGTAAATTTAAATGCATAAGTGTAAACATTCCCTCTACCGCCCCACCCCCCACTCCCCAACTCTGCAACAAACCCTAACCTCCACCCCCCTCCCCCAACTCTGCAACAAATCCTCACCCCCCACCCCCTTCCCACCCAACTCTGCAACAAACCCTCACCGACCACCCCCCTCCCCCCCAACTCCGCAACAGTAGTCCCATGGTGACCATCAAGGCCCCATGTGGCAGCTATGCCAACTACTCCATGCTCCCGGGGCCCGGGGGAGGCATGTCCCGGCGGCGCAGAGAACGCAGAGAACGGTGCAGTGGGCTTGCCGGGGTAGAGCGACTGGATGAGGGGGGTGTCCTCTTGCTGAGGCGGCTGAGTGGGATGCACAGCCTCAAGGGCATCTGCAATGCGTCCAAGGACTTCGCATAACCAGTTCGTACTGTCCGTGACCACCTGACACATTGCCCTCAGTTCGTCTAGCCACTCCACCCTGCCTTGGCGGTTGTCTTCCATCACCTCAGTGATGAGGGCAGTGAGATGTGCTGCACGCATTGCATCCAGTGACGGGGTTTCATCCCTGCAGGGGATTGGGCTAACATACCCTGACAGGGCCTTGACTGGGGGACTGGGCACGGGATTGGCGTCTCCCGGTGCTTCACCACGTGCACATTGGCCAGGTCTGTCAGGCTCCCCTGAGTCACTGCACGACACCTGGGGGACATTTATGGGCTCTGGGGTGTGGACGGTGGGGTAGACGTCCTCCTCTGATGCCCCACAGATGGACAAGGGGCTGTCCACAGTTTCCAGGGGGGCCATGGCTGCCACCTCCCCAGAGATGCTGGACTCCTCTGACCTTGGGGTGGGCATTGTGGCAGGCGCTGATGCAGGGAGGGATGGGTGTGGTGCACCCTCCATGGGCCTTGGAGGGGTGGGTGTGTCGTTCCGGGCTGGTATGCGGCGGATCCTGCCTTTGCACCTAGAGGTGGTGGGACGGCTCGTCTCGGCCTCCTCGCTCTCATGCTCACTACCTGTGGGGGTAGAAGAGAGGGACGGCATGAGTGATTGTTTGAGACGCTAATTACATTAATGGCTGCATTCACATTTCAGTCATTTGGGGTTTGTGTCCTTTTGGGCATTGCAACATGTGTCTGATATGTACACAGGTGTCGGAGTCAATCATCCTGCCTGGTACTGTGCAGTCTGACTCCCACACTGCCAACCCAGCTGCACAGTGTGCATCATGGGATGTGCCAGTTTGTGCACTATGTGTGATGTGCGTTATGTACTTGCACTTGGCACTTGCTTGGGCGGCAGTTGGCTCAGCATGATTTGGATGCGGGGGAGGGCACCATGACAAGGTGCCTTGGACGGCCCTTGAGTGTGTATTTATCATGTAATTGCCATAGGCCGTGTTGACTTTGGACACTCACCTCCATCAGCAGACGACGGTGCCCCACACTCCATTTCGCCAACGCTATCTATGGATGCGGTCCCAATCAGTGCAGCGCATGTCTCCTCCCATGCCGTGAGTTTCATGGGGGAACTTGGGCCCCCTCCGGTCTGCTGTGCCTGACTCCGGTTGGCGGAGAGGATGCTCCGCACCCTCATCCGCAAGTCATCCCACCGCTTGCGGCAGTCCCTGGGGGTGTGGGGGGTGGTGCCTACTGCGCTCACCCTTTGGGCAACCTGTGCCCAGATGTTCTTTTTACGGAGCACTGCCTCCCGGCGCATGTCCCCTCTGAACACGACATCAGCGTGCTCCTCCAGGGTGTCTACCATGGCCTGCAGCTCTTCCGGGCTAAATCACTGCTTGCAGAGCCGGTCTGCTGACTTCTTCTGGGCTTTTGGCATTCCTGCAGGGTGTGATGGCCTTTTCCGTAGTTCAGAATGCTCCCAAGGGTGCTGCAATGGATTGTGTTTTTAAAGATGGCCGCTGCGCTCCTTCCCGTTCCTGTGCGATGACGATATTTCCGGTTCCGTTATTTAGCGGTGTCCGTAAATTACGTTCTCCGTTATTTACGGACACCGCTATTCCCATGGCGGTATTGTTACTTACGGTACGCATCATGCTATTAAGGGGTTTTACGGGCCCTTTTTGCGGCATGTCGCCAAGTGCTTTACCAGCATGGCGCAAAGCTTGTGCCCGCGAAGTCGTAATGGCCCGCAATTAGCGGTCTGAGGCCAGATCGGACTCGTTCTTTGCGCCATGCCGGTAAAGCCCGGTACTTACCTCCAATCTTGGAATTACCCCCAATGTCTGGGGAGTGGGTCTGAAACACCTACCCCTCCAGCAAATGTGAAAAATGGTGAGGATGATAATGTGTCTGTTATTATGGATGAACTGGATGAGGCAGATGTGTCCCACAATGTAGGCCCTAATGCTCCTTAACCTGCTCAGCAACCTCAACCTTTGTCCACTGGAACCCCATCAGGTCCTACACTCAGTCCTGAATTCATTGCTCTAGAGAAGATGAGGCTTGAATTGGAATTCAAATGTATTAATGCTCAAACTGAACAAAAGCATCAAGAACTTAAGCTCAGAGAAATGAAGTTGAATCATGCACTAGAAATGAAGACATTGTCTATTGAAAATGCTTCTCTCCCAGAGTCTTCTAGGTTTTCCAATCCTAAGAGACCCCATATGCCTAAAGAAATTGTTGGTATGTATGAGGCTAAGCTTGATATTTTGGATTGGTTGGCAATGTTTGAATATAACCATGGGATTCAAGACATTACAGGGAATCGGTTGCTTCCTTGGCTCTTCTCTATGCTACCCACTGTTGCATCTGATGTTGTGATGGAGTTGGGGGAGGTGGATAGGATGGATTATGAGTGTGTGAAGCTAGCTTTAATTGCTAAATTTGGGAGGAACCCTTCCCAGTACCTTAAGAGGTTTAGGACCCTCAAAAAGCATGATGGTACCCCTTGGGCTACCTGTATATGTCAATGTTTGAAAAACGTAGATGGTTGGGTTAAGGGTTACAGAGTAAACACTTATGAAGGTATTAGTTGTTATGTTGGCGTCCATTTATGATGGCTGATAGATCCAAAGGAGTTAGCTAAGGCTGCTGACTTGTGGGTTGCCAACAGGACTACTCACAAGGATTCCAGGGCAACTCAGAAGAAGGATGAAGGAAAGCAGCCAAAGAAAGATAACAAGGAGAACTCTAATACCTCCCATCCAAAATTGGGCACCAAACAAAACAATAAGGGTAAGCCACAAGCGAAACCGGATCAGGCTAGTGCACCATCTGGACCCAAACCAGGTGGAGGTCAGCACAAGCCCCCATTCATCAAAACATTTGGGAAATGTTATGTTTGTGGGTCGGCTGACCATGTGACAGGGGATTCCAGATGTAAGGGTAAACCTTCAGGGGTCCACGCTGTCTCCTTAGCCTCCTCCCCAGAGGAAGAGGTACCTATGGCAAGTGAAAACGTTCACCTATTGGCTGATGAACCCATGAGAGTCTCAGCTAGTGTTTCTTTAGTGTCCCTGGGCTTGTGGGAACAACAGAATTTAGATGTCTATAATTCCATCCCAGATAATACTAAAGAGTATTATAAAGATAGTGTTCTTGTGAATAGCCAGGAGACTCCTGCCATCAGAGACACTGGAGCCAGCATAACTGTGGTTGATGAATCATTTTTCAAGGTAGAGGATATTGCTAAGGCACCCACATGCCTAACCAAGTTAGCTGGAGGCCCTGTGCAAATGCTTCCCCAGTTACCAGCTCTCATACAGTGTAATGATATTACTGTCAAAATACATTTTAGTGTGCAGAGTGAAGTGCCTGGGAGAGTCCTGTTAGGTATTGACATGAAAACTCTTGGAGTTGTATCTAGTACCCCCAGGCCTCCCAGTAAAAGGAAACAACAGGAGCTCACTAGGCCTGCAAGGGAGAGGACCTTGAGAGACTCTCCAGGGGAATTGATGGAGGAAACTATCACCCCCACTCCACAGGTGTTGCTCACTGCTATTTCAGGAAAGAAAGAGGCAAAGGGGAAACCCATGACCTCCAAGATGAAAGCAGAGAGCACCCCTCTGCTACCAGCACGGACATCCCCAAGATTGTCCAAAGTCACACCTGTGACTCCTCCACCTGCTGAGGCTGAGTCTGAGTGTGAGGTACAACCCTGTGTGGCTGTCATGATGCCTACCCCCGGAGCACCAGGCCAGGCCCAGCACCCTCGGAAGCAGGCATCATGCCCTCGGGTAAAAGCCCAGCGGCCCCTTATAGGGGCTCTTTGGACTCAGTCCTGGCGCCTTTGGCGCCAGGCTCATGTTGGACATCAGTCCTGGCGCCATAGGCGCCAGGCTCATAAAGGGAGGTGTTTTGTGCACTTACCTGATGCAGACCATGCTGCATGCTTCAGGCCTCCCTGAGACCTGAAAGGGACTATTTTTTCATAGGGACTATTTTTTCACTCGGACGTGGCCAGGGAAGGATACATACCTAGTTGGGGAAGGATACATACCTGGGACTTCTTTGGAGGCTATTTAAGCCACGCCCAGACAGCAGCTCATGCTTCGCGTTGTTCTGCTTCCTGCAGCTTAACTCTCACCGTGTCTGCTCCTGCTCCTGGACTCCAGCCACGCCCGCCTCGAACCTGGAAGACCTGCAAGGAAGGAAGAGAAGAGAAAGGTGAAAACCAAGGACTATTTCAAACTTCTTACCTGCATCCGGAATCTTCTCGCCAGCATCCCTGAAGAAAGACTTCCATTTAAAAGCATTGCATTGCTCGCTGCAGCGCCACGCTTCACTTACCTGTCCTCGAGACATCTCCCGGCTCCATCGCGGCTGTCAGCATCGGATGCCACATCTCTGCACCTAGGGGAGAGAGGAAGAAACAAAAGGTGAGCAGAAGGAACACAGAAGGAAAGCCTGATTAACAGACATAATACTTACCGGCTTTTCTTCCACATTTCGGGTCGGCGCCGCCCCGTTGGCAGGTACCGTACCCCGGCCCCTATGGGGAAAGGACAAGAGACATTTCTGGGGAATGATAAGGACATTTAGAGGGATCGCCCTCATCACTACTCACCTCGGCAGTTTAACCCCTCGACGCATCGCCTTCATTCTGCACCTGAAATAAAGGACAGATCACAGGTTAGAAAGACAACATAAAGGGGGCCTCACTTGAACTTTGAACTTTCATACTTACGGCGCATCGCTCAGGAAAGTCAAGTGGATTTTGCCAGCGCCATTCTGAAAACCAGTGAAGTAACTGGACGAACACGCGCCCCTGCACCAGAAGCAGGATGGAGAGTTCATCCTTCCAAACCATAAGGTGAGCTTAAACCCGGGTTTGGAGGAAGTTAGAGAGGAACGAAGGGGGAAGGGGAAAAGGGGGGAGCTAGCACACTATTCTGCAGACTGTTAATCCCCTTTCTCATCTGCAGAAGGATGTTCCTACGGGCCAGGCAAGCACGATTTGGAGGTCCTGTCCAATCGGTGTTCCGGGTCCTGCGCATCACGCTAGAAGAGGCCACAGCAATCCAGACTAGACCAGCGCCCCCGTGGGAACCAGGTGAGCGTTACAGAACGCGAAGCCTTCCTACAAATTCCCACCCAGGCGCTATGGAAACTTCCGAAACTGACCAGTTGGCCCAATTACTGGGGGAATTACGGGCCGAAGTACACGCCGCTCATCAAGAGACTAGTGCCCTCAGGAGGGAAGTGATTGTAATAAAGGATAGAGCTGATGACCTGGCTAGACAGCTTTTGCAAGGTCAAGCTGGACAAACTCCTTTACCCGGTTCCGGGGGGAACCCCGCTCCTGTGGTTTCCAGTAACCCGGTGCAGATTAATCTACCTGGAAACATGCCGCTGGCCCCACCTGAACGCTTTGCTGGGGACCCCAAACGATTTGCCGTATTCATGAATCAGTGTCGTTTGCACTTCCTATGCAGACCTGGGGCCTTCCCTAATGATCAGACCAAGGTAGCCTTTGTGTTGTCATATCTCAGCGGCTGTGCTGCCGATTGGTCAGTCCCACTGGTAACTCAAGATGACCCGATTCTTCGTGATTTTCAAGGATTTCAAACAAGCATGGAAAGGTTATTTGCTCAACACTCCCAGGGACAGGCTCTGGATGACGAACTTCTATCTCTGCGACAGGGCAATCAAGACCTTCTATCCTACATTGCAACCTTCAATAGACTAATTGTGGAAACTGGTTGGCCAGAGGATAAAAGAATCACGTTATTCTATCGAGGTCTACGCGGAGAACTTAAAGATGTCCTGGCACAAGTTGTAAATCCGCCCCAAGAATGCACTGAATATATAGACTTAGTGGTACAACGGGATCACAGGCTGCAAAACAGAAAAGCAGATCGGTCCAAGTTTGAAACCCGGGTGTTGGCCAAGACCCACGCTAACCCCAAGGGGGCTGATGCCTCGGAGCCTATGCAAATCGGAGGTGTTAAAGGACCCCTAACTCAAAAAGAACGGGAAAGAAGACGACAGATGCAATTATGCCTTTATTGTGGGTCCTCTGGACACTTTCTACGAGATTGCCCGGTTAAGCCGCCCAAGAAGGTGGTAGGAGCCGCTGATAAAATCCATGGAAACTCTGTATTGGGAAACAACCACGCCCGGCAAGCGTAGGGGTCCGCTTGCCGAGCTTGAAAACTAACTCTCAGACCTCGCATTTCATTGTGCCAATGGTCCTCGTAGATCCGGAACAGCCTAAACGGTTGCATGCTATAAAGGCATACATCGATAGCGGGGCTATAGGAAACTATGTGGATCGAGAATTGGTCCCTAGGATAAACCTCCCTCTGCGTCCTAAAACCAACTAAGATGTCATCACCACAGTAGATGGAACCGAAATTGCCTCTGGACCGGTAACACATTCCACAGCTGAGGTGACACTTGTAGGTCCGGATGGCCATCGGGAGGCAGTTGTGTTTGATGTAATCAAGGCTCCACAGTTTCAGCTTATTCTCGGAATCCCTTGGTTAGAGACACATAATCCTCAAATTGATTGGCGAGCGAAGAGAATAACCTTCCTGGATTGTGCACAAACCTGCTACCCAGAAAATCCAAAGATTAATCTAGCATCAGTAACCTCTGTCCCCGTGCAACTACCTCCAGAGTACCAAGACTTTCAGGACGTCTTCCAAAAGGAACAGGCCAACACGTTACCTCCCCACAGATCGTACGATTGCCAAATTGATCTGGTGCCCGGTGCACAACCCCCTTGTAGCAGGATTTACGCCCTTACTGAACCAGAGAATCTGAATTTGAGACAATATTTAGATCAATACCTCGCCAATGGTTTCATTCGCCCGTCAAAGTCCCCGGCATCCTCAGCTTTGTTCTTCGTGCCTAAAAAAGAAGGCGACCTTAGAACTTGTATCGATTACCGCGCATTGAACCAGATAACTGTTAAAAATCGTTACCCTCTGCCTCTGATCCCTGAACTCCTTGACCAGGTGAAGGACGCTTGCGTATACACCAAGTTAGATCTCCGGGGGGCTTATCATCTGGTACGAGTAAAAGAAGGCGACGAATGGAAAACGGCCTTCCGTACAAAATATGGACTATTCGAATACCAGGTGATGCCTTTCGGGTTGTGCAACGTGCCTGCAGACTTTCAATTCTTCATGAACGATGTCCTTCGGGAACTCATCGATGTCTGTGTTGTCGTGTATATCGATGACATTCTTGTGTACTCCTCTTCGGAATCTGACCACAGAAAGCATGTCAGGGCCGTCCTAGAGAAACTGCGCCAGCACAAACTGTTTGCCAAGCTGGAAAAATGTGTTTTCCATACCACCGAGGTTGAGTTTCTCGGATTCATCCTGACACCTAAAGGGGTCCGAATGGATTCACGGAAAGTGGATGCCATCCTCAAATGGCCATCACCTAGTTCGGTGAAAGGTGTCCAAAGCATGCTTGGTTTTGCCAACTTTTATCGCAGGTTTATCCCGGAGTTTTCACATGTGGTGCAACCCATCACTGCACTCTTGCGAAAAAATAAACGTTTTGAATGGACCGAGGAAGCCGAACAGGCCTTTCAGGAGTTGAAAGCTAAGTTCACGTCCGCACCTATTTTGAAGCACCCGCGTCCCTATCTCCCATATATAGTGGAAACTGATGCGTCCAGCTTAGCCATGGGAGCTGTCCTGTCTCAGAGAGACCCTGAAACCAACCAGCTGCACCCCGTAGCATTTTGGTCCAGAAAGCTCTCGCTGCCGGAGATAAATTATGCGATCACCGATAAGGAACTATTAGCCATTAAGTCCGCCTTCAAGGCTTGGCGGCATTATCTCCTCGGCGCCCGGCATACCATCACCGTGATCACCGAAATTTACAATATTTAAAAACTGCCAAGGCTCAATCGTCTCGACAGCTCCGATGGGCTTTGTTCTTTGCTGAGTTCGATTTTGCAATCACCTACTGCCCCGGCTATAAGAATGGTAAGGCGGACGCTCTATCCCGAATTGGAATGGAAGAAATAGACACAAACTCAGAACCTGTGCCGATAATTCCCGAACAAAGACTTTTGGGGATAACCACTTTACAAACCCTTGAAGACATTCAAGCACGAGTGAAACAATTCCTGGACTCTTCAGCCTTGCAGGATTGAATCAAAAAGGGGTCTAACTTTTCAGTCAAGGATGGCTTACCTTACTTCCAAGGACGCTTATTTTTGCCAGAAAAGGAATTGCAAGAACTGGTTATTTCCCGTCATCATGATACCCTGATGGAAGGACATCCTGGCATTGCCAAAACAGAGGAAAAGGTTAAACGACAATTCTGGTGGCCTTCCTGGCGAAAGGATATTAAATCTTTCGGGATGTCCTGTGGAGTTTGTGCCCAAAACAAAGGTCAAAAGACAAGACCCGCCGGTTTTCTTCAGCCCTTAGACATTCCACCAGCACCTTGGCACACCCTGTCACTAGATTTTATCACGGACCTGCCCTCTTGTAATGGTTACAATACTATTCTGGTCGTGGTGGATTTATTTTCCAAAATGGCCCACTTTATTCCGTTGAAAGGATTACCTTCAGCCTTTGTTCTTGCCAAAGAATTCCTCGAAAATATCATCCGTTTGCATGGATTCCCGTCCATACTAGTCTCCGATCGGGGAAGCCAGTTTATTTCTCATTTTTGGAAAAAGTGTTGTCAACTGGCACAAATCGACATAAGACTCTCGACCAGCCACCACCCACAGACCGATGGTCAGACGGAGAGAACGAACCAGACCCTTGAACAATATCTACGATGTATGTTGCACCAATCGGAGGGTAATTGGAAGTGCATTTTATGGGTGGAAGAATATGCATACAATAACTCGAAACACTCTGGAACTGGTCAGAGCCCCTTTTATACCCTATATGGACATCACCCTCGTACTTCAGACTTGGACTCACCTCTGAGCCTTGAAATGCCCGCAGTGGACCATTTGCATTCTATGATTACTCAAGCCTTCAAGGATGCAACTGCACATTTGCAACATGCGAAAGGGAAATACAAAAAGAATGCGGATCTGCATTGAAGAGAGGCGCCTCCATACCAAATAGGGGATCAAGTATGGTTGGCTACCAAACACCTATCACTCAAGGGGCCTCTAACTTTTAATCCAAGGTATTTAGGCCCTTACTCGATCAAAGCTATAATCAACCCAGTGGCAGTCAAGCTCGATCTACCAGCTAACATGCGGATTCACCCCGTTTTTCATGTGTCACTTTTGAAACCAGTGCACTCAGGAACCAGATTAACAAAGCCACCAGAACCGATTCAGATAGATGGGGAGCCTGAATTCGAGGTGAAGAACATTTTGGATTCTAAGATCTCAAAATCAAAACTTTTCTATCTAATTGATTGGAAAGGGTACGGGCCTCAGGAAAGGTCTTGGTAACCCAGTGATCACGTACATGCACCTCGGCTGGTAAAAAGGTTCCATCGGAATTTCCACAACAAACCGAAATCTCCAGAAGGAACGACCTTGGGAGGGGCCTTGGGGGGGAGTGCTGTCATGATGCCGACCCCCGGAGCACCAGGCCAGGCCCAGCACCCCCAGAAGCAGGCATCATGCCCTCGGGTAAAAGCCCAGCGGCCCCTTATAGGGGCTCTTTGGACTCAGTCCTGGCGCCTTTGGCGCCAGGCTCATGTTGGACATCAGTCCTGGCGCCATAGGCGCCAGGCTCATAAAGGGAGGTGTTTTGTGCACTTACCTTATGCAGACCATGCTGCACGCTTCAGGCCTCCCTGAGACCTGAAAGGGACTATTTTTTCATAGGGACTATTTTTTCACTCGGGCGTGGCCAGGGAAGGATACATACCTAGTTGGGGAAGGATACATACCTGGGACTTCTTTGGAGGCTATTTAAGCCACACCCAGACAGCAGCTCATGCTTCGCGTTGTTCTGCTTCCTGCAGCTTAACTCTCACCGTGTCTGCTCCTGCTCCTGGACTCCAGCCACGCCCGCCTCGAACCTGGAAGACCTGCAAGGAAGGAAGAGACGAGAAAGGTGAAAACCAAGGACTATTTCAAACTTCTTACCTGCATCCGGAATCTTCTCGCCAGCATCCCTGAAGAAAGACTTCCATTTAAAAGCATCGCGTTGCTCGCTGCAGCGCCACGCTTCACTTACCTGTCCTCGAGACATCTCCCGGCTCCATCGCGGCTGTCAGCATCGGACGCCACATCTCTGCACCTAGGGGAGAGAGGAAGAAACAAAAGGTGAGCAGAAGGAACACAGAAGGAAAGCCTGATTAACAGCCATAATACTTACCGGCTTTTCTTCCACATTTCGGGTCGGCGCCGCCCCGTTGGCAGGTACCGTACCCCGGCCCCTATGGGGAAAGGACAAGAGACATTTCTGGGGAATGATAAGTACATTTAGAGGGATCGCCCTCATCACTACTCACCTCGGCAGTTTAACCCCTCGACGCATCGCCTTCATTCTGCACCTGAAATAAAGGACAGATCACAGGTTAGAAAGACAACATAAAGGGGGCCTCACTTGAACTTTGAACTTTCATACTTACGGCGCATCGCTCAGGAAAGTCAAGTGGATTTTGCCAGCGCCATTCTGAAAACCAGTGAAGTAACTGGACGAACACGCGCCCCTGCACCAGAAGCAGGATGGAGAGTTCATCCTTCCAAACCATAAGGTGAGCTTAAACCGGAGTTTGGAGGAAGTTAGAGAGGAACGAAGGGGGAAGGGGAAAAGGGGGCAGCTAGCACTATTCTGCAGACTGTTAATCCCCTTTCTCATCTGCAGAAGGATATTCCTACGGGCAAGGCAAGCACGATTTGGAGGTCCTGTTCAATCGGTGTTCCGGGTCCTGCGCATCACGCTAGAAGAGGCCACAGAAATCCAGACTAGACCAGGCCCCCGTGGGAACCAGGTGAGCGTTACAGTGGCTGTGCCAGTCTCTGAAGAATCAGATCTGGAAGAAGACATAACTCTAGTTGGAGATCTGGACCCTGTTGACCATCCTGAGCTGCAGTCTTTACTGGCAGAAGGTGGACCGAACAGGGCATACTTCAGCAGAGGACAAAGAGAGTGCCCTACTCTTGAATGTCTTACCCTACAGACAGCTTCTCAGCTCGATGGCCAAGTGCCTGGGAAGCACAGGTTTGCACTGGGAAGATGGCCTTCTCTACAGTGAACAGACTGAGTCTATCCCTGGGGACTGCAAAAGACTTGTAGTGCCCCTAGAAAACAAACTCCAGTTCCTACAGTTGGCCCATGAGATACCTTTGGCTGGTCACTTGAGTTTCAAAAAGACCAAGGAAAGGCTCTCTTTATACTTCTACTGGCCTAACATGGATGCAGAAGTTGACACATTCTGTAGGAGCTGTCACACTTGACAAACCTCTGGCAAGAGTGGAGCCAATAATGTGGCAACCTTGGTGCCTCTCCCAGTGGTGGGAGTTCCTTTTGAGAGGGTGGGCATTGACATTGTTGGTCCCCTTGACCCTCCCACATCTTCAGGAAACAGGTTCATCCTGGTTATAGTAGACCATGCTACTAGGTATCCTGGAGCAAAACCTATGAGGACTGTTACGACTCAGGCTGTGGCTAAGGCTCTACTTGGTACTTTTACCAGAGTAGGGTTTCCTAAAGAAGTGATATTGACAGGGGATCCAATCTTATGTCCCACTACATGCAAGCCATGTGGAAAAATGGTGGTGTCACTTACAAGTTCTCTACAGCCTACCATCCACAGACAAATGGACTGGCAGAGAGGTTTAATTGTACTATGAAGAGCATGATGGGTGCTTTAGAGGAACCCCTTAAAAGAAAGTGGGACCTTCTACTGCCATGCCTTCTCTTTGCTTATACAGAAGTCCCTCGGGAGGGAGTTGGATACAGTCCCTTTGAACTTCTCTATGGCCATCCAGTCAGAGGTCCCTTGGCCCTGATTGAGGAGGGGTTGGAGAGTGCTCCTTCCCCCAAGCCAGTCAGAGTGACTGACTATGTGATAGGTCTCTGGAGGAGAATGTCACACATGATGGCAGAAGCTAGTGATAACTTTAAAGCAGGTCAGGCTCTGGTCCAACATTGGCATGACCAGAAGGCCAACATGGTTGAGTTTACTCAAGACCAGCTGGTATTAGTTATGGTGCCAACAAGGCAAAGGGCCTTGCAGGACAAATGGATAGGACCCTTCAAGGTTGTAGGTAAACTTGTGGAGAGGTGAACTATCTGGTGGACTTAGGCAGACCTAAGGAGGCTCCCAGAGTCTTTCACACCAACCGTTTGAAGGCATATGTCTCGAGACCAGAAGTAGGAGCTTTGCTTCTAGCTTCAGCTCAAGAGGGTGAGGAGAGTGAACCTCTACCTGACCGACTCCGAGGCCAACCTTTGGATGAGAACATAGGAGGAGTCAATCTCTCTTCTCAACTGACATCTGAACAACAGAAGGAGTGCAAGATTCTGTTAAATCAGTTTGCCTCCCTGTTTTCACTTTCACCAGGCTTGACCCCTTGGGGCCAGCATAATATTCTCACTGGTGACTGTTTACCCATGAAAAGCAGAGGTTACAGAATGTCAGAACATGTAAGATCCCACATCAAAGGAGATGTCAACAAGATGCTCGATTTCGGGGTTATGGAGCCCTCTACAAGTCCATGGTCTAGTCCAGTTGTTCTAGTACCAAAGGCAGGATCCAAGGAGTTGAGATTCTGTGTGAACTATAGAGCTCTAAATGCAGTCACAAAGACTGATGCCCATCCTTTACCAAGGACAGATGAACTGGTGGATAAACTTGGACCATGCCAAGTAGAAAACTGCATTTTCAACCCCAGCAGCCCACTACCAGTTTAAGGCAATGCCTATTGGATTGAAGAATGCACCTGCTACATTCCAAAGGATGGTGAATCGTGTTCTGAATGGGATGGAGGACTTCTGCATGGCATACTTAGATGACATTGCAGTGTTCAGCCCTATTTGGAAAGAACATGTTGATCACTTAGGATATGTTTTGCAGGCTCTTGAGCAGGCCCATCTGACCATAAAGGCAAGCAAATGTCAAATTGGTCAGAATAAAGTGGTCTACCTTGGTCATGAGGTAGGAGGAAGTGAAATAAGGCCATTGCCTAGCAAAGTACATGCTGTACAGAACTGGGCTACCCCTACTACTCAAACCCAAGTGAGAGCCTTCCTAGATCTCACTGGGTACTACAGGGATTTCATTGAGAACTATGGGTCCATAGCTTATCCGTTGAATGTAGTCTCCTCTCCAAAATTCCCTAAAAAGGTTAGATGGAATGTGGAGTGCACTCAAGCCTTTGAAACCCTGAAGAAAGCCCTTTGTCAAGCTCCAGTCCTAAGAGCTCCTGATTATCACCAACCCTTCATTGTGTAGACAGATGCATCCAATACTGGTATAGGTGCAGTCCTTAGCCAACTGGATGAGAAAGGTAGGGAGCACCCCATTTGCTTCATCAGTAGGAAACTGAAGAAAACAGAAACAAGGTGGGCAACCATAGGGCGTGAGTGTTTTGCCATTGTGTGGTCTCTGAAGAAGTTTAGACCATACTTGTATGGATCTACTTTTGTGATTCAGACAGACCACCAACCCTTGGGATGGTTAATGCAAATGAAAGGGGAGAACCCAAAACGTCTAGATAGTCAATCTGCCTGCAAGGGTTTGATTTCACCATTGAGCACAGGTCAGGATGTCACCACCAAAATGCTGATGGTCTCTCTAGGATGTTTATTACCGACTAGAGTGAAGAGATTCATACAGGAGTGGATTAAATCCAGCTGCCCTTAGTCTAGGGGTGGGGGGGTGAGTGTTAGGGAGAATTCTCCAAAATGGCTAATTTCCCTTACCTACGGAGTCCCTCACCAGCTTTGTTGGATTTCTTGGATTATTTGTTTTCACCTGGTAAGAGTGTGAACCTTTTTTCCCACTCTTACATGTGTTTTGCTGTGTGTTTAACATTTTTGTGTTCATAGACTGGGGAGCTTCACCTATTCCATAAGCATCATCTTTTTACTGTGTGTCACACAGCACCCTTAGTCCAGTGACACAGGGTTGTCTTTTTCAGACTTCCCACTCTAAGCTCCATTTTCTGGGACTGACTACTGTCTCCCAGAACACGTAAAGTTGCCATTGACTTTATTGGTCCTTTTAAAACCATACACCCAGTACAAACTATCTTTCATAGAGTACCAGAAAGGGTTAATAGTTATCCCTTCTTGTCTGTCTCTCATGGAACATTATTTCGTTCCCCTTTCATTAAGATTTGGCTGGTGGCAGTAGTATCTACCATATTATTCCTAGCCTTGGTACTGTTTTAGGCTATCTTGGTAGCCTCGAACTTAATCCCTCTGGACCACATTTACTTTAATGTGGTTCCAGCTGGGTTTATTCGCCATTTCTTTTTGTAAAGGTCTTTCTCATGTTTTACTCTGCACGCCAAATCAGGTATGGTTCCTTTGTTCATCGTCCTTTTGCGAGCTTCTGCACAGAAGCCCTCCTTAGGCGCCTGAATGTCTGAGTAAGCAGGATTTGAGGCAGGGGTTTAGGACCCCTGACACGGGTTCCTTTGGTAACCCAAGTCGCACTCCTGTTTGATTGGTGATTGGCTAGGTGACTGTCCTGGTAGGACATCCACCCTGCTGTGTGATTGACAGCCAGGCTTTGTGAATGGGGGAAAACTGCATAAAAAGCAGGTCTCTGGGACTAGAAAGGCAGAGTCGCCACTGGATGGAGAGAACTGAAAAGAATCTGAAAGAAGAGGACCACTACCACGACTGAACCTCCTGGTGAAGCCCTGCTGTGGTTCTGAATCTCCAAACTTCGATGACAGAGAAGATCTGCAGGGAATTGTCTTCCCCTGAGCTGGTGGGACCAACCGGTCTGCCAAACACCAAGCAAGGTTCACACTTCATTTTGAGCTTAACTCGTCCAGAATTCACTGGGTGTTGTGTAGTATATTAAGGGTGTGATTTTGCTGCTGCTTTACTTAGTGATCTGTTTTACAACTGATATGTAAATAAATGTATATTCTTTTACTCAGAAACCTTGAGTCAGTGTTTGTTTGACCCATAGTAACTGCTGTCCTTTGTGTGACTGTTGATACTGCTCACTTTACTGTTGAGATAAGTCTGGTTGCTCAGTCATCGCTACCACTTTACTGTCTAGTACAGGCTTGTACCAAAGGTGAATCTGTACTTGCACTTGTAGTCTTAATTGTATGTGGTGCTCCCAAAGGGTACTGCATATGATTCTGCCTAACATGAAAGACGCTTCAATGAGAGCTCAATCCCTTCTTCCCATCAGCAGCAGCTCGTTCAAATGGAAACATCCCGAATATATGTATCTGTTTCTTGTCCCCCTTCCCTTTCCGATTAGTCTGATAAAGATTGAAATGTTAATTTGTACAGATTGTGTATGTCCCTTTTTTCCGTTTAACAAGGCCATTTTAAGTGAGAAGGGCACAGCACTATTGGAGTTGATTGCAAGTGGCAAAAATGGAGGAGGCGCACTACCGCCGCACCTGGCTGCCCTATGTGCAATCACTATACAATCATCCGTAGGACGCCACTAAGGGCCGCGTGTTTGCATGCACACATCCGTCTGGAAATAGTAACAGGAGCGTCCGTTTATCTGTAGCACAACTGTGCACATACATATATTGTGCTGCGATGCCTGGTAACACTTTTCCTGGTGAACATAACCGAATAAACGTGTGGTATAGTTGTACTAGCTGGAAGCGTGCACCCTCGTTGTACTAGTATTTTTCCACGTAAACATCCCACCTACTGTATAGTGCTCACAGCAAGCGTAGGTAGAAATGTGCAATGTACGTGTGCCATATGTTTAAGTAGCCCGGGGATGGCAATCGTATCGGCAGGAGAACTATGCATGTGCCACAAAGCGTAACGTCCAATGTACGTCCGGTGCACAAGCTTGCAAATTGAGAACAATGGCGACATCACCAAGGTAACGTATCAATGGTGCGCTTCGTCCCTTATTTGGCAGACACGAGCCAGATCTGTACACATCGAAAGAGGATATTTTCCTGCAATGTACGGAGTGTTACAGTGATAGTGCACCCTTACAGTGATCCTCCACTCTTCCTTCCACATGTAGATATTGTAGGGAATGTGTTAAGGCCACTCTGCAATGTCAAGTGCTCCACATCAACCCTATAAAACAACATACCCCACAATTGCTCTGTTTGGCTTTCTATAGAAGAGCACCGGAGCACATTGCTTGCAGCAGAAATTACTTTCTCACCAATTGTGTGCCTGCAAACTACTTGTCCAATTAATGGCGACCAGAGCTTCTGCTACTAGCTCTGACTCAGAAGCACCCACACCCTCACCATCAACACCCCCTTCTACAAATCCTGAGCAAGTGGACAGGCATCATAATGGGGAGGGACATCAAAAAGGAAATGAGAGTAAAGTAGAAGGAATCACCATTGCCTACAGCCAGCAGCAATGCTGGGTGTGGAAACTATTTAGGACCATTAGAAATGTGCCAAATTCTCATGCTAATCAGGTACAGTGCACTGAGTGCAATATAGTGCCCAGTCGCGGGAAATCTGGCTTGTACAGCTATGGCACACCTCCATGCGGCGGCACCAGAAAGCAAACCACCAGGCAGCTATTTGGAGGGTTGTTCCCTTACAAGCAGGCAGTAGGTTATTGTCCTCTACAGCATCCTCCACATCTGCTCCTAACACCACTAGGGATACTCCAGTGGGCCACTGGGTCCAGCAAGCAACCTTGGAGGACATACGCAGTACAACAGACCCCTACCTTCCAAAGGTCACTGTATTGTGCATATATTGCGATGCGGTACTGTGTAGGCTGCGAAGTGCTTTTGAGGCTGTGGTCCGGGACCATGGCAAACACTGCCCCCTACCCAAGTAAGGTGCACCCTACATCTACTGCTCTCCACGTACGATTTCTTATCTCTGTGTTTGGTACTCTTTGTCAAATCTTTCCACTGCTGTCTTTTCTGGCATCTCTTATAACACCACGATAAATGCTACACAGCCAGAAGGTGGGGGAACAAAAAGGCTCTTTTCAGAGCCACCTTGTACTGTTCAAAATGAGAAGTTAAATTCAAACATGCAGGCAGTGATGCTGCCTATAAGCGCAGCGTACAAAGATGGAAACAATGGGCAGTGGGACGCAGTCAAAAGCATTGTATGAATTTCCCAAAAAAAGTGGTGGCTCTGAAAAGAGCCTTTTTGGTACGGTTTATATTTTGAACATTAGAAGTGGTGAACCACCACTGGGAAGATGAATCCTACACTTGCAGGAAGCGCTGTACAGCATTTTGGATATTAAGCAGGAAAATCTCATTGCCAGCATCAGTCAGATGAAGTCCATCTGAACGAAAAAATGTTCCTACTACGAAAGGTAAAGTTTTCATTGTGGAAAGAGCACAAGCCAACATCATACAGAAAAGTGCACACAGCCGTGTTCACATTGCGCTGCGCTTTCTCCATTTGTGGGCCACACAAGAAAGAACGCAGCCACATCTGCCTCTGCGCAATGCGAGAAAAGATCATGTGTGATTTTGGAAACATTTCCATTAGTTGCCGAAATGTCTCCTTTATTGCAAACTGCAGTGAAATGTCGGTAACATGCCCTAAACTGTTCCCTCCAGAATGAACAATAATAATGTCTTGATGAGGAAGCGTCAGCAAACTAGCACAAAAAGGACCCACATGGAACCACTGCATTCCACGTATTCTTTACCAGTGCACAGCGACATTATCGAAACCAAGGTGTGCTGCTAGTGCACAACACTCTGCGTAAACTTGTAGCCAATTTATGCACGAGTCACCCAACAGCCATATAGTCCACCTACTTAATGGCACACCCGTCCCCGTAGCCACGTCCGCTCCTATTGGCAAACAGACCTTCTGGCACAATCTGTTGCTACACAGCACACCCACAAATTCATATTGACCAATCCCAACTCCTGCACAGTCCCATTTCCATTGCAGCCACCCTCACAATACCCGGATGTAGCACGTGCGCTCCCCCAAAAGGCACGGGTTTCGCCAACATCTTGCCCTTTGTACGGGGCTACACAAACACATTTTAAGTGTAATAAAAAATGGGCGGCTTCGTAGAAGTTATGCAAAGTGTTTATTTCTAATTTTGCTAAAGGAATGCGTCAAGAAACACCTTCTTCTGTGCTCCTTGTTATGGGTTGCTCTCGGCTTGTGCTCTGTACATTACTACATGTGTGTCTGCAGCGTACATTGTATATATGGCAACAGATTACTAATTGCAATAAAGGAAAAAAAAATCACTGGCACTAACAAACGTCACACTACAAGCACCAATGTTATCTTGACCACAAAAGAACAACATACCATGGAACACAAAATCAGACATACTCGTGAATCGCACAATCGTAGTCCCATTTCCATACCAATCACATTACGAAGAACAGCATTTAGCATGTGCGATTTCCCCAATTACCGCAAAAGCCGTGGCCCAGTGGAGCAGGACCAGTCCTTCTTTCCTTTCAAGTAGTCTTTCAGCAGCACTCCCTGATTGGCTACTGTTAAAGTATTACATACGCATCCACCAATTACAACCAAGAACTGTGCATGTAATTCTATCACATCTAATGAACAGTGCATAACAGCCGTTACTCACGCAGAGGTGACATATCTTCTAAATCAAAAGCACCTCCACAAGAAAGTACGGGTCAACGATCTACGCGCTCTGCACCCACAAACATCAGCATCACTACCCATCAGCCCACCCAGTAGGTATTACTATATTTTCTACAGTACAGTGCCAACTGTGTTATACATCTGCATACCTCTCAACTCACACACCTTTGGCAGGTGTCACCCGCCACTTATGCAGCTGTCTCACTCGCCAAGCTCCTTAAACGCCCATATCAATCAATGGGCTTTCACACGCCAATTACAAAATCAGTTGTTTTCACCCGTCCAAGGGCCATAAAAGGTTGAGAGCTATGCAGGGTGCGTATCAACAATGTACCTCCATAATGTAGTCAAAATTTATACTGTTGTGCCTCCCATCACCTACCATTTAATTGCTCCTACAGTGATAGGTGGTAGCTGTAAGAGGATTCAATTCAACACTACAGCTAAGTCAATGCCTAGTCTGGGATACTGAATGGAAACCCTTATTGATATATCTTTATGTCCAGTTCATGCGTTCTGGATGACTACCCCTATATAACACCCCTCTCTTAGAATCCCCCTGACCCCACTGAGTCAAGAAGTAGGTTTGTTTTGCAAATTTAAAAGATTTATTTGAAAAAAAATTAAACAATGTATAGATATATCACACTTTGATAATAAATTAATAATTGGATATCACACTTAATCTGATATGATAAAGATTAACAACGGAGAATCTGGCACTAGCACACTTGTGAATAGGAACAGAAGAATAAGGTGGTAGAGAATGCTTTATATAAGTTCAGATGGATGTAATGTTGAATGAAATGCAATACAGAAAATACTCAATATGATTTCAACAAACAATGTAATCACTTTTCTCTGGCAATCCCCTCCCCCCTTTTATGCAATGCAAGGAAATGGAAGGAAAGCACACAGTTCTCAGAAATGCAATCAACTGTAATTCAGTTCACCCCAGCAAGTTTAGCCTACAGAAGTTTGAAACACAGGCCCAAAATGCTTTTATATGTGCTGGCAATGAAGTGAAAAATATGCTAAAATGCTTTTAATTCCCTCTAGAGGTTTAGGGTGAGTGGTATATGCTTTGAATAAGTTCAGGATCACTTTAGCAATGCTCTATAATGGTTGTCAGGTTGAAAACGAATTTTTTCTTTAACGGAAGGCAAGCAGCAGCAGATTTTTACACGTGGAGAAACTTGCAAATCGCGGCAAAATGTCAAATCGCGGCAGATTTTTCCGAGTGTGCCGGGCGCGATTACAGAGGAACTACAAGGACTATCACTATCTTTTTCGAGTCCTAGGAAAGCCTAGGATCTCAGCTTCCAGATGAAAGTTACTGCAAGTCTCTAAGACAAACGGTCACGGAGATATGAGCGATTAAATAAA
Organism: Ambystoma mexicanum; assembly: GCF_040938575.1. Classification (NCBI taxonomy): domain Eukaryota; kingdom Metazoa; phylum Chordata; class Amphibia; order Caudata; family Ambystomatidae; genus Ambystoma; species Ambystoma mexicanum. The sequence continues at coordinate 932,682,687 of NC_090933.1, forward strand.
GGTCGTTTTTCAGATTTGAAATTTTAAAGTTCAAAAAGACAAGTGCAGCTTGCAACTAGAAAATGACAGGTGACAGCTTTGCAAATGACAGGTGACAGTTAGGAGGCAGTTCTACTTAGATTAAAATAGCTTGAATTATATTATTTTAACTAAGAGATTGGTTCTACACAGTTCTGCTGGGTACTCACACTATATTTTTGAATTAGGATGGGCCTCGCCACGGATCTGGTCAGGTTTTCTTCACTCGCCCCGGACGGTCTCTGCACACAGCGTCTGGGTCAGCTCTACTCTGCTGGTCTGGTCTGGGTCTCTGGTTCTGCTAACAGTGATCTGGGTCAGCTCTGCTCTCTCTCTGGTTCTGGAAATTTGATAGATTTGAAGTCTCTATGTCTGCTCTCTGAAGGTTGAGGGAGGTAAAGTATGGATTTTCCCGGCAGAGCTTCCAGCTGCAAATGGATTTGAAGGTCCCTATCTGTCCTGTCTGTCTGCTTTTATCTGTTTTTAAAATGGGTGTGTGTGCAGCATCACTAGCTCTACCCCTCTCCACTTGTCATTGGCCCAATTCTCCCCTCTCCCATGATTGGGGAAGGAACTGTGAGTCAGAGCGATGTCATTTTACAGCCTGCAGAAAGTCCACTCCTCCTGTCAACTTGCACACAAATCTAGATTTGAACCAAATACATATTTGCAGAGGTACATATTCGTTTAAAATTACACGCACCCCTCACATATCACAGGAGGTATACCCTTGTCCAAATCTGCTCTTCCTGAGAGCTTGCATTCAGAAATGGCAATATTTTGCACTTTTTAACTGGTTTGCAATTTCGGACATTACCCCAAATTTACACACATGTGCGCAAGGAGTATGGACATTAGTTGATGAAGTGTCAGATTTTTCACATGCACACATTTTGAGTAATATCCTCTTTTCCGCTAAAACCCCCCTGAACATACCACCGGGTCCTAACACGTCTTAAAATGTGGGCAGAAAAATCACAAGAATTATGGTATCATTTAAATAATTTTCCCAAGTCCGTACTATGAGTTATTCATCTTGTTAGGGTTATGTTCTGGCCCCAAAGGGGTGTGGTTTCCCCCCAGCACAAGGTTGAATTTCTGGTTTTTCCAGTTCTGCCAAGCCAGCTTGCTCTCACAGGCAGTGCCCCTCCCCTGTCCTTCCAGGAGGAAGCTCCATTTACGACATCTGCAATAAACCATCTGCCTGGGTGAAGGGGGTTGCATTGTTCAGAGCTCCTGTATTCTGTGGGGGCTCCCCTTAATTCAATTATCAGAGAGATGGCATATCCTTAGTGTGGCCAGCAAAAGGCAGATAGGCCTGGGAACACAGCTGTGACTCAAGTTTCACTCCTGATGGGGGGTAGTTGCCAGGCAAAATTGGAATCTCTTTAAGCCAGTTTTTAGCCACATGTCATTTCTGTTCCCCAGTTTAAGTCAAGACAATGTTTACATATGCAGCTAGAATGCTGATTCTAAGTTTAAAACTATGACATTTAAACAATTGCAACCTATGTGACACTCAAAGTAGGTCACTCATTTCTTTTAAACATTTAGATTTTTAGTGTCTGTCAGTCCAAATTTACTTAAACTGCTGAAATCCACAGCTCAGCCAGTCTTGTTATAAACCTTCAAGCCACTTCAGAATATAACTTTACATTGGATCCACCTCTCAGTAAGTCTTTCTTTGGCATGTTTTGGGTTCATTTATTCAGTTTTCTACAAAAAAGTAAAATCTGGTGTTGTTTTAAAACGCCGGCTTTTTGATAGTGGTGAGTACTGGTACTGCACCCCTTTTTGGGATTTAAGAAAATGAATTCCCAACAGTTATGGGTTTGCTTTTGGCAATCAGCATTGCCATTCCCAATGGTTTCAGACTACTGTGTGGGTAGTCCAATGGTGGTTTTAGGCAGTGTCCTTCTGTGCCCATAACATCGGCAAAAATGAGTGGCAGCCTATTCTTCATGCATTTCCCTGTGCATTTTCTGGGAAGCTCTGGCCATCATGATGTTTTCCATGTCAGTACTGCACAGTTTTGAGGTAGGGCTTGGATGCATGGGTAAATACATCCCACAAGCCCCCCTCTTGCGATGGCCATTCTGTTTCACTGATGGGACTCGCAAGACCTGGGATGTTTCCTCATCTTCTTCCAATACATGGCACAGTTCAGCATCTTTTCCTCCATCCGGTCGGATCGATCGGTTCTCCTCGCCGGTCCTGATGGGAAGATTGGGCGGTACCCCGGGCCCGTTGCGTCTCTGCTCCCGGTCTCCGGATCGTCCTCCTTGGCCCGTCTCAAGGTTTTCTTTCTCCTAGGACGACAAAGGAAGAGCGGCAATACCTACTCATAGACGTTTTTCCACCACTGTTGAGATAGTGGGGCAGCATATGCATTTCATCATAACGAAACATTACATTCTTATTTTGAAAAAAAAACAGTATAACTAAGAGACAGTTTCATGCAAATCACAATATTTTAGAGACTAGATGTGGTATGTTTTATCGTTGGAACTGAATGAGTCTGAGACAGTACCCGCTAGGATTCCAGAGGATTCCTCCAGTTGTTGCAGAGTGTGCCTGGGATGGCAACATTTCAACTGGTTTATGTGGACCCACTTGTCTTCCCCCGCTGTGTAACGCTCACCTGATTCTCGCAGAGGCGCCGGTCTTGACTGGGCGACTACCGTATCTTCAAAGGTGAAGTGTAGCACCCGGTTGGCTCTTTGGGCTGGACCTCTGTGCACTGTATGCCTGACGTGTAGAGTAAGATGTCTGCAGATAGAAAATATGGGGTTAATGAACTGGGGTTATTGGGGTGTCCCTATCTCTTTCCTCTTCTCCTCTCCTGTAGACCCCCAAAGGTTAACGCTCTCACCTTAGGTAAGTGAATGCCGAGCTCTCCATCTGCCTCGGGGCAGGGTGCTGTAACCAGTTTCTTCACTGGATAGGTAGCGCAGGCCTCTTGACTTCAGAGGACTGCTGTCCGTCGTTTACTGCACGAACGGTAAGTTTCGAGTCATTCAAATGTCTTTAAAGTCTTTAGTAATGATGTCTCTTGTTTTGCAGGGTTCCGGCGATGGCGGATGACGGGCTGAAGTGAGTTGAAGATGGAGCCCGTGTGATGAATAGAAGCGCCTGGAAGCACGTAAGTAAGCGCTTGTTGCCTGCTTCACTATGCGCTCTAACTGTCTTTTTATTTTGCAGGTACGAGTTCGGAGCGGCTGCAGGGTGCCGGAATACCCACTGGATTAGATGTGGAAAGGAGTAATGGCACGTGAGTATTAAAGTTCCCCAATGTCTTTAAACGCACCTTGTTTTGTCTTTCAGATGCGGGATGCAGCGCCGAAGGCCTCCGGAGCGTGCGAAGAGTTGGTAAACTTTTGTCTTTCAGATGCCGGAATGCAGTGTGAAGACCTCCGGAGCGCACGAAGAGTAGGTAAGCCTTTGCCTTTCAGATGCCGGAATGCTAACCTGTTCTTTCTTGTCTTTATAGGTGTTGCTGAAGACTGGATTCAGGATGGTAAGCCTTTGCCTTTCAGATGCCGGAATGCTAACCTGTTCTTTCTTGTCTTTATAGGTGTTGCTGAAGACTGGATTCAGGATGGTAAGCCTTTTTCCTTAGGCCCAGGACCGGATGCAGAAGACACGATGAGCGTTCTGCTGCAGAGGTTGCAGAATAACGCAAAGCAAGATTCATCCACCGGGTGTGGTTTAAATAGCCTCCTGTAGTGCTTAGGTGTCTCCTTCCACAGCCACGCCTAAGTAAGAAAAGAGTTCCTGGTAAGAAAAGAGTTCCTGCCTTCCAGAAGAGTTCCAGTGTTCTGAATCTAGGGAGTGGCTCCAGCCCCACCCAACAGGAAAAGTAGTTCCAAACAGAAGAGGATCAGAGGCTCAACTGGCAGGCAAGTAAGCAGCATGGTCTGCTGAAGGTAAGTCCACCCAAGCATTATGAGCCCGGCGCTTCCAGCGCTGGGACTGGGCATATTTATGAGCCTGGTGCCACTGGCGCCAGGACTGGGTCCAAAAGGTCCCAATTGGGACTGGTTGGCACTCGGAACCTGGGTTATGGATCTGCTTCCAAGGGAGTTGGGAAAACCCTGACCTTTTGGAAGCAGAGATCATGACACGCTGCCAAAGGACCTTTGGGGATGTGGATTTTGTAGGCCACAGGGGAGATCTTGTCGATGATCTCAAAGGGTCCCTTCCATGTAGGCAAGAATTTCCGCTGTTTTGCCTGGTTCCTTTGGAAATTGTATCGATAGACCCAGTCCCCCACCTGATATTCCTTCCTGGAAGTCTTCAGGTCATAGTGGGTCTTCATGCTATCAGCTGATCTTTCTAGATTCCGCTGAGCATAAGCAAAAGCATGTTGAAGGTGTTTCCTTAAATTCTCCACGTACTCGTGAGTTGTGGAGGCATTTATTAGTGTCTGCTCTTGGGTCCTGTAGAGCAAATGCTGAGGAAGCACCATCTTGCGCCCAGTCATCAACTCAAATGGTGACATTTTGGTTGCAGATGAAGGGGTAGATCTGATGGCCATTAGGACCAGAGGTAATCGGATATCCCAACTTGGCCCAGAATCTGCCACAAACTTCTTTAATATGCTCACAATGGTTCGGTTATATCTCTCTACTGCCCCAGAAGAAGCTGGCCTGTAAGCAATATGCAACTTCCTTTTGACCCCCAGTATCTCCCACATCTTTGTCATTACTTCACTGGTGAAGTGGCTACCCCTGTCTGACTCAATCCTTTGAGGTAGACCGAAATGGGAAAAGATGTGGTTAATCATCAGGGCAGCTGCAGTTTCTGCCTTGCAATTTGGGGCTGGGAGACATTCCACCCACTTGGTAAACAAGCATGTCACAGTCAACATGTACTTATTCCCCCTAGCAGAGCGAATCACGGGGCCTACAAAGTCGATTTGTAAATCTGACCATGGCAGTGTCATCCCCCTCTTTTGGAGAGGCGCACGGTGCGTGAGGGATGATGGCTGAAATTGTGCACACACAAGACACCCCTTCAAATATTGGTCGAGGTCCTGCCCCATGTGTGGCCAGTATGCAACCTCTCTTAAGATTTCCAGTATTGTGTGAAACCCCCTATGACCGGCGGTGGCCGCATCATGGGCGTGACTTAACTTCAGGCTTCGGAATGAGGTAGGAACCACCCACTGGTCATGGCCAGCTTTGGATTTCCTTACCAGCAAACCGTCTTGGATTCGGAACATTTTTGGACATTTCATCAACACTCTTAGGTCCTCTTTCCCAATATAATCGGTATCCGTCAGGGGAAAGTTCTCAGGGTCCTCAAGGTGCTGGTAAAATTTACCAATAATTGGATCCCCCTTCTGAGCTGTAATCAAATCAGCATCAGGGGTCTCCTTGCTCCATTGTGCAATTGAAAGGTCGTTGTGAGCATTTGTCTGGGACCTAGTGATAGCAGTGACCTGGATTTCCCCCAACAGGGACTCAATCTCAATTAGATCCCCTTGGATGGCCCCGGTTTTGGCCAGCTGATCAGCTAAGTCATTTCTAGTTTTGTCTGGTCCCTCTACTTTGGAATGACCCTTGATCTTTTTCCAATAGATGGTCATCTCATTCGAGGTGACCAGATCATCAATGTTTTGGATCAACTTCCCATGTTTCAAGGGTTTGTTGTTAGCACATAACATGCCTTTGGTTTTCCAATTAACCAGGTGCTCCACGAACCCGTTCCGTACATAATCCGAATCTGTGATTATGACCAGTTCGTGGAGTTGATGCTGGACAGCAGTGAGGATGGCCCGATGCACAGCCATCAATTCTGTAACCTGACTACTTCGGGGACCAATTTTGTATACAGCGCAGGGTTCTGGGAACTCATTCACCCATGCATTCCCTACGCCGGCCACCAGTTCTTTCTCCCCGTTGTTGTCAACATGGTAAGAGCATCCATCCACATAGACAGTGGGCATTCCCTCACACTTGTCCTCTTCAAAGACTTTGTGGGGGGAATTAAGGTATGCCTCCATGTTGTCCTTGGTCTTTAGACTTTCGTCCTCCAGACAGTTTTCTCTGGCACAATCATGCAAGTCAGCCAGACCTTGCGCGAGGGGACTCTTCTTGTTTTGGCCATATCTGACCTCCACAGGAAAGCCTTGCATTGACAGAATCCAGGAAGTAATTCGGGAATTACTCACATTTCCGGCCCGGATTCTATCACTTTGGAGATATTGCAGAGGCTGGTGTGGAGTCTCCACTATGATGTGTTCCCCCTGGATAAACGGGAGGTAATTCTTCAATGCCCACACCGTTGCCAGGAGTGCCTTCTCACAATCGTTGAATTTTTCCTCCACAGAGGATAAAGTTTTGCTCGCATAGGAGATTACTTTATTGACCTTGTCATGCTTTTGGTATAATACTGCCGTCAAGCACGTATTAGAGAACCCCGTCTCCAGGAAGAACTCCTTGTTTCTGACAGGGTAAGCTAGGCAAGGCGCTTGTGAGAGGCTTCTTTTGAGTTGTCTTACTGCCTCGGCTTGTTCTGGACCCCATTCCCACTTGACCCCCCCCTTCAGGAGATGAATCAGGGGTCTGGTGATCTCTGCGTAGCCCTCAATGAACTTTCTGCTGTAATTAGTCAGTCCAAGGAGGCTCCTTAGTTCCCGCAGAGTTGTGGGGTCTTTCAGTTTCTGAAGTGCTTCCACTTTCTTTTCCTGGGGACAGAGACCCTGAGGAGTAATCTCATGCCCCAAGAAATTAACACGGGTTCTACACCACTGTGCTTTCTGAAAGGAAGGTTTTGCTCCGGCGGCCCTCAACTGCGTCAGAACATAACGGATCTCCGCTATGTGTTCCTCCACAGATAAACTTTTGATGAGGACATCATCTACATAAGCCAGGTTACCCCTCGCACCCAGGTCGGGCATGGCCTTATGTAGGAAAATGTTGAATTCATTGCCGGAGTTGAGGTATCCGAAGGGAGTCCGGGTCCATGTATACTGCTGGCCCCCAAAGGTAAAAGCCAGCTTGTATTGGTCCTCCCTACTGACAGGCACAGTCCAGTATCCATTGGTCAGGTCTATTGCAGTGAATACCTGTGACCCCTGGATCTGGGCCAGCCCTTGGTCAATGTAGGGCAGAGGCCATCGGGAAGTATGGACCCGTTTGTTGAGCTCCCTGAGGTCAGCGCAGAGTCTCCACTGGCCGTTTGGCTTTAATATTCCCAGCACCGGATTATTGAAGGTGCTGTGGATGGGACGGATTATTCCCCTGGACTCAAGGTTCTTAATTATTTCAGTAAGGGACTCCATTGATGCGAGAGGCAAGCGATATTGCTTCACAAACACTGGAGTCATGCCAGGGTCCGTGGGGATTGTTGTTGTGTGGATGTCAGTGCGACCACAGTCATATGAGTCTACCGCAAAGAGATCTTGGAAATCCAAGAAAACTTGTTTCAACTTTTGCTTTTGTTCCAGAGTCACACAGGCATCAGCTAGGTTGACTCTCGCTTCCACCATCTGCCTGAAGCCTGGAAAGACTTCTGGTTTGGCTATCTCCGCGGCCTCCTCCAGCTGGGTGGAGAAGTCCCTAGTCAGAGTGCTGATTTGGACTGGAGGCTTCAGGTGGGAAAGGCAGCCCTCATGGACCTGGAAAATCACCTCATCCCTCCTGAAGTCACAAGTCACATCTTCCTTACCATAGGGGCAGGAAGTGTACACCAGGAAGTTCCCCCCATGCCGGGTAAAAATCCTGTCTGGTGTTGTATTGTCATCACTGTCACTGTCAAAGCAGTCCTTGGGGATTGGCCCTAACAGTTCATTACCTAAATATATGGAAAAATGTCGGTCATCAACCGCCATTCTAATAATGGTGCCTGCGGCTAGAGTAATACTCTTTAAGTCGCTGTTATCCACCTCTATTGGAATGGTGTCATGTTCTATGTTGACTAATGGTGTTGGGTTTACCCCCAACCGTTGCTGTTGGAGAGAAGCGTTTAGATGTATGTAAGCATCAGGGTTTTTCAAATGTTGTCCTCTTTTAACTTTCACTTCCAGGGAGAATTGTCGGGTCCTTTCTGGGATGGTGACTTCCTCTTTGATCTGAATTTCAACTGCATAAGGTAGCAATTGAGCTGACCTAAATGCTTTTTCTGGATCATCAAAGCCCATGGGATTATCCGCTAATCGGGACCAAGCTTTGAAGTTTATTAGGTCCAAACTAATGGCAAAGCGATTGAGAATGTCACTGCCTAAGTAAAAGGCGGCAGGGACGTCTCGCACGACCCAACAATTGTGGACTATGCTCTTGTTGCCAATGGAGATTTTGAGCATACACCTGCTTGGCAGGAGATGTTTGGAATTAGGTGCTTCCAGGTCCATTTCCCATTTGTCTATCAGTTTGAATGTGGGAATGGCTGGATCTTTTGGGAGTTGGCGGAACATGGCTTCGCTGATGAAGCTCTTCCCGTTGTTCACACACACTCGAGCGAGAACAGAGTCCTTCCCATCATTTAATTGGACAGGGATGAACAACTGCTCTCCAATTTGCTTAATATCAGCCAGGCTCTGAGCTGATTTCACATCTTTCTGGACTATAGGAGTGGGAGTTTCTGATTGTGGATTAGTAAAGAATCTCAGAGTGTTTCCTTCCAGCGTGGAGTACCACTTTAGACTGGAAGGAAGGTTGATTTTCAGAAATAGAGAGGACCCTCCATCACCAGTCTGTTGTCCTGCTGCTATTACAGTCACGTCTGGAGTTTGGTTGTTCTGGAAGTGAAATTCTACTTGGTCAGGGTTTTGTTCAACCATGTGGCAGGTGCCGTTTAAACTAACATGGTTGACACTCTGTTTTAATTTTATTGGTCGGCTAGTCTGGGTCCAGAGGACCTTGTTTACGCAATCTATTAGGGGTGACAACCTCCTCAGGAGGTCATTCCCCAGTAAACAAGGGGTGCCCTCTGGAGTCACAACTATGACCGGGTGTTTCAACTTGTGTCGCCCAATTTTAATGTCCAAGTCTGCAGTCCCCTCAACGGAAATTTCCTTCCCGTCAAAGTTCTGCAGTTGTCCAGGAAGAGAGGTGAGAGGAATTTGGTAATTCTCTCCCCTTCCTGCATTCAGTTCATCAAAGGCCCTTCTGGACAGAAGGGTAGCTTGAGATCCAGTGTCCACCAGTGCCAAAATTGTAGTTTTACAAAGGTAGCGGGCGCCCCTCTCTCGCAAGAACAGACATGATAACCTGTTCAGTGGTTATTAACCACTTGAGAGTTCGCAGCCACTGCTTTTACTCACTGTGCCTTTCACAGATGGGAAATATCCATTTGCATATCAGTCTTTGTCCTGCCCAGGGGCAGTCCAGCACCGAAATACAATGGCAATTCCAATCTGAACGAGAGTACCACCAGCAACCCCATACACGTGTTTCACCCTTGTTGGGGATCATCAGTGAGGTGAAGCTGATGCCTCTCTAAGCACAGTGAGAGGGAGACCACGTCTGGTTGCCCCCAGGAGACCTAGGGTTACCAATCCCAGATTCCTTAAAAATAGTTTTACAAAGGTAGCGGGCGCCCCTCTCTCGCAAGAACAGACATGATGACCTGTTCAGTGGTTATTAACCACTTGAGAGTTCGCAGCCACTGCTTTTACTCACTGTGCCTTTCACAGATGGGAAATATCCATTTGCATATCAGTCTTTGTCCTGCCCAGGGGCAGTCCAGCACCGAAATACAATGGCAATTCCAATCTGAACGAGAGTACCACCAGCAACCCCATACACGTGTTTCACCCTTGTTGGGGATCATCAGTGAGGTGAAGCTGATGCCTCTCTAAGCACAGTGAGAGGGAGACCACGTCTGGTTGCCCCCAGGAGACCTAGGGTTACCAATCCCAGATTCCTTAAAAATAGTTTTACAAAGGTAGCGGGCGCCCCTCTCTCGCAAGAACAGACATGATAACCTGTTCAGTGGTTATTAACCACTTGAGAGTTCGCAGCCACTGCTTTTACTCACTGTGCCTTTCACAGATGGGAAATATCCATTTGCATATCAGTCTTTGTCCTGCCCAGGGGCAGTCCAGCACCGAAATACAATGGCAATTCCAATCTGAACGAGAGTACCACCAGCAACCCCATACACGTGTTTCACCCTTGTTGGGGATCATCAGTGAGGTGAAGCTGATGCCTCTCTAAGCACAGTGAGAGGGAGACCACGTCTGGTTGCCCCCAGGAGACCTAGGGTTACCAATCCCAGATTCCTTAAAAATAGTTTTACAAAGGTAGCGGGCGCCCCTCTCTCGCAAGAACAGACATGCTAACCTGTTCAGTGCTTATTAACCTCTTGAGAGTTCGCAGCCACTGCTTTTACTCACTGTGCCTTTCACAGATGGGAAATATCCATTTGCATATCAGTCTTTGTCCTGCCCAGGGGCAGTCCAGCACCGAAATACAATGGCAATTCCAATCTGAACGAGAGTACCACCAGCAACCCCATACACGTGTTTCACCCTTGTTGGGGATCATCAGTGAGGTGAAGCTGATGCCTCTCTAAGCACAGTGAGAGGGAGACCACGTCTGGTTGCCCCCAGGAGACCTAGGGTTACCAATCCCAGATTCCTTAAAAATAGTTTTACAAAGGTAGCGGGCGCCCCTCTCTCGCAAGAACAGACATGATAACCTGTTCAGTGCCAAAATTGTACCCTGTCCCTGTACTTGTACCGGGGCATAGTATCTTCCCTCCTTCTCCTCAAGGGGGCACAGATAGTGCACATTTTTGGACAACTGGTGGGCTAACTTTCTGGTTTTGGACATTGCAAGAGAAGAAATTTGGGCAGAATTCTGTGAAGAGCCTTGGGAATCTGAAAGAAAAAGTTGGCAACGGGAGATCAGAGCCACTGTGGGTTCCCCTGGCTCCGGTTCCGGGCCGCCCCCCCCTTTTTGGAGGCAGTCACCAGGATGGGTTTGAACCAGGGGATTTTCTTGCTGTTGGTTCTGGGATGAGATGGTGGGCGGCGGTAGCTCAGTCTCCACATCTCCCCAGTCTATATTGGAATCTTTTGGGACCCATTTTTCCTTGGGAGGAGTTCCCCCATCTCTGAAGGAGAAGATCCTTTTCCCAGGATCCTCTGAGGATCCCTCTCCCTCAAATTGGAAGATCTGTACCTCCTCCTCAAACTGTGTCTGTTTGGGTCTTTTGTTTCTCCTACCCCCCCTCTGCTCCTTAGGAGGCAGACTTTCAGGGGCAAGAGATTTTGTTTCCGGTTCCTGGGTTTCCAGGGGCTGTTTACAAGTGAGGAAGGAAGCTTCCTCCAAGGCTTTACACCCCCCTTCCCTTTGTGCCTCCTCCCTGGGAACCGGTAAGTTATCGGGGTGCTGCCCCCGTCATTGTTCTGGAGCACCAGGTCCAGAGTTGGGTGCCTTCTGCGCCGGCATGCCGATCTGAGGGTTCTGCTGAGCCCTCAGTATGTGACCCAGATCCCGCGCCAGGTTTTGAACCTGGCGCTCTAACTGGGAAACCCGCTCAGGCTGATACGGGGCCCTGTTTTCTCCCCTGGGCTGATCCCGGGAAGGATAGCTATTCCTTCTTTGGTAGTACCCCTGGTTGGGAAGATTTTGGTACCCCTCCACCCTTGGCCTCCCCTCTCCCGGATTCAGTGGTCTGGGCTCAGGGAATTGGGGAAAGAAGGATGGATGGTTTTGGGGCTGAAAGTTGGGTGGATACCTGGGGAAAAAGTTCTGCCCAGGATTTGGAGAATTTCTGCCCTCCTGTGGGAAGTTAGGAGGGAAGTTCCCTGGGTTAGGTGCTTGGCTGGATCCCCCCCTTGGGCTGAAGGAGTCCACACATAACCCAGGATGGGTCGATTTCCCTTGTAACGGGGACTTACATAATCAGGAGAGCGAGGGACCCCATTTGTGGGGCTGCCTCCCTGGCTCCCTGTCTGTGACTGGCCCGAGGACCTTCTGGGCCTAGCATTATTAGGTGCAGGTAGGTTTTTAGGCCCCCCCATCTCCAAATCCAAAACGGGGGTGACCTTTACCTCTGCCACCTTGGCAGCAGCAGGGGTGCTGTTGGCTTTGGGGTTTTTCTGGGCATTACTTTTGCTATCTACCGGTTTCTGCACCTCATAGATCCGGGTAGCCTGTTCAATGACCCAGTCTAAAGATCTTTTCTCGTGAAAATCCCTCACGAGCTGGGTCATTATGTATTTGGGCAAGGCATGAAAAAATGTATTAATGAATTCTCTACTGTCTGTGCGCACCCTTCTGGTGGTCTGCGCAAAAGCACGTTTCAGTTCTTGCACAAATTCTTGTGGGGCCTGATCCTCCCCACATTGCAAATTGTAGGCTGCCTTGCGAGCCTCTTGAGGATTTCTGTGAACAGAAAAATGTTTCAAGATGGCCGCCTTATAGGTGGACCATCTTAAATGATTTTGGTCCTCCAGCCCCGCAAAGAAACTGGAGTATTCCGGGGAGAAGGTCCACTTTACATATTGAATACAGCTTTGGCTGTCCTTCAAATGGAAAGTCTCCATCATTTGCTCAAACAACTCTAAGTGCTCCCAAACAGAATACTTAGCGTTCTTATGGTAAGGCGTGATGACGCTCCTGATCGCCTTAATCTGCTTTAAGGGGTCCTTAAGCAAGGCCCTTTTTGCCTTACTGGCCCTTTTGGTTCGGGTAACCCTGGTCCATTCATCTTCTGACTCAGAGGCACTGCTCCCAGAGGTTCCCGTCAGATCTTCCAGGTTTTCCCGGATTCTGCGAGCCTGGGAATGGCTGGCAGAATGTGGGGACCTGGTCTGTTTCCTGTGGTGCTCAGAGGAGTCTTCAGATCCCTCCTTGCTGCCAGGATTTGATGGGTACCCCCCCCACTGACCTAACTGGGCAGAGGTTTTCAGGATGCCCTTAATGGGCCTACTCACCTGGGGTTCCCCATCAAATTGCACTGTGCTTGGGTGCCCATACCCGGATGCCCGCCCCTCCATTCCTGGGTGGTACTGGCCTATGAGCCCCATGCTTCTGGCTGGATAGTAATCTGCCATCCCTGTGGCCCTGTGCTCATGTGCGCCAGGGGACATGGGGGTGGCAGAGTCCAGGGACTGAGAGAGATAAAGGCCTCTGGTACTAGGGCTCCTGAGGTTATGCTCAGGAGTTTCCTTTTCCCAGCGAACCTGGTCTCCATCCGCCCCTGCTCCCTGTTGCAATGCAAGAGCCTGCATTTGTGCCTTCAGTTCCTCAGTTAAGGCCTTACTAGACTCTATCAGTCTCTCCTGCATCGCTACCTGTTGTTGGAGCCTATCATTGTGTTGACAGAGGGCCTCATTTTCCCTCTGTGCTTCCTGGTTGGTCCTGGAGAACTGGGCCAGTCTTTGCTGCAGGAGGTTTACCTCCTGAGTCCCATCCCTACTGGGCTGCTCCTTTCTTGCCAGAGCCTCTTCCACCCTTCTGGTGTGCTCTACCAAGTTCTGGTTTTCTTTTTGGAGGTCACCCAGCCCCTGGAGGGCCAGGTGATTTTCTTCAATTTCCTTTTTTAAGTGGCAGACTTCCTGGCCTAAATTGTCTCTTTCCTGACTGAGAGCCTGCATCTGTGCTGCCAGGTCGTCCCTCTGCCGTTGGAAGGCACCAGCTTTCTGGCGCTCCTGATCAAACTCTGCCTGGGTATCCAGGTCTTTCAGAATCATTTTATTGCTCTCTGCTTTCTCCCTATCTAGGTGGCTTTGCAGGGTGACTACCTGCTCAGCACATACCCTATTGAAATCTAACTGTTGCTCCAGCTTTTTCTGGCTCTGCAGTAGGGAGTCCAAACCTTCTTGGTACTCCTTCTGCAAGGCCAGAAATCTGGTATCCTGGTCAGCCTTTTCCTGTTGCAGTATATCCATGTCCTCTTTTATTTTAATGATATACTGCCTACTATCATTTTCTGACTCCTGGCTCCTCTGCAGCCTCTGCTCAGGAGAGTCCAGATCAGATTGGGCCTTCTGTAATGCCAGCAGTTGCCTACTCGCCAAATCTTGGCCTTCAGCACATTTGTCCTGCATGGCTCCCATATGTAAATATAAATATGCCGCTACCCTGGCAATCTTGTTGTGCTCATCCTTGGCCTTAGAGGATATATATAGTTCACTAAGGGCCACATGTAAGGGACCCTGATCTCTCCATATATCTGACCCTGTTTCCGTGACCTGTTGCGTGATGGCCTGCAACCAGACTGTTTGGTCCTGGTGAGTCCACTCACCTCTCACAAATAACTTATGTAAGAAGTGCTCTCTGGCTATTTTCATGTCTACTAAGGTCGTCATTCTAGAGATTGGTCTCTGTCCTGACTTACAGAAGTTTGTATTTTGTATTTTATTTTTGCAAAACAGACCTTTTCCTAAGAGCGTTCCTTTGAGGAGTGCTTTACAGCGTAACACAGCGTGGTGATCCGACCGGATATGTGTATCTGGTCAGCTGGCACGCTGTATTAATCTGCACAAATGGTAGATCTAACCCAAACATCCCGGACGAGCCCCCAATTTGTAAGAGGATTCAATTCAACACTGCAGCTAAGTCAATGCCTAGTCTGGGATACTGAATGGAAACCCTTATTTTTATGTCCAGTTCATGCGTTCTGGATGACTACCCCTATATAACACCCCTCTCTTAGAATCCCCCTGACCCCACTGAGTCAAGAAGTAGGTTTGTTTTGAAAATTTAAAAGATTTATTTGAAAAAAAATTAAACAATGTATAGATATATCACACTTTGATAATAAATTAATAATTGGATATCACACTTAATCTGATATGATAAAGATTAACAACGGAGAATCTGGCACTAGCACACTTGTGAATAGGAACAGAAGAATAAGGTGGTAGAGAATGCTTTATATAAGTTCAGATGGATGTAATGTTGAATGAAATGCAATACAGAAAATACTCAATATGATTTCAACAAACAATGTAATCACTTTTCTCTGGCAATCCCCTCCCCCCTTTTATGCAATGCAAGGAAATGGAAGGAAAGCACACAGTTCTCAGAAATGCAATCAACTGTAATTCAGTTCACCCCAGCAAGCTTAGCCTACAGAAGTTTGAAACACAGGCCCAAAATGCTTTTATATGTGCTGGCAATGAAGTGAAAAATATGCTAAAATGCTTTTAATTCCCTCTAGAGGTTTAGGGTGAGTGGTATATGCTTTGAATAAGTTCAGGATCACTTTAGCAATGCTCTATAATGGTTGTCAGGTTGAAAACGAATTTTTTCTTTAACGGAAGGCAAGCAGCAGCAGATTTTTACACGTGGAGAAACTTGCAAATCGCGGCAAAATGTCAAATCGCGGCAGATTTTTCCGAGTGCGCCGGGCGCGATTACAGAGGAACTACAAGGACTATCACCATCGTTTTGGGGTCCTAGGAAAGCCTAGGATCTCAGCTTCCAGATGAAAGTTACTGCAAGTCTCTAAGACAAACGGTCACGGAGATATGAGCGATTAAATAAAGGTCGTTTTTATGATTTGAAATTTTAAAGTTCAAAAAGACAAGTGCAGCTTGCAACTAGAAAATGACAGGTGACAGCTTTGCAAATGACAGGTGACAGTTAGGAGGCAGTTCTACTTAGATTAAAATAGCTTGAATTATATTATTTTAACTAAGAGATTGGTTCTACACAGTTCTGCTGGGTACTCACACTATATTTTTGAATTAGGATGGGCCTCGCCACGGATTTGGTCAGGTTTTCTTCACTCGCCCCGGACGGTCTCTGCGCACAGCGTCTGGGTCAGCTCTACTCTGCTGGTCTGGTCTGGGTCTCTGGTTCTGCTAACAGTGATCTGGGTCAGCTCTGCTCTCTCTCTGGTTCTGGAAATTTGATAGATTTGAAGTCTCTATGTCTGCTCTCTGAAGGTTGAGGGAGGTAAAATATGGATTTTCCCGGCAGAGCTTCCAGCTGCAAATGGATTTGAAGGTCCCTATCTGTCCTGTCTGTCTGCTTTTATCTGTTTTTAAAATGGGTGTGTGTGCAGCATCACTAGCTCTACCCCTCTCCACTTGTCATTGGCCCAATTCTCCCCTCTCCCATGATTGGGGAAGGAACTGTGAGTCAGAGCGATGTCATTTTACAGCCTGCAGAAAGTCCACTCCTCCTGTCAACTTGCACACAAATCTAGATTTGAACCAAATACATATTTGCAGAGGTACATATTCGTTTAAAATTACACTCACCCCTCACATATCACAGGAGGTATACCCTTGTCCAAATCTGCTCTTCCTGAGAGCTTGCATTCAGAAATGGCAATATTTTGCACTTTTTTAACTGGTTTGCAATTTCGGACATTACCCCAAATTTACACACATGTGCGCAAGGAGTATGGACATTAGTTGATGAAGTGTCAGATTTTTCACATGCACACATTTTGAGTAATATCCTCTTTTCCGCTAAAACCCCCCTGAACATACCACCGGGTCCTAACACGTCTTAAAATGTGGGCAGAAAAATCACAAGAATTATGGTATCATTTAAATAATTTTCCCAAGTCCGTACTATGAGTTATTCATCTTGTTAGGGTTATGTTCTGGCCCCAAAGGGGTGTGGTTTCCCCCCAGCACAAGGTTGAATTTCTGGTTTTTCCAGTTCTGCCAAGCCAGCTTGCTCTCACAGGCAGTGCCCCTCCCCTGTCCTTCCAGGAGGAAGCTCCATTTACGACATCTGCAATAAACCATCTGCCTGGGTGAAGGGGGTTGCATTGTTCAGAGCTCCTGTATTCTGTGGGGGCTCCCCTTAATTCAATTATCAGAGAGATGGCATATCCTTAGTGTGGCCAGCAAAAGGCAGATAGGCCTGGGAACACAGCTGTGACTCAAGTTTCACTCCTGATGGGGGGTAGTTGCCAGGCAAAATTGGAATCTCTTTAAGCCAGTTTTTAGCCACATGTCATTTCTGTTCCCCAGTTTAAGTCAAGACAATGTTTACATATGCAGCTAGAATGCTGATTCTAAGTTTAAAACTATGACATTTAAACAATTGCAACCTATGTGACACTCAAAGTAGGTCACTCATTTCTTTTAAACATTTAGATTTTTAGTGTCTGTCAGTCCAAATTTACTTAAACTGCTGAAATCCACAGCTCAGCCAGTCTTGTTATAAACCTTCAAGTCACTTCAGAATATAACTTTACATTGGATCCACCTCTCAGTAAGTCTTTCTTTGGCATGTTTTGGGTTCATTTATTCAGTTTTCTACAAAAAAGTAAAATCTGGTGTTGTTTTAAAACGCCAGCTTTTTGATAGTGGTGAGTACTGGTACTGCACCCCTTTTTGGGATTTAAGAAAATGAATTCCCAACAGTTATGGGTTTGCTTTTGGCAATCAGCATTGCCATTCCCAATGGTTTCAGACTACTGTGTGGGTAGTCCAATGGTGGTTTTAGGCAGTGTCCTTCTGTGCCCATAACATCGGCAAAAATGAGTGGCAGCCTATTCTTCATGCATTTCCCTGTGCATTTTCTGGGAAGCTCTGGCCATCATGATGTTTTCCATGTCAGTACTGCACAGTTTTGAGGTAGGGCTTGGATGCATGGGTAAATACATCCCACATAGCAAAGGTTTCATTTGGCCACAACATGCATCGGTAGATGAAAAAGATTACTGTGTTCTATTGTTCTGTCTTTTTTACAATGCACCACCTCCTAGCAAATTTGTACAAATCACAAACACAACTATCAGGCAGCCTTTCCCACCAAACTGTGCAAAATGCATACATTTCAAGCATAACGACAGTTTCCACCCGTAGGTCATACATAACAACAGCAGTTAAGCAACAAAAAAGTTATTGCCACGTTGAAAACACTAACATACTTAAATGTGCATAATTAAATGAAAACCCAGAAGCAATGCCTGCACTCATGTACTAAGCATACATATGCACAGAACTGCAGGCAAATGGATGCCCAAAAACATTGTGCTTTCCACTCTGTCCATCTTTTCACACCTTTGTCTCATCCTTCCACACTGCGCAGTACTGCATTTGTCAAGGAAATAGGCCTACACTAATACACACACGTTTTTCATAACCTGTGATACACTAGACTCCCAAGTAGCCCATCTACTCCCTTAACAAACATGCTTGTACTCCCAAGCACCCTTCATATTGTACACCTTCCATTTATACACACACACTTTGTCTTCCTGCCAGGACATCCCCCTACAGTTCTGAAGAAAGTAATTTGCAAATGTAAGCACTATGTCATTAGCCAACATATCTTCTTACCGTCTTCTTATACAGGAGCAGTACCCACCTGTCTCTGAAAAGCTACTGGAGTGTACACTTCAAAATACAGCCTAGAAATCACCTACTCTCTGGAATCAATAAAGTGAGTACAATACCAGCATACCCTTGTATGTCTTACTACACAGGTGCACTGATGTTCTACTGTAGCATATAGATGTGTGCCCATCCAGCAGTATGTAATTCATTGTTACTGATCACACCTCTACAGGTGCTAAGTGTTTGTTATGCCGCCACCATTAGAATAATACCAACATACTAACATAGTGTCCCCAACCTAACCTTACACACCACTGCACAGCCACACACTAGCACTTAAATAACTGCCTACCCTCCCATTCACCCACTGACACAAATTGCACACATATGCATGTCACAATTTGCACACCCACTCTTCCCTTTCTTCGTCACTGCTACTACACAATGCCTACCAATTGGCAATTCAGTAGAAAGTAACCAAATTGCCTTAATTCAGAGTGGACAAGGGTGTGAAAAGATAGGCAATACTATAATGGAAGAGGAAACACTTCTTTTAGAAATATACCCATCCAACTTAGATGGAACTCTTCAATCTACCAAACAAACACGCCTCACCTACAAATGGCCTTGCACATCAATGTGCAATGTTCGCCCATGCCTAATCAAACATTTGCAGCAATTCCTCGGTCAGTATGTCAAAGGCACTGACAAAAGAAAAATTAAACAAACACAAACTATTGACTCCTCTCCAGTGCGCAAGTACACTGGAATACGAGGACATTCTAAGCCTGCATTTCTGGAGCAGCTTGCAAAAGCACCTTCAACCATACTAAAATGTTAGCAACCCACCATTCAACAATCCGAAATCGAGTGTGAAAACTGTACTATGCAAAAACTTCAGCTTTAGCACTCCAACATTTAAATGATATTCTCCTACACGGTACAGCCAAACAAGTACAATGCAAAGGAAATACTGTGAAACTGAAGAGCACTTTACCCACACCAACATTGTCAGACAACAATACTGACAGCAGTGTAGCTATCAACCTTTTAATTCACACATACAGAAAAGAAATAAAAAAGTTCAAAAGCGCTTCTGCTGAAATGCCAAACCAAGTATATGTGTGTTGTCGTAGAACTTTCTATAAAAAGAGCACCAAAACAGCCTTATATGGGAAATCTGACAACATAGTCTGGCTAAGCCTTGGGCCTTCTGCATCGAGAAGAAGAGTACTTAAATCGTACAAAGACATACAAACAAGAGCCAAAAGTGATTCCAACAGCCAGGACATTTTGAAGAACAACTTATTGGACACATACTACCCAAACAGAAGTAGTACTTTAGAAGCCTTGTCCTTGTAACGAGTAGCCCAAAACTTCTCATCCAAAAACAACATTGCACCAAATGAGGAAAAAGGTAGATACAAAGTAGAACATTGTGAAGGTAGCCTGGTGAGACTTACCAAATGCAGCCTAATTAATCATATAAAATTGTCCTTAAAAACTCCTCAACACAAAGAACCGTACTACATGGCTCTACTCCAACTTTTCAAACCATGGCGAAAATAAGAAGATTTAATAGCCACCTACACCTCCTATGACGATGCTTTCAAATCCACTGAAAGTACAATTACAGATGAAAACCTTACATGATACAAAACCATATAGGACATTGAACGCCATCAAGAAGCAGAACTTCATGTACAACTAATTGTAGACACTTCTAAGAGCAGTGAACCTTCACAAACAGGCAGCCAAGAGCCACTTGGAGAGCCACTCATAACAAATGAGCCAGAATTAGCAATGACGGAGGTAACCACCACTATGCTTCAGTATGAGCACTCTACAGAAGGGTTGGCAGTACTTAAATCCCAACTAAACGATGAACTGCGTACCATTTTTGTAGAAGTAAGTGAAACCACTGAACATGGTCTACAGCACAAAAGTAAAACTTGCACGTGTGAAACCTACAAACCTGTACTGCTATATGTAAGTGGTGAAACTGGGTCAGGTAAAACATTCTTTATAAAAATGATCAGTAAATACGTCCAATAATTAACAAACAACAACCTTTCTGCAGTTATAACCACCCCTACAGGTTTGGCTGCCTACAACATAGGTGGAGTCACTCCACACTACACTAATTGCTACTCCTTCCAGTAGAAGACCAAAACAAATTAGAGTACTACAAACTTTCACCACAATCTGCTATGGAGCTACGCAGAGTTTTCAAACAAATGAAAATGTTCCTAATAGATGAAGTGAGCATGGTCTCAGATTGCAAGAGGTACTCAAAACAGACGCTTAAGAGCTCTTTGGAGGAAAACATGTCATTGTTTTCGGATAGCTCCTTCAATTGACACCAGTCAAAGGTGAACCTATCTTCAAAACCTTAGAACACAAACAGTGCCGTAAAAGTCTAGGAGGGCACCAGGAATGTTAATCTTTGGCAACATTTCCAATACAGAGAACTAACTCAAAACATGCGACCTCACCTATGCCAACATTTGAAAAAACGTACAGATTGGTGTACCCTCAATAGTAGACACATCAATGAGCTGTACGGCTGTAACACATGTGCTATTGATGTCATGGAACAATTAAATCAGATAAATGTCAGCTGTATGGCCTTAATGCCTTAATGCCAAATCTAGCAAGCTGTGCCCAATTTAATGCTGCAAAAAGAAAAACAACCACTAGTGCAAATTCATGCCACAGACAAACTGGACGTACACAGTATGACAATACCTATGTGTCAACAAGGCATAGCACGACTACAAGCCTTGGAAAACTCCATCTCCAACACAGCAGATCTGCACAGGTATGCCGTGGAAAGAGGCCTTGATACTAACTTTCAGTTGGAAGGGGTGGAGGCTTTTTGGGGCACAGTGTATGAGTGGGGTTTCAGGGCCATGGTTCTCCTTTGTACATGTGTGGCTTCTGTCGGCAGTGTGGGTGTTGTGGTCGTGCATTATGGAGTGCTACATTTGGGGAACATGTTGTGCTCACGTTTGCTCCATAACCTCAAGACGTTGATGACAGCAGTGATGCAAATTTTTCCCACTGCCAAGGTGAATTTCTCCTCCATACCACCAAGAGGTGGATGGGACCATGCTGGTGTAATTTGCCAAAAGCCAGATGTCGGGAGGTGTTTCATACACAGAAGCATGTGTGACTTTATGTGCAGTTCTGGGATGTTCTGCACCGACTATGACAGCATTAACGAGCAAGATTTGCAGTGGTTCCAAGGGAATGGCATTTTTTTATCTCCATTGGCAACGCTGTTTTGTTTTCCACTCTGCACGCAGCGTTGCAGACAATCCTGTAGAACTGTAAGAGAAGTGTTGACTTTCAGTCCATACAAATGTGAGAAAAAGAAGTGAACAGAAAGTCATCGAAAGAGATTAAAAAAGCATATATTGTATGCAAGCACGTACATAACAAAAACAGGACAAACAAAAATAACAAAAAAAAACCTTTTGCTTTCTGAGACAGTACTACAGACGTACACCCATACTCTGTTTTAGATTTACCCACCAAACGCCCTATGCACCCCCTCCCTGCCTAGCACGAAAACTCAGCGCATTACACTGTACTTTCACGCTTCCACGTGCCACATCCAGCCATTTTCTGGATGGGAGCCATGGAAAGGAAATTGTGGAGCGAAATACACTGCTCTATAAGGTTGGTGGGTTTGGTGTGTACGCAAACACTGTGTCAGAAGGTCTCTTTGCACAAATAATTGCAGAAGGGTATGGTGGAAGTGTACAAGGTAAGGGGAAGGCATCCTAGGTGTATGCATGAACTGTATATATTTATTTGCAGTTAGTAACATGCACACTGTGCTGCATGTGCGCAATATATTTTGAAAAGTAGGCAGTAAGTGTGTGGAAAACAAAAAACAACTTTGCAGTGTACACAGTAAGTGACAGGCATCCTACTGTGATACATGTATTGTCTGTATAATATCATATGATGTGCAGTTGTATGCTATGACATTCGTAATGCGCCTACACATAAGTCTACCAAAGTGCAACGAGGCAAGGGAGGGAAAACAGAGGGGAGGCAGAGACACTGACCCTACTAGACAAGGTGCATGGGTGGAGGGAGGGGAAGGTACAGTACATGGGAAGAAGAACAAATGGCAATAAGTAAAAATAAGGCCTACTGTGCCTATTGTGACAAGTGCACGGATAAGTGCACACAACAAGTGGTGGATGCACTGTTAGGCATACAGAAAACAATCCTCAAGTGCGGGGTTTGCTAGAAAGCCAGTGCAGGGGTTTGCCTGGCGGGAGAAAGTGACATGGGCCCTACATCATAGAGTCGCCAGGTAAGTAGTGCAGAATCAGTTTACGTCAGGCAGTTAGCCGGGGAGAGGAGCAGAAACAGCAGACGCTAAGAGAAAGGCTTTGAGGTGCTTCCAGAGCCGGCAATGGTTCCCCTCAAGTGTCAGGGAGCCAGGGAAGCTGTTGCAGAGGGAGGCTGCAGGTGAAAAAGCGCAACTACCACCAAATGTTTTTTTGCACAAGCACCTGACCCTGAGGGAGTTGGAGGTGGATGAGGGAAGAGCTCACGCACGCAAATATATAGGGAGCTACAGTTGAAGGTATTGAGGTACCAGGGGCCAGAAGTCTTTCCGCATAATGCAGAGTCCTCTCCCTTTATTCCTCGCAGCCACTGAGAGCTATTGGCGACATTTCAGTGCAGGAGAGATACCATCCCAAGTCATGCACTCCTCTTCTGGATGCATTCCAGAGGGCAGAGAGTAGAAGGGAGCAGATTTAAAAAGAGCCTGTTGCAATAGTGCAGCGTAGCCAGAGGTACAGCTGTGCAGACAGTGATCTTTTGTAAAGTAGCGTTTGCTTGGTACCATACATTCAATGCTGCTATTGGTGGCATTTTTTTACGATTACGCAGGAGGTGGGTTAGCGGGGAAAACTTTTCGTAGCATTGTCGGAAGGAAAGCAGAGAGTTCCTGTTTCGATATTACCCTGTATGATATGGCTAAATAAGAATGTTGCAAGCACATATCACTGAAGTGAAGTGCCACTTCATGGTAGGGGATGGGAAAAAAACAGTATGCTTTTAAAGAACGTTATGGCCGCTCAATGGCAGATACCGTGTGCAGAGGCACTTATAACCCAGTCATACACATAGTGCAGAAAACGTTTCTGTACCTCCTTTATGTGGTGATGGGTGCGCAAGTGGATGAATGTGGATGCACAAATCTTGCAATCTTTTACTGAACTTTCTACTGGACGTGCTGTCCAGTGACAGCACACGAGCATGCTGAATTTGTAACTGTACCTATGAAGTGTTCTGCAAAACTGACAGTGTTAGAGGATAACATCTTGGATGGCATTGGTGGAATCGTGTGTGCCCATTTACCCGTACCCAATGAGGTTGTGCTGGACAAAAAGTAGTGGAAAGGGAAGGACTGCTCCTGCTTTACTGGGGTGCGGCCCTCATGGTACTTTGGGCACCGCACGTGCTACAATCTGCGCTTCTTACCTTGCTGGCCAATGGACATGGGACTTTTGGGATTATCCAATCAGGTACGGTGGGTGTGGTTCACAGGGAGGACGGTCAAACTGCTGTACATTACACTCTGCGTAGTGAGGCTGGTTGACATTGTGAAACGCATTGTGTTGCCTATAGGTGATGCATTTCTACTAGATCTGCACAAGCATGCCCTGGAAAGAAACTTTGCTGACAGTTTTGGATTGGAAGGAGTCGTTGCATTGTGGAACGGTGTCTATGAGCGGAGTTTTGCCGACATGGATGCACTTTACAAAGACCTGGCCAATTTTGCTAGACCCAATGTTATCGTCATCCACTACGGCGGCATGCATATCGGTCACATTTCTTGTTGCTAAAACTAGTGAAGAGGCTTTTTCCCACTGCCACAGTGTTTTTCACATCAATAACACCACGAAGAGTATGGGACATTGCTCCTGGAAGTTGTTCCAAGACAGAGGCAGGAAGGTGTCAGATCAACAGAACAATGTATACTTTTTTGTCCGCTGCTGGGATGTTCTTCTGCAAAAATGACCTCATTGGTTCTGGAAATGCAGAATTTTTCCTAACAAATGGCATTTCTTTGTCACCCATTGGTAATGCTGTTTTGTTTGTCTGTCTACAAGATGCGGTGAAGAGTTTACTGTAACAATGTCCGCACAAGAAAACACAAAAAAGAAAATAAAAAGTGAAAAAAGGTGTTTCTCTAGAAGCATATAAAAAAAGCTCTTTTGAGAACTCCCCCTACCCTGGTTGCAAATTATTCCCCACGCTCCCACGCTGCACGAAAGCCATATCCGGGGATTTTCAGGATGGCGCCCATGGAAATTGGACTGTGGAGCCACAGGGATTGCTGCAACAACGTTTCTGGGTGTGGTGTGTACGCAGAGGACTGTTGTACAGAACTGATACTGTTACATGGAGAGCTCTTCAATGTCATTGGTGGAAGCGTGTGGAACTTTTTAACAGTGCTCAATGACGGCGTGCTGCAAAGAAGACACTGGAAAGGGTAGAAGGAATGTTTCTACTTCATTGGGACACCGCCCTCGCGGTCCTTGGGGAAGCATTTGCGCATACTCCCCTTTGTCGCTAGCTACCCATGAGATTGGGACAATGGGGACTATTGCAGCTGCGGGTCACAGCAAGGACTTTTCATAATTTTCTCCATTACTGTGCGTACTCAGCCGGACTGACATGGTTGCTATTAGTTGCAGACGCACTGTAGCAGAACAGATTTCGTGCCCCATTACTTACAGGGCAAACCTATGTGGCCTGCTACTCTGTTCTGAAAAGCTGCAAACAGATTGCCCAGCACCTCTGCAGTGTGCCCTTTTATAGGGTTGCAGTAGACAACTTTCACCCAGAAAGCAGGCCTGCCTTGTTCCAAAAGATACATACATGTGCAACGGCACATTGTGGTGTGTTTGTAAGCTAATACTTTCTGGAAAAAAAACACTCCATTCATTGCTCAAACCTACACCTTGCCAGTGTTCGAGGGTCCGGCTCCTGTCCCCGAAATAAGGGCCCACGTGCAGCGTTGGTGCGGTCGCATGGTGACGTCACCAATGTTCTCCTTTGGGACGGCTGTCCGCTGGACGTGTTTTGGGTGAAATGAGTTGTGCGAACATAGATGGGTGTACTATGCACATCGTTGTGTCTTCGCTACTGACTAAAAGTGCACCACACGTGCGCTGACCATTTTGGGTGACGCTGGCTATTATAGGGTACAGCAGGTGGGATGTTTATGTGTATATCTACCTGTAGGGCGTGGGTGGACGCCCCAACCTAATTAATGTTCCTTCGCATATGCTGCACAGTGGCGATGTTACCAGGACACAGAGGAACAGATACACATGCATACTTGCACTACAGACAAACGTGTGCTCCCACACGCATTGATAGGTGGTGGACAACATGAGGACATGCAAAGCCTGCTGGCGGTGTACGGATGCCTCCATTGTCATTGTGCATAGGCCGGACAACTGCAGTGTTCTTAGGACACTTACCTTTTTCTTACTTGCTGTCATTGCAATGAGGACTGTGTGCCGCGGAGTCAGAACCCCATTTAATGTAAAAAAGAATACCACATAAACACTCAGCAACATTTTCATTATTACTGTTTATTTGTACACATGCACACACCCCATTTGGAAAGAGAAGGGGTAGCAGAAGTGGATACTTATTGTGGGGAAATGGGTATTTGCACAACTTGATTGTGAGGGGAGGAAGAGATTGATGTATTACCATAACGTCTACCATGAAATGGTTTTTGAGGGAAAGGCGGGCTCCGATATGGGGAAGGAGTACACGTGCAGGTGTGCCAGTGCTGTTTCATTTTGTCCAAAATATATCCTTGTATGCAACCTTTAAAGCGGCACAATTGTTCACCAATTTCTCCACTTTGACTTCCACGCAGTCCATTTCCCTATGCACAGAGTTTCTTTCCTTTCCTATGCCCGTATGCTGCTGTGGAAGGGTTGCCGCTTGTACTGCCTTGCTTTCCTTTTCAATATGTTTTCTTACCGAAAAAAGAATATGTTTGGTGTACATGAAGCAATATATATTACATAATTTATGGTTCATAGCATTGTGCGTACCAATTGGGTTACTATAGAAAGTCATTACGTCATGAGGGAAATGTTCATCCTGCCACTCCAAGGTGCTTGCCATTGCTGCGTTACAAAAAAAGACACGTTATGCTTCTGTACTATTGCATACTGCCGGACCTGTGCAATTATTAGACAAAGTTTAGGGTCCTTACTACATTGTAGTGACGTTCAGGTCTTAGCACTTTCCAGTCGTTACTATGTCTGTTCGTTTTTTGTTCCCCTTTACAGTAGCAATGTGGTAAGATTTCTGAAGGCAGATGTCACTTCTGTTGTTGATGCATTCCGTTATGGTGTACTACCTGTGCCTTTGTCCTGTCTGCTTCAGAAGTACACAATTTGCAAACCTACTCTACTTTGCCTCGCAATTCTTGCACATGGTGCTGTTTGTCTATGTTCTGTGCTTTTGATAATTGATACCACTATATAAAAGAGCACCTGCCACACGATCTCTGCAAACAGACGCATAGTGCACGACTGCTGTCCGCATTAACATGGTGCTAGCAGTTGCACTATGTTGCACGGTTCTTGTTTAGAAACTAAGGGTATTCTGCTAAAAACCAATGCAATTCATTGACAAAAAACATTGGTGAAGGGACATTAGGGTTAAGTTGCACTAGTAAAAACCTATGCAATTCAATGGACAAACGTTGTTACATGGACGTTATGGTTACAGGTAAAACCGAAAAACCACAGAAAGGATAGGACTCCATGGAATGGGTTTGCCACAATCACTGGCACTGGTGGTAACAGTGCCGGTGATTGCAGGAATTATTTGCCGGTAGGGGCCTAAACTTTCTGGTATGTCAGCCCTGCCGATAAATCACTGCCCCTAGCGGCAAACTTGGAGTGTGCCGGTCTGGTAAAAATGTCTCAGCCGGTATTACATTTTTCACTGCATTTTTACTAGACCGGCTCACGTGTAGTCTTTGAATTCTACTAACACATTCCTGTACTCTTGCCTGACAATAGTAAAGCCTTCAAAAGCTCTTGGATTTCTAATGCCAGACTTGTCAATCTTTCCATTTAAACCTTTACTACAATGTTCTAGCCGCCCTTCCCTAGTGATGATGGTATACAATGACCCCGAATCCACTGGCTAAGTGATTACGTCTGCCGGAAGCTTTTCCTCAGCTCAGAGCGCAACCAGTTTGGAGGATGTCCCCAATCTCTGGCTCCCAGCATACAAAAACACGCTGCAGGGCGAAAGAAGCGGTGTGAATGCTGTGAGCTGGATAGGGTTCAAGCGCCTAATCATGCGTGTTTGCAAAGGGCATGGGGCATTGTTTGGGGGCTGCAGTAGCTGTAGTTTGAGGCAAAATGGCTAAATGGTCTCAAATGTACCGGAAGTGACAGATTTGATACAGGGGTCTGATATAATGTAATGTAATGCATTGACATTTATAAACAACGACCAAAGGCTCGAAGGCATCTAGGTGCTCAAGCAAATGGAGAAACCGGAAGGCTAGCAGGCAGAAACAAACCATCAGCAAAAAAGAAAGCAAGGCTCAAAAAAGGAAAGTTATAAGGGCTTTGCAAAACCTGGGGGCAGGGATCAAATAGGACCTACAACCCCCCCCCCCCACCTCCCTCAAACTTTGCGAAATTTCAGAACCTTCAGCAGGTTGATGTGTAGAAAAAGCTTTGAATATCCGACTTGACAACTGGCGTGCAGACTCGACAAGCATAGTGGGTTCTGAGTGCAGGAGACAGTCAGGTGTGTGAAATATTGGACTACTCATTCAGGGGTTCAAAGGTTGTGAATTCCTCAAAAAAGCCCCAAAAGCTTCTTTTGGTGTGTTGAGCGACAGCCGTGACAGCAATAGTGCAACTGGACATAAAAGAGGGACAGGGCCTATTAAAAAGAATCTCACAGTGCTGAACCTCTCTTCTGCACTTCCACAGCAGTAGGAACCACAGTGGCTCCACTCTGGGTATCCGAGTGTCCTGGTCAATATGATGTCAGTGCAAGCAAGCTCACGAATATTCTAGCCATGTCCTTTCTGCTTCTAAGGAAAATTAATGGGAGGGGCTCTCTCTCTCACTCCTTGGATCAGCCATCTTCGTCCCCATACAAGGAGAATTGGAATAGTCAACAAAGTCAATGGGTAATCCACAGAGTGGTGGATTTCCACTCCATTTGAAGGTAACTCGTAGCAGGTGATTGGTGGGTTCCAAGACTCATTCTAGAATCCAATGCAAATGACTTCCCAGAAAAGTGTCTACCCTATCTTTCAGAAATGTCCAGATACCCCAGGTCTGAGATCAATCACTGCAGGGCAGAGCTAAGCTTAAATGGAGACATCAAAATGGTAAAAATGATCAAGTTTGGGAACGCTCCCATGACCTCTTAGGTTCACTCATGCCCACTCTACCACTGAACAAAAAGCCTCTGTCTGCAATTATTTTTCTTTGCCCAAACATCCCCTGCCAGGCAGACTACACATGATGGTCTTAAGTGTGAATGCAACCTCTTCTCAAGTGGGTGAAGGTGTGAAAGTCACATAAGTGCATTATAATGAATTTCCTCAGACTGAAACCATAAGTTGTCAGTTCATCAGGGGAGAGCTTTCCCAGCAGATGCTACTTTCATCCAAATAACCAATGAGAGTGAGGAACCATTAGTAACCTAAAATCAGGCCAATTGGAATTGGCTATGACTCTATATCCCCTCATATCACAATGTTAACAGACTATTGCTTTGAATTTAGATACACCATTAAGTAAATGGGCCTCATTACGAGTCAGGCGTTAAGGGGTTAACTGCGCCGTAAACGGCGCCGACCCTTAACGCCTGATTACAAGGTCCGTTAGCGCCATGGTGATTTTAACGCCTGCTTTTTGCAGGCGTTAAAATCCATGGCGCTAAGGGACCATGGTGCTAATTACGCCACCGTAATTTACGGTGGCGTAATTAGCGCCTTCCCCACTCCCATTATGCCCTATGGGGCAAAAATGGGAATGGGGAAGGGTAAAATGGGAAATGGGGATTTACCGCCCCACTCACCTTGGAATGGGGCGGTAAATCCGCCATCCACCATGGTGTAAACGTAGTTTACACCATGGTGTTAGGGTAAGACCCAGGCGGTAATTTACCGCCTGGGTCGTAATGAGGCCCAATGAGTAGTATGCTAGGAATCTGCCACCTGGTATGAGTGAACATCGGACAAATCAATGCCTTTTAAAACGGGGCATTAGGAATTGAAATAAAATCTTGTTTCTGACATGCAAATCTGGGCATTATCAGTCTTTTCTGGTAAATATCAAGCTTTCCCCAAATCTATCTCTTAGCAGGGAAAGGGTTGGAGGTGCTAGTAGAGAGCTGTATGGAATTAATATGTCTCCCTGGTGTCCAACGAGCTATGAAAAAATGATAACATGCCAAGATACTACACAGTTCCTGCCTGTGCACATTTGAAGGAATGCCATTTTGGGCACTGAAATGTAGCCAATTCACTTAACAGCTGCTGGTGTCTCTTTTAACTGTGTCCAGCAGAAGTATGCATGTATCGACCATAGGCATGACAGTTGTGTTATGCACTCGATGAGCCTGAAGTAGGCTCAGAGTTAACCACTAGCACCACTTTTTACCTATAGAGCATATGATGAAAGCAGGTCTGTTCAGCAGAGCAAACATTCCTTCCTGAAGAGAAACCACCTTTACCTTGTGGCTCAAATGTACACCCTAACAGATGGCATTCTGTTACACAAGCAGGAATTCTACACACCAGCGATTGCTCGAGTCCGAGAGTACAAGAAAACCAGCGCCTATGAAATAATGTCATAAGACGTGACAAGAGAGGCGACGAACACGTAGCCATCAACTGGCAACAAAGAGACACCAGCCTACAACACACAGCTACATGCCATGTTTTGAGACGCTAGCGAAGTAAACGAGCACAATCCCCTGCACGATTCCACGCTTACAAGATACCCTTGCAGCACAGAGCCACACACAGTGTCAAGGCTCTGGCAGAGAAACTGAAGTACTGCAACATCCGCCATCGTGGAAGACCGATGGAGTGATCTCCAAGACAAAAACCACCCGGTCCTGAAGAAGATGACCCGAATCTAAGAGGTCATCGAAACTGGTTGACCCAAGGGTTGTGAGTTACCTCATGACCAGGATGATTTGATAACAAGCCACGCAACACGCAATCATAATTACCAGTCCATGGCAGGGTCCATGACCACTAGGGGTCCCATACTTTAGGGACATTGAAGTAATTTTGTATTCAATACAGTGCATGTTATGTTGTGAGGGAGGCTTCTTCTACATTGGTGAATAAAGTTCAGAGTGAAATTCCATCACGAAGCATCCCCCCCCCCCACATCTATTGAGAAACACCCACAAAGTGATAGTATCTAATGTGAATAATCTCTATCATTACTGAAACTGGAGTTTTAGTTGATGGTCTTTGAGAGTACAGTCTTTAGACCAGGGACAGATCTCTTGCTATCCCTATTAGACAGGCGGTACACCGCCATACCCCTGGGGATGGCTCAGCCATACAGGGTCAGGGTGTTCTTCTGTTGAGGGGCCGTCTTTGAGGTTTCCTTTGATAACAACCTTTTGAGACAATTCTAGTTCAAATTTGTACTCCGATATCCGTTCTTTTGTGTTATCACTTACTGTATTTAATGGATGGAATGTAATAGAAGTGTGGACACTTAAAGTTTTGTTGCCTTAGGTGTGTTTGATTCTGTTACACAAGACATTTACTCATATTTTACGTGGATTGGGTTATGGGTACGGCATCGACTCTTGACCGTGTAATGCCATATCATGCCCCTGTCCAGAGTAACTAGACCATGGTCTGAGGAGGTGAAGAACGCAGAAAGGTGAGAGGAAGTAGCTGCAGGAGTAGGATATCAATGGAAATACTAACAGAAAGGCACAGTGGGGTTGAGGGCAAGGGTAATGAGTGTGGTTGCAGGAGGGCAAATGTAGTCAATGGTAAAGGATCGGATGGAATTCTGACACATCTGTAAAGCTGAACATTTTAAGACAGATTCAATACAATGTTGAGTGGTACTGAAGATGAGTCAGTGTATGGCTGTTCGATGGACTCGAGATGCGCTCAAGCATGCTCTTGAAGTGCTGCGGGGTAATCCTGCTGGCAGAGGGAATGATAGTGGCGTGCAAAGCGGACAGAAGTGCCAGCACTAAGAACTGGCCGTATAAAGGTAAATGTGGGCAACACAATGAAGGGTAAGGGGAAGACAGGCAAGCCAATCCACCAAGGGTCACATCTGCTTGCACCCTTGCACACAAATATATGGTCTATATTAGAAACAGAGGGGAAAAGAATCGGTGACTATATGTATCTGTTATATTACTCTAGACATGTCTACTCCTGACCTCCATATCTGACTTGTGAGAGAATGCCTAGAGAACCAGAAACCAGAGATACCTAAGGTTGACTGCCTACATTACATTTTCCCATGGATATATGACTAAGTGGATGCAAATATGCTTATAGGGTGGGACACTGATTCGAGAGATGGGCTGAAATAAATCCATTAAGTGTCAATCAATCCTGCAGTTGTGTAAGGAATATGTGTAGAGTAGTACCTGCACGATATAAACGGTAGATTATCCACCAAATAGTAAGATACGATTTAACATAAATCCATGATCCAGTTTGTGTTCTATATGATATGAAACTGCATATTGAACAATATGTATCCACACGTATACCCTTTGAGGTATAATCCCAAACATGTATCATATTCGTACCCTTACAACAAGAAGCATGTGAAGATTTGAATAACCTTGTGGCTGAGTCCTGAATATTTGTGGGATAGCACATGAATAGTGAAATAAAGTATCCCTACCTAGTAAACATAAATAAAGCAATACGTCAGCGTGTTGTATGAATATATTCTTGGTCACATCAGTCCTACCCTGTAGTGAAATTTGGGAAACGTGTTTATTAAGCACAGCATATATAAGGCTGCTCGTTATCGAATCTGTAAATTCTAAGAGAGAAATGCTAGAAGACAAAAGCCACTGTAGGTCCTATAAAAACAGGTGTGGTGCAGGGTGCTGATGAATCAAAGGGGGTGGGATATGCAACATTGGGAAGGAGCAGTACATATAGAGAAGCACCGGATTACTAGAGTTTTAATATGAAATGTGAAAAGCGACTCTGAGGCCAACAAATTCCCCATAATGCAGCATTGGTGACCCAGAGTTTCTGACGTCCATTCCAACGGCTACTAAAGGTATCTATATTGTCGGACACCGCCTCCGACCCTGCCTGAAGTGGTCAAATCAAGGTCAAGAGTATCACATGCTGGGTGTGTGAGACATTTTAAGAAGAAAGTCTCAAAAGGTATGCAGATTTCCAGGGTATTATTTAAGAGGAGCGAGGGATGGCATGAAGGCCATGTTACGAGAAAAAGATGCTTGAGGTGAACATAAGGTGAATAATTCAATAGGGTGTAAAGGCCCGCGATTAATGAAAAATGCGAGAATGAGTGCTCACAAGGTTACCCAGCTCCAAATTCTATCAAGTGCATCACAAAAGGTTCCCGGCAGAAAGAAGGTTTAGGAGCCTACGCCTGTGAAACCAAAGAGGCACGGTGGATCCACACAACAATACTGACAAACCAGAACAGGGCATGCTTTGAAGACATGCATAGTACAGTCTCTGTACACATTGCCTGAGTTTATACAGGAATGCTACATAGAATGTTTCTCACTGGGGAGGAACCAAGTTCTGTAAACACATTGCAATATTACAATAAGTCCCCAAGTGACACATGGATAGAGGGCACAGTCCAAAGCAGGGCGTCAGAGGCAGCATTACAGGACGAGGACATTGCTGGGTGAGGCCCCTGTGCTGTTGCATGTCCTTATGAACAAGCATTGCAAAGCCAATATTTTTGGTGTTTGCAGTTTTTTTTTAATTGCTTTGCATTTAGGAGTGGTGGCAATGTGAAGTGGAAGTGTTGAGTTAAAGAGTGGAATGGGGTGAGGTGGTTGGGGATGTGAAGGCATGGGGGATGGAGGTGTATGGGTTTGCATTGGTGGTGTGTTGGCATGGTTTGGAGTGGTAGAATGAATTGTTGTAGAGGCCTGGTGGTGTGGAATGCTGTGAAGCGGTGGTGTTGTAGACTAGGGGTGTGGAGTGGAGATGTGAGTTGTGATGATATAGCTGTGTGGGGGTGTGATGATGGTGTGGTGGTGTGGAGTGGTGGCTTGGTGTGGAGTTTTGGTGTGGGACATTAGAGTGAATGTGGTGGTGGTGTGTGTGTGAAGTCGTGGTGTTATATGTGGTGGTATAGAGGTGTGGTGATCTGGAGTGGTGGTGCAGTATGGTGGTGTGGGGTAGAGGTGTAGAGTTTGGTGTGGTAGTTGTGAGGGTGGAGGAGGAGGGCAGTGGAGGTGAGGGGTACTGATGTGTAGGGGTGTGGACGTGTAAGCGTCTGAAGGTGGTGTGGAGCAGTGGGATATGGAGGAGGTGTAGAGTTGTGGTGTGAAGTGGTGATGCAGAGTGGTGGTGTACAGTGGTTATGGTGTGGAGTGCTGGTGAGGTGTTGTGGTGTGGAGGGGTGGTGTGCTGGTGTGCTGGTGTGGAGTGGGACTCTGGTGTGGTGTTCTAGAGTGGTAGTGCAAGTTGGTGGTAATGTAGTTTGGTGATGTGGAGTTGTGGTTTGAAGTTGGGCTTTAGAGTTGTAGGAGTGTGTGGGTCGAGTGGAGGTGTTGAGTGCTGGTGGTGGAGTGCTGGAGTGGAGTGCTGGAGTGGAGTGCTGGAGTGGAGTGGGTTACTGGTGTGGTGTGGAGTGGTGTCATGTGTTGGTGTCAGATCTAGTCGTGATGGGGTGTGGTGTTGGTGTGAAGTGGGGTGTGGAGGTGGAGGTATGTTTAGTAATACTGTGGAGAGATGATGTAGAGTTGTGGTATGCTGGTATTGTGGTTTAGTGGTGACATGGAGTGGTGGGGTGGAATGGAGGTGGTGTGATGGTATAGGTGGATGGAGGTGCAGGATGTGCGAATGTGGGAGGGTGAGAGTGTAAAGCAAGGCCACGGTGATGTGGGGTAGTGCTGTAGAGTGGTATGGTGGTGTGGAGTGGTGTGGTAGGGTGGTGTTGTGGAGTGGTATCTGATGGTGGCGTGGTATTGTGGTGTGGTGGCTGGGGTGCAGAGGAGTAGATGTAAGGTTATGGTATGGTGGTTGTGTGAGGCAGTTGTCATATGGTGGTGGGGTGTTGTAGTAGTGTGGAGGTCTGGGGTGATTGTGTGTGGTGGTTGTGTGGATTGGGGGTGTGAAATTATAGGGGTATAGTAGGGGTGCGGTCGTGGTGGTGGTGTAAAGTGGAGGTGTGGGGTGGTGGTTCAGGGTGGTGTGGAGTTGTGGGGTAATGATGGACTCCCCACAACATAATATTCCTATCTGCAGTCTTGAGACTGGAGAAAGAAAAAAAATACTTGTCTGACAGCATGTGTCAGCATCACGACCTACTTTTTCCATTGTTGTATTTTTACAGATGTTTTGCTTTTCTTTCAAAGAGAATTTAGACTTGCTTTCTCGAAACAGGGCCTAATTCCTTTAGAAAGAAATCCAAAACACTTGTGGAAACATAACAGTGGGATTGCAACGAGATTATATTTTTCTTGTATTATTTTTTTACATCACGATTGCAACCAGGTAAGATTGTTGTCATAGTTTTTTTTAGGGTCTTGTTAAAGCGGGGTGAGCAGGCAGCGCTCATCACGAGTACCCTCTTGGAAAGGGAGAGCCATGGTTTTGGCCAGAAAATGGAGGGGTTTACAGGGGAAGGGGTTTGAGGGTTTGAGAAGACAATGTCATAGGGAGCAAGATTGAGCTATCCTTCAGCACTGTACTGCAAATAGAGCAGGTGGAGGCATACACGGAGCAGGAACAAATGAAGGATCCCTGTGCACCAAAACAGGGGGCAACTCAGAATTAACGCCATTTAATATGGAAAACCTTCATCCATTTGTTTAAATGGCGGAAGATGAATTTAATGAACAAATGGTGCCTTTTCCTTTTCATGCCACCTACATTGCCATTTACCATCCCAACCAGATATTCTGGTTTCTAGCACCCCTTCTTCTGTCTTTATGTTTCTCTCTGTCTGTAGTACAGATTTTGTCACATATGGTGGAATGCGCTAAAACCAAAACTGGTTCCTAAGAACAATAGATGTCAGAAAATGAAATGTAAACTCTGAGCAAAGAAAATGTTCACTGTGAATTGATGGAGCCATCTGGTGCTGGAAGGATGTAAATGATTTTGCATGACTGTTGTAGGCATCAGGTGGTACATATATATATATATATATATGTTGGCAATTTGAAGCTAAAAGTCCTACTGTCGCTGTCGAGTGCAGAGCATTAATTTAGCAACACATTGGCGAGATTGTCTCTGGCATTACAGGCTGTTGGGGGATAGAGTCCATATCACTTATAAGCATCTGCTGGAGAAGGTGCATGTAACTAAACGCCCATGAATTGCTGGAGAAGTGCCATGACCGATGTGACAGGTAGAGCTCCCTGTGACCAAGTCAGTAGCAACATAGGCACCCTTGTTATTACTACCACAATTAATAGCACAGGCCGAGACGCTTCCCCAGAGCGCACAGAACAAGAATCAGCACGCGAGCCACATTGGAAATGTCACAGGTTCTACTGCTTTAAATACAATGGTCAAATTAAGAGGTTTGTTTGGTATTGCAATACACCTTATTTTAAGAGTGCAATAAAAATGAGAGAACGCGACGTGACTGGGAATCTGTTCCCATCAATGCAGGAAAAGCCGGATCAAATGTCTGAGGGAACAACTCAACTTGCAGCAGATACAGAAACCAAAGGAGTGTAGAGGAGAAAAGGAGCAAAAAGGGAGGACAGTGATGGGATATTGCAAAACAAAGGCGATGGAGGGATGGGAAAAGGGGGACGAGAATTAAATGATTAGTAGAGGAGAGGAAGCCATACATGTCACGTTTCCTATATCATTTGAAAGCATCCAAAAAGTGGATATGGTATTCCATTCCATCACTAGTGGGACCATCTCCATCAAAACAAAGAGGAGATGGCTGAGTGTCACTGGCATGCTACCGAGGGGCTCTTCCTTTGCTGAAGAGGGAAGCCCTCCTGTCCCATGGACCAGGCACTTGGAAGCACTGAAGGTCTGTCCTTGGTGATACCTGCTGCAGTTACTGCACTTTCCCTCCATTGTGTCTGAAACCTCTTCCTGAATGATAGTCGCCAAAAAGGCCATTGGCCAAGCACAGAGCCCTGCATAGGTCCACAGACTGATCATATGGACGAGGACCAGGAAGCATCAGACGACGACCATCTTTGATATCTGGAATAATCACTGCACTTTCCTTCCATTCTGGCCACACTTTCCTCCTCAGCACTAGTGCACCCCACAAGAACTCCGGGCCAACCCAGAGCTCCAGACTGGTCCATGGCCCAATAATGTAGCCAAGGGAAATTACATCAATGTTTGCGACTAGTGTCCGGGCTATTGGGCAGCTAGGCGCAGGGAGGTTATGCAAAGAGTCTCATCTTTTTACTTGGCTTGCCCTTTTCAGCCTTCCCACAAGATGGCAGGGACAACCTCCAGGCAGGTACTGTGAGCACCTCACCACCTACCTGAGTCCCCAACCTTACCTGTCTACACACTGATACCTCCCACTATCATTGTATCATACACTGCAGCCTATTTATAACTCAGGATACTTGGGTGTGTTGTCATTAGTATGCCTGAAAGGTCGATGGCCCCCCACAACACTGCCACATTGTCTCTGCTACATTGAATGACAAAGAGGGTACAATAGTCTGACTTAATGTTCAACAAGGCCAACCTCTCTGTCCCCCGCCCACCATCAGACGTTCTTCCTCTGCCCTATGAACACATTGCCACCCAACTCCTTACTCCTTTCTCTGCCCCTCACGCTCTTTCAGATCATGACGCCTCAGAAAGGTCAATAGCACCCATAACACTGCCACGCCACGTTGACTCTGCTACCTTTAATATATTATCTTGGATGACGGAGGAGGCAATGTTGTTTTAAGGATCAACAAGGTCAACCTCTATGCCCCCTCCCATCATGTGACGTTCTCCCTCCTTCCTTTGAGCACTTTGCCACTCAATGCCTTTGGTCCACCCCCTCCCTATTCTTCAGATGTGGAGGCCTCAGCGGTTCCTCAACTCCCCCATGGGTATGCCCTGGCTGCTGAGTGTATCTCTTTACACATTTCTTGTCAACAGATACCAAACACCATGAGTTCAATAAACAAGTGTGTGCCGCTTACATCCCTTTGAGGAGCCTTTGAAGGTGGGTTCAGGATTTTGGCAATCTTTCTTGCATAGCTCAGCAAATGATGGGATGCCAAGCGACAGATGCAGCCGTGCACTACTCAGGAGGGGCTCTGGATCAGAGCATGTGCCCCTCGCCTTTACAGAAGGACTGGGTTCCTCATTTGAAATGACAGCTCTGTGACATGAGCAACGGTCATGGTGAAGAGAAGAGGAAGACATGGGTGACAAAAAAACGCCAGCTGCGGTAGCTGGTAGGGTTAACAAACAGTGAGGTGCCGCTGGGAAGGAGGGAGGTAACCAGAGAAACTGTTAACAAAGGGAGAGAAAAGAAAGCTAAGAGGAGGTGAGCCAGTGGCATTGTTGCTAAAAGAGGCGGAGAGTGGGTCAGGGGCGGTGAGGGGTGCATAGGGGGATGTGGAGCAGGGTGTGGACAAGGTGAGCTCCGAAGAGGGAAAAGTGAGCCCTTATTTGAGAGTGGTGGATGAGAGCAAAGTGGGGTGGGGGGATTGTGGCTCAGGGAAAGGTGGCCTTGAGATTTTGCTGCAAGGGACAGTATGTGGACGGGGGAGAGGACATCTGGGGCAGTAGAAGCTAGGCCAGGGGAATGGCAAAGGGCAGGGGAGGAAAGGGGGAAAGTAAAGGTGTGGCAGAGATCAGATGTGGGAGCATGTAGGGGAATGATGTGCCGTGAGGGAAGATTGTGGGGAGAACTTGGTTTTGAGGGAAGGATCGGCATAGGAAAGAGATTGAGGTGGGATTGTAGCGGGTGTGTTGGTAGTGTATAATCTCAAGTATAATCCAGACGTGGAATTTACGTCATGGGGATGGTGACAAGATACTGATTGAGCAGGTCATTGAGGATGACGTTTTAGACCCTAAGTGTCCTCCTAAAAGCTGAACCTTTGAGAAGCGAGCACACTGGCTAGAGGAGAAGATGAACAAGGCATCTTCACACCCCGATGGCAATTAATCACCCTGTGCCTCAGAGTAACCACGCAGTGTATTTGCGAGACATTTTGAGAAAGGTGCTTTTCTTTTATGAGATCTAAAATGTCTGCCCGCAAATAATACAAGCTGACTGCCTTATGCAAACAGAGGGATGAGTAAACAAGTTGAAAGCACTCAGTGATTCGGTATTCTCTCTTCCTCCTCTTCTCAGAGGGAACATTGTTTATTTAGATATCTTTACTTTTCTGCCAGCGACTCTTTGCGATGCCAAGCCCAGCCCTTTTTCTGCCCTGCAGCGAGTCCTGTGTTTTTAAGAGAAAGGCGATTCTTTGGAATGTGGTACACACACACACCTATATCGCTATATGTGCTCCAGCCCACACCTGCCCAACAGGTAAACCAGATCCTCTGCACTAGGCTTCGCCAGCCACATTCCATCTATACTAAGCCATTGCTTTCAAAGTGTTACCTGTCAGACGGGTACACGAAGCGGAATCTCCTGAGCCAAGTCCAAACGTGCCCATGTTCCCACGAAATTCTACACGCGAATAACTTTGACCTTTTCGCCGAGAAAATATGGCTGCC
Organism: Ambystoma mexicanum; assembly: GCF_040938575.1. Classification (NCBI taxonomy): domain Eukaryota; kingdom Metazoa; phylum Chordata; class Amphibia; order Caudata; family Ambystomatidae; genus Ambystoma; species Ambystoma mexicanum. Next base: position 932,721,878 of record NC_090933.1, read on the forward strand.
AGGCTTGGTCTAACACGTGATTGTTAATTCTTCTGTTAATGGCATCAGAGAGTTTTATTTTACTCTGTCTATTGTGCACTGTGCCAAAGACAGCATCACGTTAACGCATGCTTGAAACTAAAGACAATTCATGAAAAGTAATAAAGCAAAGTAAAGCTTGCAGGCCACATGACAAACAAACAGAAGACACGGAAACAAAATTATACAAAGGCTCGCTCTTCTAAAATGGCGGATTGCAAAGCAAGTTCAACGGCTTTGTGCGGGTGAAGTAATGCTTACGTAGCTCTACTTGCTTGCAACTGAACAAGTACATCGACAAACAGTCCCAGCTCAGTTTGAAGAAGGGGAACAGGCGTTTCCTGTTATTTCACCTTGTTCAAACTTGTTTTCAGAAGTGAAACAGGATCAGCTTGCTCACAGCAAAAAGGTTCTCATAAGACAATTAGGCTTCCGTACAGATGGATTGAATAATGAGTTTTATTTTCCCAAAAGCATGTCCTTGCGCCCAGATACGAGACCGCTGCTGCCTTTCTTTGTTTTTTTTAGTTAGAGCTCTTGTTCAGTCCTGTTTAGTTTTGAATATCAATTAAGTTCAAAAGTATTTACTGAACCGCTTCAGTCACGGCGCACACCCTTTTTTTATAACTGCCAAATTTCCTAGTTCCATGCAGAATCTTTGAGCTAGTGCTCTGTTTTTTTTTTTTTGCACTACATGATGTGTCTTTTAGGCCCACCCTTGCAATGGGAATAACGAAACTACAAGTTCCAGCATGCAATTGCCAGCAAAAAGGACAACTGACTCAAGGTGTCATGCACAGAACTGAGAAACTTGGCAGGGAGGCCTTTTTGAAAATTTCTCACGTTCCTTGTTCAAAGTCCACATATGTGGTGAAACTCCACAGGGTTTCTGTGCAGAAAATGTGCACAAAAACCCCTTCCAAAAATTATTTTCACATCTGTATGTTTATAAGTTACAGAAGCAATGTCCAAGCCATTAAGCACGTGAGGAGGGACCCACACACACACTACGCCACAGGCTTGCGAGGCTCTAACAGCCCTTGAAAGACCTAAGAGGGCCCACACCCTTGGACCCTGCCATGTAGGCCACATTCATTTTTCCCTAACCCTCGCCATCTCCCATGCATGCAAGCATTTTGCATCACTTGGGGGGGACATTTTGTCTCAGAAAGTGGGATAGCAACATTTTCACATTGAATTGTATTGGGGTTAGGATCATTTTCAGAGGGAGAAAGTAAAAACTCGTAAATCAGAAAAATCATAAGTCTCCCACCTACATCGGGAGTGTTGGCATGTGTAAGCTCCTAGTACAACACCCAGCTATGTTCTGCTTCTTCCAACCTGCCCTTCTTGCACTCTATTTCTCAGCTCCTTCTTGCTTTTATCCTACCCTGAATCCTACCCTGAATCTTTCTGCAACACAAACTGACTGTTCCCGAACGGAGTCCTTTACCTGGGCCCTGGTCCAGAAGACACAGAATGCCAAATTCTCTGGCAACGAATACTGAGCCCTGCATTGTAAAAAAAAAAAAAGAGGCCTGCATCTTCTGAGGTTGGAAAGACCATGCTTCACCTGCAATCCAAGCTTTGAGAGTAGATCTGTGACAAGGACAACTCAGTGGATGACAACCCTCACAGATTGGAGGACATAAATAAGCAAAGGGAAGACCTGAAGAGGCATGCCTGCTGAATGGTCGTAGACCGTTGCAGATGTAACCTCCCATTTCTATTGTCATGGGAAAGGAGCTGTTCCTCCTTTCTATCGTTATGTTCTGTGGGCTGCAACCCACGTGGTTGATGGGGGCAGGGTTTCGGTTCTAGCGCCAGGTCGCGCCTCATTAGTAAAGAAGTTTGGTCACATATCTACGAGGCTCCATGTCTTATTTGTTTCTGTGATTTCTTGTTACTACATGTGAAGTACGTTATTAAGATATTAAAATGGCGATGAGGCTACGTGTTTAGCAGCATCCTGAACGCGACGCGCCTGATATAACTTTCAGTGAAAGCAGAAGCGGATCGGAACATTTCCAAGTTTCAAGCTGAATCACAGTCCCGGGGGACACGCTCGCCAGGGCTCCGCCCACACGAAAGTAAGGACAACACTTTTCTCTGATAAATCACACCGCCACGGAAGGATTTATATTACGTGTGCATTCCAAACGACGCACACGCGACGTGTATGAAGAGCTGGCCTCTTTTCCAGCAAAACTCACGAGCACTGCCACAGGCGAAACATTTATTCATCGGCTGACAGCTCTGTGCATTTTCCATTCCCTCCAGCTGTGTGCACCAGACAGCACGTGTTAGAAAGGCATTATCCACAGTGCTGTGTCCATCCAGCCAGCCAACTGAATCTGGTGACTGTGCATACAAACCAACACCATCTGTCCAGGTGAGGTTAAAAGATCGGAGTTGGGCCACGATTCTAAGGTGAATAAGGAATGTGTGATCATCTCGGATAAGGGAAATGGTAAATAATCTAACTACCCGCACCCAGGACCCCGACATTTGGGAGTTGCTTCACCATTAATGGGGCAATCTCCTATTCTGAATTTTGAGATTCACCACTACCAGTAGAAGTAATTAGACCACACACCAAGGGGTGTCGGTCATTAGCCCTGAAGAAAGTGGTCCAATTACCTCAATACCACTGAAACCGGTCGGCTTCCTTGTGACTAAATTTGAACAATGACGGATCAGAGAAATCCTTCAATCAAGTCATATTTTTTTATCTCAACACGAAAAGGGATCATATAAATTTTACTAAAACGGTAGATTCAGAGTCTTCACCAAGAAATACATCTCCGAATCGAAAGAAATAGGAGTTTTTTTTGACTACCTCTGGTCCACACACTCCAAATGATGTTTTTTAACAAATATGACTTATGAAACAGCTTCATGAAGTCTACCTCTCGACTTATATAATTTTCTTAGTAGCTGAGAGATATTAGATCAACACCTCTAATTTTTTAATAAAGGTTGCATTCCAAAGAAGCAAAATAAAATTGTTAAGTTTTAGTTGGGAAACAACATATTATGTGAAAAACCTGGAAGGATAAAGAAAAATCAGGAACTCAACACTGTGGAGTGAATCCCCCATAAGAAAAAGCAATACTCGAATAGAACGTACTCAAACTAATTTGTGATATGGTTAAAAGATCTCTGCCACCGTGTCCAGCAATGAGGCGACAGCAGTCTGCAAAGCCCGCAGTCCAGCTCCACTCCATGCCACCCCACGCCTAGGGAAGACAGTTGCACTGACTTAGGCCATGCAGCATTTTGAAATCTCTGACACCAGCAGTTTGGCGCCTGGGTGGGCCAGCTGGCTAAAAGAACTGCAGATATATATTGACGCATCAGGGGTCCGAGAGGAACGCTGATTACAAGGAATTCTAATGCATTCACTTGGCCCGATGGTAAGAGACATTGTATTTGAGATGCTAGAAACTAGTACTGACACATTTCAATGTTTCATTGATTCCCTGAACAACTACTTTGCACCGGTGAGAAATGTTGACTATGAAAGGCCCATTTTTCATACCACCACCCAAGACAAGAGTGAAAACATGGATAATTTTGTGATACGGTGACAAAGCACGCAAAGTACTCTGACTTTCATCGATACTCGACTGAAGAAGCACTCAAGTCACAAGCAATAGCAGACTGTGAGTCCCCTGAATTCTGAAAGAAATTGCTCCAGAATAGCAGAACGCTGGATGAAATCTTACAATTAGCGAGAGCATACTCTGCGATATCTCTGCAAACAGAGTCACTCAGTAACATTAAGATAACACAATCCGCAGCGTCAGCAACAGTGTGCCCTAGCCGCATGCCAGGAGACACAACAGAACAAAAAAAGTGCTTCAGATGCGGCTATAAAGTGCCACATGTTAGTCCATGCCCAGCGATAGGTCATCATTGTGACAAATGCGAAGGGGAGAACCACTTCCAATCGGTCTGAAAAAACATTAAATTCTTCCAATCAGCAGAAACTAGCAGAGATTCATGGAGACAAGATGGCCGTCTCTCAAGACGAGAAAGCCCACAATCTCACACAAGACAGTCTCCCGCCACTAGCAGACATAGCTCCCACAGTGACTTGCGAAAATCAGCACACAGAGACAGATGCTGCGACGAATGGAGACATCACTCTAGTCGCCACAAGAGCAGACAAGACTCACGAAAACGGCCCCTACGTCACAACATTAGATACCTAGATGAATCTCCACATCGTCAACGCGACTCTCACTCTTCTTCCTCCAGCGGAGATTGCAAGAGAGGATACGTCAACGCCATAGGGAATAGCACTGCTGCAGAATATAGTCTGAGGTTACTACTACAAATAAATGGACAGAGTCGTGAATTTCTAATCCACACCGGTGCAACGGTAAATGTATAAATGTAATCAACGAGGACACATATGAGTCTCTGACCACAAAGAAAGATTTACACAAAGCAGACACTCTGATCTACCCATATGGGTCAAACACACCCCTCAACTGTCGAGACATGTTTACGGCTACATGTCAATACAAGGACAAAAGTGTAATAGTCAAAATACATGTCATAAAAGGGGAGGTACCAGGGGGAAGCATACTCAGCTGCCAGTCAGCCATCCAGATGGGTCTCATACACATAATGTACCAGATTATGTCTGCATACACTACCAGCATGAAGGAAATGATGCAAATAATTTTTCCATCGTTATTTAAAGGTCTGGGGAAGCTCAAGGGCAAACAAATCAAACTGCACATAAATATGCAGACTCAACTGACGGCTCAACACTACAGATGCATTCCCCTCAACATCCAGAGACATGTGGCGGATGAAACTCAATCCCTGTTGGAACAAGACATAATTGAACCTGCGTCAGGACCCATACCATGGGTATCCCCCATTGTGCTCGTGCCCAAAAAAAACAAAACCAGCATTCGCATCTGTGTAGACATGAGGGCCAAGAATGTAGCAATAGAAAGAGAAAGTCATCTTGCACCCAGGATGACAGACATGGTGCACCTGCTACATGAGTCAAAAGTATTCTCAAAATTGGATTTAAATAAGGGCTATCATCAGCTTGAATTGCATCCATCCTCTAGATACATCACCACCTTCTCTATGAACCTGGGTCTGTTTAGATACAAAAGGCTCAGCTTTGGAGTGTCATGAGCGGCTGAAATATTCCAAATTGAAATTCATCAAGTCATAAAGCACATTCCAAATTGTTTAAATTATAGTGATGGCATTTTAATTTTCGCCACTACCCAAGAAATACATGACAACACACTAAGAAGAGTTTGCATGGCCCTCAAGCATGCTCACCTGACGCTCAACCTTGACAAGTGCTAGCTCAGCAAGTCGACCGTAACATTTTTCGGACACATATTCTAAAGCAATGGCTTAGAACCAGACCCCGAGAAAGTACAAGCACTAGTGGAGGCTCCCACACCCACCTCTGTATCCGCCGTAAGATCTTTCCTAGGAATGGCGAGCTACTGCACGTGCTACATTCAAGACTTTGCATCAGCGAGCACGCCCCTCCGGCTACTCACAGGAAAACATCAAGACTGCTACTGGTCTGACAAGTGCTAAGAAGTCTTCCAGAAGATCAAGAAACTTATCGCGTTAGCATCCTACATGGCATACTGTGACCCAGATCTTGAAACAGAATTAACGGTTGATGCCAGTCCTGTCAGACTATGGGCAATACTAGCGCAATCCAAGCCAGGAGCCTCACCCGACTCCCCGAGGCGCAGCGTAGCATATGCCAGCCGCAGCCTCTCCTCAACCGAGTGCCCATATTCACAACCGGAGAAGGAAAGCCTAGCCATTGTATTGGCATGTGAACACTACAACCTGTTCCTATATGGACACCCGTTCACAATCATCACTCATCACCAGGCCCTCACCACCATATATGGCAAACCTACAGCTAAAATGCCACCATGCGTTGCAAGGTGGGGTCTCAGATAGCAAGAATACTCCTTAAAGATCATACACCACCCGGAGAAGGACAACAACCCGGCAGATTTCCTGTCCAGATACCCTCTTCCTGCTCATGATGAACACCAGTCCATCAATGTGAACCAGTACATACACTACTTAATAAACAATGCACCTCCCAATCCATCACAAGTGCTCAACTGGTAGAAACCCTGAAGAGTGACCACCTACTGCAAAAAGTACAAGAATGCCTGAGGTCAAATCAGTGGCACACCAAAACTGACAGAAGGCAACCCCTATACTATCTTCAGCTGAAGAGAGACATTTTCACACCTTCAGACACACACTGTCCACGTCTCCACAAGGACTTTTACTCAAAGAAACCAAAATTGTCATCCCCACAAGCTTGCAAGAGCAAGTGCTTGCACTGGCACACTCAGGACACAGGGGAATCGTATATACAAAACAACAGCTCAGGATCAAAGTGCGGTTTCCCATGAAGGACGAGAAAGTAGAACAGTTACTGGGCAAATGCATTGCATGCAAGGCAGTCACCCCACACACTTTTCCAGAAGCCCTCAAAATGTCCTCAATGCCACTGCAAGTATGAAACAAGGTTGCCATTGACAAATTTGTCCCCTTGGCAAATGGCAAGTATGTGCTGGTAATTATCGACAAAATGTCCAGATTCCCGTAGGTGCATCACATTCACTCTACTAGTGCCCAAGCACTTACACCAGCACTAGACAAGAATTTTGCAGACTATGGGATTCCGTCCATAGTAAAATCAGACAACGGCCCACCATTTAGTGGACATGATTTCGCCATGTTCGCAGAACATCTGGGCTTTCAGCATCGCTGGATTACGCCACTGTGGCCACAGGCCAACGGAATGGTGAAAGGTTTATGGGTAACCTGAAAGGGGCTCTCCAAGTCTGCTCAATCACCAACGGATCCTTCATGCAGGCAATATGCACGCTACTAAGGGACTACAGAAATACACCACACAACTCAACAGGACAATGTCCCTCTGTATTGATGTTTGGACAAGTGTTAAGAACCACACTACCACAAAGTCCAAGTGCCTTGCTCCCCAACACATATGGCAACACCGCAAGAACAAAGTACAAAGAGAGCAAAACAAAGATGAAGAACTATGCCGACATGAAGAGGAAAGAAAAACCCTGCCACATCCAGATAGGGGATCAAGTCCTGGCAAGACAAAACCAGGATGTCAAAGACATCCCTGCATTTAAGCCTGAACCAATGACTGTGACACACATACAAGGATCAATGATAACCGCGGCAAGCCCACGGGGCACCATCACATGGAACCCATCATTCTCGTGAGCCTTCGAAGGCAACAGAGGCCAGGAAAGCACCGACCCCATCTGGGTTGAGGACTCCTCGGATTTTGACTCTGAATACAGAGAAGAAGACAGAGATACTGATGATAGCTCCAGTGACTGCGCTACATGCGAGATCCCACCAGTAAGCGGCCCCTCACAAAGAATGGTGCGCAAACCCACAAGGTGGATAGAAGAAATGAACTAATGAACCCCAAGTTTCAAATTAAGAGAGGAGAAGATGTAACGTCCTATTTCTATTGTCACGGGAAAGGAGCTGTGTCTCCTTTCTATCGTTATGTTCTGTGGGTTGAAACCCACGTGGTTGATGGGGGCGGGGTTTCTTTTCTGTAGCCAGTTCGCACCTCATTAGTAAAGAATTTTGGTCACTTATCTACGAGACTCTGTGTCTTATTTGTTTCAGTGATTTATTGTTACTACATGTGAAGTATGTTGTGAAGATATAACAGCAAGGAGTGTCGAGACAGAGCTGCTGCAGTGGGAGGAACAAGGCCGCAGCATCAAGAACACAGGCAGCATTGAGGGAGTTGGAGGTGTAGAGACATGAAGTGATGGTGAGGGCAGCAAACAAAATACAACATCTGCATGTATTGATTAGAAGAAACATATGTTGTGCTAGATCTTGCAACCCAAAGGGCATAATTTTGAGTTATGTGGAAAAATGACATTGGGGGTCATTCCGAGTTGGGCGGTAGCCATGGTGTTGTTAGCACCATGGCTGCCTCCCAAACTGGGTCCGGGTCCGGTCCGGGTGAATGGGGACTTACCGGGTCATTCCGACCCTGGAGGACCCGGTAAGTCCCCATTCAACCAACCATTCCTCATTCCCATTTGAGCCCCCATAGGGCTCAATGGGAATGGGGAAGGCGCTAATAACGGGCCCGCGAATAGCAGGGCCGTTCTTAGCGCCCTGGTCCCTCAACAGACATGTCCTTTACGGTTCCCGCTAAGGGACCTCAGAATTGGGCGGTAAGGGATTACCGGCACCGGTCTCCTTACCGGTGCCCGGTATCCCTTACCGCCGAACTCGTAATGACCCCCATTGAATCAGGAAAACCTACAGAAACAAACTTTCTATTGATTTTCATACATCAGTGCAATTCTTGTTCAGGTTTCCTTCATGGAGCAGGGAGCAGAGCAGAAAACCCACCCTATGCGTTTCCACGCTCTGTGCAGGTAATACAACCACATCTCCACCCGCATTACAGTTTGGATGTGGGTGGAAAGGCAGGAATCCGTGTGGGCTCTGCCTACGATTGTGCTTGCACAAACAGCGGGCATAGTCTATAGGGAGCCACTGTAATGATGACAGCCACGTCATATCGTGGTGGTGACCTTAACTGATCTCCACTCTGCATGCTCAAGGAGTTTATCAACCACAACAGTGAAACACCAACACCCGCTGTCACAGCATCTTCCTCTTCCCCACCCCATTTCCTTGTCATAACTTACCCTAGACCCGCCCTAGACGTTTCTGACCTCCTGTTGTAGTGTATCCACCACCTCTCCTAGCAAAGATAACCTTTGAAGAAAGGTTTTATCATTTATGTTTTTCCATTTCCCCAAGACAGTTTTATTGACTTTTTCCATTCACCTTCCTTTTTGGACTATGCATTTGAGTTGAATGTTTCTCCCTTCCAGCTTGCTTTTTTTAGTCTAAGTTTCACTTAGGGCTCCTTGCATTGCTTCTTTACCCTGCATTTGGGTCCCTGTATTACATTTTTGTACTATGGATTTGGCCCTCGGGCCCCCATGGATTGGTTTTTTACCCAGGATGGGCACCCCCCTCTCCATTTTTTAACCCATGGTTTGAACCTTGGACACTCCTATGGATTGCTTTTTCATTCCTTTAGATTTGGACCTTGGACCTCCCCCCGGATTGAATTTTTCCCCCTGGATTTGGCCCTTCTACGCTTCCACCAAGTTGTCTCTTTTGTCCCCTGTATTTGCATTGTGGAATCCACCCAACCACAGAATGCTTTTTTCCTCCGGGTTTTGGACCTTGGGGAATGTGTCTCCTTTTTTCATCAACGTCCTTCTTCATTTTTCTTGTCCACCTGCTCCCCCTTTTTTTTATACACTAATTTCTCCCCAATTCCTCCTCCACCCATTTGGAGTACATATTCTTAATAACATGGCATTTGTTGGAGGTTTTTAGGTTTATTGTTGGGTTTGAGTGGAGAGAGAAGGATGCTTTAAGGGAAAATAAATCAATTTGACAATAACACCCAAGGTGCATTGTCACCATTGTGTCCATGAGCCCCATTTCCATCTGCCCCATCATAAAGTCTTTGTCATCCACATCCCACTCAAGCATGGGCACATTGGGCCTGATTGCAATATTGTGCTCTACAGATGCAAATTGCACAGATTAGGCAAATGTTGTCAGGTGTGTACTGTAAGCCCCTCCTGCTAGGGATAGGACACCTTAAAGTGCTTGACTCAAATGCCGGTTCAATCCTTTCAAGAAAAGTTTCAAATCGACGTAAGCCATTCAAGCTGTCAATGAGACATCTTGTGAGCCGAATGGAGCCGATTTAGTCTGTAATCTTGAATCGTTTTGAGCAATTCGAGACATAGGGCACACTGGCCCTCATTACAAGTTTGCCGGTCCAGGAAAAATGCTGAGAAAAGAGCAGGTAATTCTGTGACCGGCACTTTTACCACACTGACAAACTACATGGATTTGGCTGCAGGTAAATCAGGCCCCCACCAGCAAAAAAACATCAGTTATTTCCGGCACTGGTATTACCGGAAATACCAGCAATCCCTTCCATGGAGTCCTATTAGACTTTGATTGTCGGTATTTATAAGACTAATAGGTCTATAACTCGTTGGTAGTGTATCATCTTTCCCCTTTTTTCGGAAAAACAGATATCATTGCATGTCTAGTAGACTCAGGTAGTGAACCACTCCTCAACAATTCTGTAAACACATCCTTCAATAGACGCAATGCGGAATCCGGCAAAACCTTATAGAATTCAGTGTTGGAAAATGGCACCCATCCAAATGAAGATGGAGCGAAGGAAACCGAAAAGGTCAGTTGTACGAGGACTAGGGGTGGGTGAAATGTCTACTGCGAAGTGAAAATCGCACTTGAATTTGCTTCAGCCCATTGGGTGACATCAGCATTATGGTTCTGCTGTCACTGAAATTGCGCCTGGTTTTGTGCAGCTTAGTGCAGTTTCTCACGGAGCGTGGTGTTTGTTTTCATGTTGGTTTCATGCTTCGACACAAGAAACTTTGTGCTGTCTTTTCAGATCCATGCTAGTTTTGCACAGCGACACAAAAAACATAGCATGGTTTTCCCAGATCTATGCTGGTTTATTGCAGAAACATAAGAAAGTTTGCAGAGGCCTTTTTTTGATCCGTAATAGTTTTGCGCTGCGGCACGAGAAACCTTGCCCAGGTTTTTTTCGATCTGTACGAGGTTCGCACAGCGGCACAAGAAACATTGAACACTTTTTGTTTCGATTCATACTAGGTTAGTGCATCAGCATGAGAAACTTTGCACCACTCTTTTCGATTCGTGCTGGGTTCATGCAACGGCACAAAAAACATCGGGCGGCTATTTTTGATTCATACAGGCTTTGAGCATTGGCACAAGAAACTTTTCACGGCTCTTTTCGGTTCGCACAGCAGCACAAGAAACTTTGTGCCACTCTTTTCTATACGCAGGGGTGGCGGAACGGCAGATTGGGGCAAAGTGGAACGAAATTGGACTTATTTCACTTCCGTGTCTGGCAGAATAGAATCTTACAATTTCATCCAGCCCGAGCCTGCCTGGAATGTCAGCCAGAAAGAGCTGAATGTGATGGAAAATTTCATGGGGGACCATGAAGACACACACAACAGTCACCATGGTGTGACAAATCGGCAGTTTTCACCTCTTCTCCCCAAATGGGAGCCAACCCCTTTGAAGCTAGAGAGGTAAGCCCACTCTGCAAGATCCTCCCTAGGGGTCTTGGCAAGTGGGACATCACTGGCAGTGACACCGCTTTAGGGGACGAGGACTCCCATTCCCAAAGGGAACTCCCTATGCAGGACACATTATCTACATATATGGGTCTGCCTTTCATCAAAACCAGTGTCCTCCTTCTGTTTGGTTATAGGCAATGTTGAATTCAGCATGCTGTCTGAAGGAAAAGGGAATACCCCTTTAAGAAGAAACTAGTACGAAACTGGGATGAGTAGACCAAAAGGGAGGAGAGAGAACGGTGCACAGGGGTAACCCCTTGATGTCAGAACGCTGTGGATAGGAGGAGCAGAGTTGAACCACGTGTCAGTGTAACTGCGAGAATCCGAGAATGCCAAGCACAGATGCCAGAGACCCCGTGAAGCAGACAGCGATAAAGCCGTTATCAAGATGGAGTTTGAGGAACCGTCTGATGTGCTGGCGTGACCATGGAAGTACCGTGGTGGGCTAGTTGCCCGTCTAACAATGCTGAAACATTGATGACAGGGAATGTTGACAGCTCCCATCTGCCGTTGTTCGCTGAATGCGGCCAGCTGCAAAGACGCCAAAACTGGTACTCGTGTAATGCCCGAAAGGAAGAAGTGAGAAAGCAAACTAACGTACCTGAGTGAGCTCTGAGTCCCGCAAGGTCACCCATGGCAAACAAAGGTACAGGGGTGAACTGCAGAAACAGGAGGCCACTGGGGCAAAATGTAATAATGACAAGGGAGGATGATTGAGGAATTATTCAAAAACTTGAAAAAATAAGACTGATTGTGAATCATTAAGAAAGTGGAAAAAAATATCCTCTGCGAGAGAGAGAACGCCACAAGAGATAATTAGATGAGGGATAGTTGTTGAAGAGTGGATAGATCTCTTAATAAGAACCTGTTAAAAGTGTTACGAGCTATGATTGCAGAGTGAACCAAGCAAGGAGGGAAAGAGTGGATTTAAAAGACATCAAGAATGGGGAACTCTCAACCCTGAAAAAACAAGGGAACGACAAAATAAAAGGAAGGCATCTAAGAGGGTATCTGAAAGAGAATAATGAGAAGTGTCATATTTTAATGAAGACAAGATCTTTGAACAGTTGGGAGGAGCTACAAGAGCTCATGAATAACAGATTTTCTAAAAGAGACATTTACATACTGAAGAGTGGTGTGGAACAAGAAAACCCTGAGAGAAAGTTGAAAGACAAATGGCCAAGGGAAGACAGCCAGAAGAGAAAACTTCTTTTTGCCAATTTTAGTTGTTTCAGTTAGTGGTAGGGTCAGGTAGATGCTTGAACTGATAACTTTTTGAGGTTGGAATTAATGTAGACAGATAAACACCTTTAGTCTACTTTAGTTAGGTAGACAATCCCCCTATAGAAATAGGGTGAGATAAGCCGTTTTCCTTATTATTTAAATAAAAGAACATCAGAATGTCCACTATGTGTCCAACTCCTTCTTCTGACCCACCACAACGGCTATAGACTTGCTATTAAATATCCCTGTTTCAAGAGCTTGTAGGCAGTGTGAATGCTCTTAGAGTAGCAATACACGCCCCTCCCAAAGAAGTGAAGAAACAGTGAGATGACACGAGGAAGCAAACAAAGAAAAAGGTGGCAGACTTGTGTGCCCATGCCTGCGCCACAGGGGGGTGGCCTTCAAGCAACGTCACCCTCACACCTGTGGAGAAGCAAGTCGCTGGCATGTGGAGACCAGAGCAGTGCAAGGGATCAGTGGACCAGATACTGCTGCTCCAACATCAGGGGAGAAACACATCATCAGGGGATGCCATGTGTGGCATGTGTGCATATATGTCCCATCAACTGGGAGGGTGCCGAGGATTTGGAAGGTGATCTGGGCAGGATAGTATTTGGCATGGCATAGAAATCCCCAGTAGGTCCATGTGTTGCCCCCCCACCCAAAGGTTTGATTACATAACCATCCTCAGAGACATGTGTATATGTCCATCATCCTAAACATGTTGCCCCCCCACCCAAAGGTTTGATTACATAACCATCCTCAGAGACATGTGTATATGTCCATCATCCTAAAAATGTGAAACTCCAGAAACATCACACGCCACATGGACAACAATTCCAATAGTGCATATGAAAGGGATGTGTGATAGGGCACCACTAGTACATGATGTGTGAAGCAAGAATACCCATTGGTCAAATCATACAATAGTCCCCTCGATCAGAGTACATACATGCATGTATCGTGTGGCTGCAAGACTTTCAAACATTCTCTTTTCCAACACATATGCTGTGGGGCAGGACAGAGACAGGGACCTGGACCTTACATGCCACCCCTGGAAGAGGTTGATGAGCAAGTGCCCCTGCTATAGTCACCGGCAGAGACCCAGGGTGATGTGGATGTGGAGAACAGTGCAGCAACAGGACCCTCAAACCTGCCACCATAGGAAGAGGTGATAAAGAGATGACCCCTACTCGATCTAATACACCAACTGATCAGCCACAGCAAGGGTCTAAACCTAGATTCTTAAAAAGGGGTGCACGCACAAAGAGGCTACTTACATCCCCACCACCTGGGAATAAGAAATGTGGCAACACCAAGTTACTGTGTGCACCCAGCATGCTTCAATCAGAAACACTCTGGGTGTGGGTGCAGGGTGACTCAAGAGACATTTTGGGTTGTAGGTAGGAAATGGAGATGAGATTCCAGGTGACCTGAGATGAGCACAGGAGTAGGCAAGAGGAGCTGAGGGCAACCCAGGTAGAATTGACAGGAAAGAAATTAAGCATATCCCGCTGCTCAAGGACTACATCATGTGGGGCGGTTGGTGGTTGTAGTCTCAGATCTGGGCAAATCTTTATTTGCAGGGCATGTCTGAGGGCAATGTTGTGCAGGATGGCACAGGCAACTATGATGTTGCATACAGTCAGCGGGTCCTACTATAGCACTCTCCCCGAGTGGTCCAAGCACTTGAAACGTGACTTGAGAATCCCAACGGTACACTGGATGGAATTCCTCGTGGATGTGTGTGCTGCATTCTGTCGCTGGTGGGTTCTAGTCAAAGGGGTTCTGTAGAGAGCTAGAAGGTGCCTCCTCAGAGTATTACCACTGTCACCTTTAGATTCAAGAGGCATCATGTGATATCCTGATGTATCTTATGATTGGATGATTTTCACGCCTGGTGTGTGTCAACAACCCCAGCAAACAGGTCTCTCCATATTCCCCTGACTCGAACTGGCATGCAATGGAGGAGTGCCGGTAGATGTAGCTATCTTATGTATACCCAGGAAAGTTTCCATTCACATTCATGATAATGTCTGCAGCATCACACGCATGGACGTCATTTCACCAAAATGCCTGGGGTAGCGGAAGTGACATCACATGACCTTTGACCACTGATGATATCACAGGGAGTGATGTCATTTGACCCCACCCTAAAGTGTCATCAAAGGAAGCAATGGAACACAACCTTTCACCCCACAACAAAACAGGAAGTGGCATCGCATAGCATTGTTTCTGAGTACACTACGAAAGAAAATGGTAACGATATCACCTTAAAGTGATATACATTTCATGGTAACGTATACTATCAAAAAGTAGTCTGGTTCCCGACCGCGTAAGAACGCGTGAAAAACGGTCGTGAAGGGCACAGAACTTTGTAGGTAAGCCCTCGAGTTGTTACAGACCCCTTGTTAGGCTTAATCCATGACAAACAGATGTGATTGTGACTAGATAACAGGATGGCCGGTTTCTTTTGTGGTTTCCACTGCGTGCGATTCACAAGTAGCGAGAAACCGGCAAACAGAGTTTATTTACACTTTGTAATGTTTGCGCGCAGGACACAATGTGACACGAGGGGCTGGAACGATTTAAATAAGAGATTTTTTCTTATGTTGCGCTTATCTCGCGGAACCTTGTGTGAGCTTGGGTTTATGGTAAGAGAACAAATACACCCGTTAAGTACTTAGAGAGGGAATGTTGTACTTTATATGTTTTTGACTCAAGAATGACAAAAACGGGCATCCGCAATTTCGTGCATGACCCAGTTTAGGTCCTTTGGAAGTAAATGAACATTCAATACACCCCATACATATCACAAATGGGCAGGTTGATTATCGGAACAATACACCACAATAAGCTTATTTTCGTATCAAATAATAATGTAGGCTATGATTATACCTAGGAGGGATTTAACCCATGACGCAGCAATCTCGACTTCAAGAATAGATGTCAATACGCAACAGAATTTGGGTAAGAAGTGGAAACCTACCTTAAAACATCTGTGCAACATATCTACTCTTTAAATATTTGTAAATGGCAACCTATCATGATTGAGATTTTAACCCAATTATGCATTACAAAAAGAAACATTGCTAAAAACAATGCATATTGCATTTACAGTCTTTTCACCATCTTTGCATATTTACGTTTTTTTCCCATTTTTCTCCCTTTTTTTATTGTGTTTTTTTCAATCTCCCTAACTACCTTGCCTTGACCCCCTCCCGCATGTCTGTGGACTATCTACTAATAAATATGAAATATTATACTTCCTGAATATTCATCGTATGATATGGCTATCGTAATGGAACAATATGATGGATAACTGTTGATTGACGTACATGGTTGGGCATATATCCATTTTTTACAACTGCTCCGTTTATGTTTAAACTGATCAAATGATACAATGAACCGAAAACAATTGTTAACGTTTCCCAAAAAATGCCATTACTTAATTCTAATATACTCTTTATTTTCTTTTTGTTGTTCTTCGTTTTGACTATTATATACAAAAAACATTTTTGTTCGCTTTAGATTTGCCCTGATTTGATTAAGGCATAGTGTATGCCGAAACGCGTGTTATCACAGAGGGCCAACTGAATTACATGATTACCATTCAACAATAAAACTTGAGTTGGATCAAGTTTTCGCATCAAACAGCTTCTTCGTGGCGTGTGTATATGTGTGAAGCAATGCTATACCAAATGATATACATTTCATACAAGAATGGATCACCATATGTATCGTTAAGATCAGTGTGTATAGTCCCATATTACCAAATCACTGTGACTGCAAGAAGACGTCCAATGCAAAACGATAATGATGTGTTATTGTATAGCACTTACGCTTAAGCGCTTCATATAGAACAAATATACATACATTATCACCCAACCTGTGTTGGTACTCGTTTATCAACCTCAGCAGGATGAAAGGCCGAGATGACCTTGCTGGGAGTTGAACCTGCAACCTGCATATCACACACACATTGCAGCAGCCAGCGCTAAACCCACTGAGACATCTTACTGGCTATAGCCATCTTAAAACCAGCCACATACTGCTGGCCACCGCCCATAAGCCTCAATGTAAAAAAATAAAGAAAAAAACATATTTTTTTGGGATAGAAAAGCAGACCACAGGGGTAGCAAGGGAGACCTCTGGGGTTGCAGTTACGACCCCTGATGACCCCTAAATGACGCCCATGATCACATGCTCTCTGTACATTAAAGAGATTCCTGTTTTGCCGATTCTGTATCTTCGCTCAGGCCTTTAATCTGCCTGCCGGGCTGTTACCCCTGTTCCAACCCTTGGAACGGGGGTTAATGCCACATTAACACCATTAACCAGGCTCCTGGGATCTCGCAGTGAAACTACTGGACCAAGTGCCGGACCGGGAAATATCATTTGCCTGTATCCTGGCAGATTGACCTCAAAGATATCGGCAAAGATGTAATAACAATATATGTTGACACTAGATCAATACTCTTCTTCTATCTATACCAACGTTATTCTCCATGTCTCATGCTATCTTAGAAGCTATTATGTGTTTTTTAATACAGAATTCTTGAGATGTCATGTTTAATCTGATTTAATTTTGATCTACAATGTCTACTGTACAGAAGATGACCAGGGCATCATTATCCTGCACAGCATCTTCGCAAACCTTCCAGCATAAAGAGATCTGACACCATGTACTCTTTTGTGTCTTTTCTTTGTATTTTTTAGGGAATATTAGAGTTATATACAATGCCCTTACCGTTATTCATCTTTGTGCAGTAACTTTCTTTTTCAGATGTACAAATATATTTTAATTTGAAAACATTCACAAGTGCACAATTCTCTCCAGGAACTAGCATAAAACCATGTCTATTATCATAGGATTTTCGTGACAGTAAGTACTAGTGTATTGTGATTGTGTGTTGCCAGACTTACCTTTATTAGGCAATCTGATTTCTTGGTGCAATCAATATGTTATATGGTATTGTCCTTCTATAACATATTGAACAAGGATCAAACCATCGCGTCAACTATGGTGTGTGTTTCATCAGGCACGGGCAAGGGTGAGCAGGTACGTTTTTCTTTTCATGAGGATTTTATATTTGCTGTTTACTTGCATCCTTATTGAGTTCACCAATGTGTGTTTTTGTATACTCACAGCATTCACTATAGGCTATCAAACAGCTATTTCGACTATTAATTATTGATTTTAATCATCCATGTGTTTATGTGTGACCAACAGAAGGAACCTGACGTGCTCACTTATACGACAATACCATATGCCACTAGCACACTCCAACAGACATTTGATATTATTTGAGATTGCTCTCATCTTGAACGTTTTTAATAATCAAGAAGAGTTATCAACATTCTCGTTACGCTAGGTCTGTTTTCTATATATACTTCTACTACAATGGATAGTATCAATCAATGGTACATCTTTAAATTTTCATGTTGTTCACCCATCTCTTCACTGAAAAACAATACTTTAATGGGGAGTCACCTTTACGGGTTCTACAACTCCATACAAGGAGAACAGGTATATTTGCTTCGTGCTTATCCAAGGTTAGGGTATATAGTCACATTAAAAGCAACAATATAACAAGAAACAGATATTCCTACTTCTATGGTCCAAAATTGCAATGCATAAATTGACCTGGCTATTACAGGTATCAATATTTTTTTATACTTCAATTATCTTTTGTGGCTTCAAAGGAGTCGATTCTGTTGCCAGTGCAATACAAGATACATAAGGAAATATATTCTAAAGGTGTATTGAATTTGTGCTTTTATTTTGAAAGGAAAGCAACTCAAAAATGCCCATGAAAATAATCCAAGAAGATCTCAGATGGTCATCTGAGTACAGCATAATCCCACCACCCTAATTGGCTATTACCTATAGAACATGCTAATACCCCCTATGGTCCCTGGAGTGATTGGCCACATCTAATCTAAACCCATTCCCCTAAACACATGGTCCCCTACATCATCATGATATACTACGGGTACTTGAGGTACCTGATTGGTGGTTTCCCATTATTGATATATTCTTAAATTGAGACCATTGCGTGATGTTCACTCCCCGTTCCAGACACGATCAAAGTACCTTTGCAAGGCCAACTCTCATCAACCCAGATGCTGTGGCACACACAGTCTGCCTCTCTGACCTTGTACTTAATTTATTGGCTTCACCTCTGCTTCTTTTATCGCAAATCACAGAATTTTCCAGACACGGCTCCCCCTTATCTCCTTCAAACCACAGGTGCCCAGTAATGACATGACTGGGGCACCAATCTTGAGTCTGAATTTCAGGGATTTATTTACTGTTATTAACTTGTAATTTATATAGGATGATCAATCATTGCGAGTGCAGTAATGTTCTAAATCTTCATCTTGCTCATTGGCATCACAAGACCTTATTAGCTGGTCCCATGAATTTGTCCTTCAAAGGGTGTATCCCCACCAGTTCACATTCCTTTCCCACCCTATTCAAGCTCTGCAGCTGGACACAATTAGTACTTATTTGTGTACCATATATTCCTCTGACCTTGGCTTTCCTCCTCAGGAAGGGGAAAGGGGATTTGCTTTTGGAGTCAAACTAACTGAACACCTCATGGTCTGTACTCTTTTTTATTCATCATGTGCTAGGCCTTAACATCCAAATTGGTGACACTTCTGCCATGTTAACACACTCTCCTCGCTTCTACCACCACAATACCTTACCGTCCCAATTTCAACCTAATTCGGTCTTTCCCACCCATCACAGGATACTGCGTTACTACAAATATAGAACTTAAAACACTGGGCCTATATGCTACCCTATCTATGACCTTCCCAACCACAACAATGATACAATGTGTTGCTCTTTCAATCTAGCTATATCTGAGTATGTAACATGTGTCAAATCTAACTCAAATAACGTGTGCTTCTGCCACACCACCATCAATTTGCTCCCAGTAATCGTTCATTTTAATAGGTCTTTTTTTAACAGGAATCATTTGGCCTGGCTGGGATGCTGTACGTTCAAAACATCATTCCCCCATTAGTTAATACTCCATTAACTAATGCTAATCCCTCCTTCCTTCTGCACTCATCATCCTTAGGTACCCATGCCTTGCAAACATGACGCAAACCTCCCCCACCTTTTGTATACCCTTCTGGGTTACCAGTCATGAAACAACACTCCCCTCTCCTGCTAAGTCAGCCCAACACTCAATATTATTCTCTGGGTCCGGTGGGGGGCATAGCCAAAGTTCCCTGGTGTTGTAATGCTCGCTCTATTTTGACTATCCTTGGCCTCACAACCCCATCCCATTTATCAGTCTGGGTGTACTTGTGTCTTGTGAGAGGAGGAGCTCTGTCCACCCTGATCGATTCCATCATCATGGCACTCTTCTATTTTTAACCACGATGGGGCCCATGAAAACAAAGAATCAAACCAGTCATCAGTGTTCATTCCAGCTTCCTTTTCCATGGCAGTCCTCATATTGTGAAGGGCCCCTATCGCATGAGACAAAGACCCATTGTCTGCATCATTTGGGAGAACATACATACAGCAGGACAGTCCATTTTCCTTGCATATGCCCCTTTCTATAGCAATGAGCAGATCCAGAACATATCAATTCTGGAGGGTCATAATCCGGATCGCCCTTAACTCACTTTTTATTGTGTTAAGGCTCTGCTCAATCTGGTTTACCATCTGAAACATCCCCCATCTGGTTATCTGCATAAATTTTGTGTTAGCAGCAATCTGGATACCTGGCATGAGGAGGGAGGCAAAAAAGGTCTCTGTTTTGGTAAATAGTTGGTATTGCTCTGGAATCACTTTACATTTTTCACAGGAGTCTTTTAATAAATACTTTAATCTCTTCTGACATCAAATTCTTGGTGAACTATGGTCATACCTATCTGATGGGGGCTTAGTTGGTTCTGGGGCGGACACATTTATTACTGACAGATGACACTCAGGAACTACTAAAACTGCGGAGTGTATGGTGGTCAGCAAGCATATGCCCCTCAATGATGGTGGGAGGTGCAAATATGCATATTGCCCACACACCCAGTACACATCCATCAATGCCGTGGTACCTTCAGTCAGATATGGGATAAACGTTTTATTACACCGGCTGTTTGTTCCTGAGGGTATGGTGCCATTTCCTCAGAAGCAAAAGGAACACTCTGGCGGCCTCTGCACTTTGGCTGGTGTTTTACTCGATCCATGTCAATTATGGCATTTAGTTAACTCACGTTCTGCCACATTTCTGATTTACATGAGCTGCCACTTCTTCAGGAAACCCCAGTAAGCCTCCCACTGCAGAGCTCACTAGTCCTTCCAAACATCTATTGTTGGAAAATAATTCTCCCTCCATCATTGTTGTACCTTGCACTGTGCTTGTTCTTTCTTCTTAGCACATTCTTCATCATCTCTGTCCATGATTACTGCTTGTTGACACCAGATAGTAGCAGCTACACTGAATATTGAATAGATGAGCTGCAGGGTCTGCAGAGCAGGTCGCTCTGACAGAATCCGAGGGATGCAAAAATGGAAATATAAAGGTCGGGTGTGAAGTGGAGGTAGACACCAGCAGAGGAAACACAGGAGCAGGTTTGCGAGACTGGGTGACCACGTGTTGACTTCAGGACAGATAGTGTGAGCCGCCTCATCCTGAAGTGGTCTGGTTCAATTGCTGAGTAATACAATTGATGTTCCACTGCCACATAGGGCAGAATGGGGGTCGGGATTATGGTTGTACCGGCACCGTTATTAATCCCGACCCACCATTCGAGTTCTGCTCGCGGGTGCCAATCTGCACGCCTTGTCAGACCACGCATGCAGTCCGGCACCAGCAAGCAGAACTTGTAATGAGGCAGAGAGGTAAAAACGGCACCAGTAGCACTACCAAAGCCGTTGTTGCCTTTCTGCCACATTCGTAATGAGGCCCTCTGTGCTTGTGAATGAAGAGAGAGTGAAGGATTGTCATTGGAATAGTGTGATGAAAGTGCTAGTATATGTTGTAGTCATTGAGTTTATTGTTGGGTTAGAGATGTTTTGTGCACGGATCCATTCAGCTTTGTTTTAGTGATTTCAGTTGAATGCCATTATCAGTATTGAGATATCAGAACACATGAAGATATATGTCTTTTTTATTAATTGGTGGTGGCTTTGTGAATGTAGCCAGGGCTCAAATTAAAATCAGTGGTTTATGCCTCTTCTAAAACAATAATTAGGAAGGTTAGGTCTAGGACTGTCTTCTGCTTGTGCGACACGATTACCGCTTGGACAGGTTGCCCTTGGAAAAGACTCTGTACTCTGCACAGGGCCAATTCTACAAAATACTAGGCTAAAAGAGGTGACATTTCTTGGGGTATAAACAGCTTGAGTGTGGCCTTCGCATAAGGTATCAGATACATAGCAGCTCTTGTTTGACCTCTCACTCCATACTTTGTGCATGTTATTATACCACGTCGTCTGACACGAGGTAGTGCACATCAGCCACAGTGTCAAAGATAACCCCTTTATATTGGCTGTACTTTATCTCTTCTTCATTTTCCCTCCTAATTCCTGTTATCCCTACATTTTTATCATTTTTATCGCTAAATCCCCATTTCTATTTCTCCACCATACAGAATACTCTAACTATACAACCTACAAATAAAAAACAACATATACCCCATAGCATATATTTTACACAAAAACTGCAGTGTTCAGCCTGCAGATGAAGAGAAAAAACAGACATACATGCAAACAAATGCAAATCTGTTATCGTGGTAAAGATTTTGATCTATTGCAATATCAAAGAACCGTGCAGCAAAATATACTTTAATCTTACTGAACAAATGGGTCAATATTGTGCTGCAAAATATACTTTAATCTTGGGCACAAGTCAGTCACATGAGAAGGTGGAGCAGTTTTGGGGGCCTTCTGAACATCGGATAGCTGAGCCCAATACTGCAACTCCTTCACCTGAACAGCAAAAGGAGTGGCAAACATATTGTGAATGGGCCCTGGAACCACTGTTCGTTCCAGCGGCGTACACAATTTTCAAACATAGATCTTCTCCCTGGGGAACAGCTTGTTGTAAGTTCAATTCATCTGTCGCTGATGCTGCAACTGTGTCTTCTCTTCTAGGAGTAATCTGGTGCGATAAAACCTTTATACGCCTTGTTAATTCCCACAAATACCCCTGAAACAAATGCCCCAAAACTGCAGTCCTGTGAACATCTGATGCTGTGCATTTAGGAGTAAGAGGTGTGTGTGTACACCCTTCTCGCTGTCACTATCTCATGTGGGGACAAGTGGTGGTCTTTACTGGGCTGTGTTCTCAGGCTAAACAAAGCTAGAGGGAGACAGTGCACCCAGTTCCTCCCTAACATTACACATATCTTAGACATTTTGTTCTTCAAAAGTCCATTCATCTTCTTTACTATTCTGTTGGCCTGAGGAGGATATATTGAGCATAGTGTGTGCTTTATCCCCAACAGGGATACAATTTATTTAAATAGGTCATTAAAAAAGTGAGTTCTATTATCAGATTTTAGGTCCTCACACAA
The DNA here is from genome assembly GCF_040938575.1 of Ambystoma mexicanum. Lineage (NCBI taxonomy): Eukaryota > Metazoa > Chordata > Amphibia > Caudata > Ambystomatidae > Ambystoma > Ambystoma mexicanum. The sequence goes on from NC_090933.1 coordinate 932,744,947, forward strand.
CCCCAACAAGGAAATACCTTGCATACCAAAACATTTGCAGCTGATTTTGCATCAGGTTCTGCGCAGAGACCAGCCTTCACCCAATGGGAGAATGGACACACTGCACCAATAAGGTAATGATAATTACTTCACTTGTTGATCATATCCATGTAGTTGATGTGAAGCTCCCAGAAAAGCCCATTGGGACAGGGAAATGTGCCACACAACATCCTAAGCATCTAGCCAGTGTTGTAAAGATGACACGCTGTGCAATTTGAAACACACGTGTTAATGAATTCCTGCAAATCACGGACAAACCAGTCCTCCTGAATTTCAGCAGCAATATGCTGCTTAGAAACATGCACCGGATAGTGCAGCTGCTCAGAAGCAACTGTTAGCAACTCCTGTTTGTGGCATTACTATTTTACCTATAACATTTTCTCTCCATATTAGATCAGTCTGTGACTGTGAGCAACTCATCTTAATCCAGACATCCTTCTCATCCTGAGGTGCCTGGCCTTGTAATTAAATTATTTGTGTAATTTTCTTTTTCTCTTTTTTGTTTTATTAATGGTTCATCAGGAGAGATTTCATTGATTTTTCCATGAATAAATTATTTCTTCAGGAAGCATCAGGATCCTGTCTGGCTTACCATAGCCCTTTTTTCTGAACAAGAACATTAACAAGTTTGAAGATCGCCCTAACTGAAGAGCAATGACACCACTGTGACCAATTTGTATTACTAGGAAATACCATTCCAGGAATAATATATGAATGGAAAAATCAATGAAATCTCTCCTGATGAACCATTAAGTTTAAAATGGTGAAGCACGTGTCGAGAGAATAGAAACTGACTGGAAATTAAAATCTTTCTCTTTTTTTGAATGAATAGTAACTTATTGGAAATAAAACATACTTTTATTGGCAACAGAACATTGTCGGAATATCACTTGACTTTAGACTTACCAATCACAATTTACAAAACCCTCTAATGTGAAACAAATTGCGAGATCAATACTGGCATTATTATTTCTGATTACTGGTTGGTGTATTAGAATATACTCCAAAATGTTCACAACCTTTCTCCATAAAATAGTCCAAAAAAATAATACAGGGTTCATTGTTGCCTCCCATTAGCAAAGCCCATGCAGCCTCCTCATGATTAACAGAAGTCAACCCAGCTGCGATAACGGCCCTTGACCTGAAGCCACGCAAGGATTCACAACTGATTAACAGATGTTAACTGTCTCCAATTGATTATCACCACTTAGTCAACAAAAGAGAAGTGACCTAGGGATGTTGTTCCAGGGCACCAGTAATTTTGAGTGACTTTAAGGAGTTTGTTTTGTGTTTGAGGTAATCCCAGACCAAGGGGTTACCCATAAACTGTCCAATGTATTTAGGACCATGCTCCCAAGTAAGAATGTATTTGATAAACAACCCACTATTGGCTTTAGTGGCCAGATCCTCTATAGCCTGCTTGCGGTAGCCTGTAAGGACAATTCCTCACATAGAGGCTTTAAACCTCGGCAGGAACCAACTCAATAGAACACCCAGGGCCAAATCTGGCAGCGACAGTATCAATATAGGACAGAGCACAGTCCTGCATAAACACTGCCTTAACCCGATCGGCATCAATGTGAATGGAAGTGCTTGATAAAATGACTTAGTGTTCTGAGGCACTTTGTGTAGTTAAAGTGGATTTAGATCTTTCAAGAATTGCAAACACTCCATGCACGAAATATAATGTGTTCAAGCACCCCAAAGTGATTCTCCTGATTTTTCAATGGCAATGGCTGCAGCGGACAGTGCTTGCTCACAAGGAAATTTACCCTGGATTACTTAATCTAGTATGCTGCTATAATATGCTAAGGGTTTATATCCCAGAGATGTGTACTGAACTAATATAGCAGTCATTATTTGTCAATTGCAATGAGAGAACAGATAGAATTATTTTGCATAATCAGAGGTTACTAATACTGGTGTGTTGCTTATGTCCTCTTTAAGCTACTGGAAACATGTTATGATTTCTCATGTCCATGTGAGTGACCCCTTCCTTTTTTGTGCCTCCTTGAGTCCCTGCAGTAGGCGTTTTGTTTAAGTAGAATAGTCAGAAATCCATGCTCTACAATAGTTACACAATCCCAAGAACTGTTGCATTTCCTTAATGGCCATGGGCTGTGGTGTGAGCTATGGTGTGTTCTGTACTGTGGCTGCCCTTTCTGGTGTTTCTTGTTTCACTTCAGAGGATATAATCTGCCCCAAGTACACTACCTTTTTCTGACAGTACTGCATTTTGTCCTTGTCCACTTTGTATCCTTTGTCGGCAAGCAATTGTAACAGTGTAATTGAATCTGATCTACACACACCTTCTGTAGTGCTGCACACCCCAAGGTCATCTCCATACTGGAAGACCAGACTCAGTACATGTATGTTGCCCAAGTCCATGTGCAATACTCTGCTAAAAATACTGTGGAGCCTCACAGTACCCGTTAGGGAGTCTAGTATATTGGAACTTTTTCCTGTGATAAGTAAACACAGTGAGATATTGAAAATCGGGGTGCAATGGAATAGAAAAGAATGTATTTTTTTAATCAATGACAGTAAAGTATGTGGCCTCAGTTGGTATACTGCAAAGGATCATGCAGGGCTCGGTACAACGGGGAATTTAGCCTCAACAATGCTTTTTAACAGGCGTAAATTCTGAATCATCCTCCAACTTGACCCCTTCACTTTTTTGAGAGGGCATATGCCTGTGTTACACAGGGATTCAGATGGTACTATAATGCCTTGCTGACATAATGCAACTATTGTGTCATGCATTCCCTCATCTAGCTCTCTGGACAATGGGTATTGTCTCACTCTCTGTAACATCGCTCCTTGTTTTAACTTGATACACACTACCCCTATGCTCTTCAAAACCCCTATATCATGGGGGTTTGCCATCCATAAAGTTCTTAGGACTTGTAACACATTCTCCTGTAAGTGTGCAGGCATGCATCTAGCAAAAAGTATAGGACAAAGAAAATGTCTATGCCGAATCATTATTTGACATGGATACAAACCTGCAGGATAATTTCACCATCATTATCAGTATCACCAAACAACTGCCTATCTGATACCGTACTCAGTGGTTGAGCCGGGTCGATACGCAAAACTATATGCCACTCATCTCCCACCTCATCAGTCCGTATAAGCACTAATTTATAATCTGCATTCAAGACCCCCTCCAAATCTAGTGTAATGATGGCATACGAAGCATAATCTTGGCACATAGTAGGCCAAAACAATGGCTGGCACCCTCCATGGCTTGTTTCCAATACCCGACACCCAACTTAAGAACATTGTCAACCCATACATAAACAAATCCAGGTGCAATGGTATTCCACTAGTGGCACCATCGTTATACAATGCTTGTGTTATCACCAGCGCTCTAACATAACAAATTCTTGTGTAGAGCACATTACCCCTTCTTTTGAAAATCAAATTGTCATGTTCAACTTGCTTAACAGAACCCAGCCTAACAAGTTCACTGGAGTTGCACTTCAAAACAATAGTGGAGCTAACACCTCTTTGTTACCTACCTTGATGGATAAGTCTTCTGTAAATGGAACCAAATGCATACCCCCAGAGAACCCTGGCATGTCGATTACTTTACCCGATAAGGAAAAGTGCCCTTCCTTTATGCATGATTTTGTCACACCTGTGTCAACCATGAAAACCAAGGGTCTGTTGCCTATCTCTACTGCTTCCAAGGGTTCCTCTTCCAGGCAGCAGTAACTGATAGGACTGGGCATGACAAAACTCTCTGTTGGCTGTCCTAATTTGGGTGGGTGTTTGATCCTGGGAATTCAAAAAGGTTACCACCCACCACATTCACCCCTTGGTATTGTGTCACTGTGCCATGTGGTAAGGCATTTTTAACCCATACCTGTCGTGCTGACTGTTGAGTTTACACAGGTGCGCTATTTAGTGCTAGCATCTGTCCCTGCTGCTGTTGCACTTGTGGTAGTGGTGTCTGATACTGATACTGGGGCTTATAACCAGGTGCTGCAGGATTTGGGGGACCCAGAGTCATCATTCCATACTGCTGCGTATGTCTGGCCGGGGCCATCGGCCCAGTGGGATATGCACAGGGATCATACGCAGCTGCTTGCTTACTCCTACACTCTATCGCTAAATGGCCCATTTTAACAAATTACCAACATGGTCCTGGTCCAACAAACCTCTGCCCCATCCTGTCAAATCCTCCTCAGAATCCTTGAAATCTCCCTCTTCCTCTTGCATAGCCTACCTGGCACCCTCCATGTTACCCTCTGTTGTCTGGATAGTATTCACATCCTCCCACCCATTCCAGCACAACCCTCATGTCCACCGACACCACTCGCTGTTCTCCCTGCTCTAAAGATGGACCTGTTATCACCGCTCCTTCGATACTCAACTTTGTCCATTTCTTCTGTACTAACTTTGCTTCCACTTTCTGAGCATTATCCACTGCTTCCTTTTCCTTCTCCCGTCATCATTTGCAATGATGCACTACAATTACCTGACTCCCTGCCCATTCCTTAGCCTCAATCCCTACTACATTATCCAAATCTTTCTGCACCTCCTTTGGAAGTCCCTTTCTCAACATGTGATCAAATATTGCAATTGTCTTATCCCATGATTACCGTCTCAGCCCTCCACATTTCCTGAATCTGTAATATCTATTGTTCTGGGTCCTCATCATCCTTCATAGTAGGTGGCATAATTGAATGTATTTCAGGGGTTTTAGGATATGCATTTCTTAAGGCGCCCTGCACTCTAGCCTGACAATCATTAAAATGTCTCCCATCATGACAGTCATCGTCCATTCGTACCCTGGATATCATTCCTTTGTCCAAATGTCATCTGCTTGATCTCCAAATACTGTGGTAAACAAGGTTTTCAGTTCTCCTACCACTAGTGTGATGTCTGCTGTCTATTTCTCGAGTGCACATATCCACTTGCCTGCTCCTGCAGGGAGCAATGGCAGTGCCTTGATTAAATTATTTCTATCCATATGTGGGCAGAGCACATTCTGCGCTCTTCCGAGACCTTTATGCAACAACAAAAACTGCATTCCCACCTGCTTTGCTGGTAATTTTCTCCCCCCTCACTTCCCTTTCACCACTGCCATGCGACCTGGTCATGCTCTCAGCCTCGGGCCCCACAAAATCTCTACTCTTGGTGTCACACTGGGCGGCACCTTCTCCCCCTGCTCCGCATCTGTACCCCATTCCTCCTCCTCTGCTACTCCTGCATCGGCATTTGACCTGATTGACTTATAATCTAAACTCCCTGCTTGTGGTGATTCTTCCCGATACCCTTCATCATTGCGATCATTGTATCCTCCATTTCAACGTGTAGATCCCTAATCGCAGTGCTATTGATCATAAATAAAATATCCCCTGCTTGCCAGTCATCAATGCCTATTGGCACTCTTTGCCCCTCTCCCCTATCTAACCTTACTCGAGCCAGCTCTGCCTCTGTCCTTCAAAGTGCTGTTTCTAAATTTGTTTGTGCCCTATTCTCTGTCTCCATAACTAATGGATCGCATGTAGCATTTGCTGCTAGGGGCAGTGGGATTTTTTCATATTCTGCATGCACTGACTGTCACAGGGCTGTCTGGGGTACATATTCTGGGTTAGTATAATCTGCTGCTGCTTGCATTGGGTAGCATCCCTGTGGGGTTGGCAGGGCTGTGGGGGCTTTAGGTGTATCACCGGACTCAGCAGCTACGCTAGGCAGCGGAGTGACAGAGGGTGCTTGTAATACAATTTTTCTGCTTTTACAAACCTCTGGAGCATCTTCTGAATCCTCCACCATCTTCCACAACTCCAAAAACCCTCTCCTATTTCTCAACTTCTCCCTCTTATACTTTACTGCCAAATATGTGTACATGTGGCCCAGGACATTTTTATTGTTGATTCCTTCTTCGGGACATGGCTTGTACACTCCTCCCCACTCATGTCAGCAACAACTCTTTGTGGTATTTCATGATATAATCCCGATACAGCAGGTACGCGGAAGACATATATTCAAGTGGGGTGAGAGAACTCATAATTATGACGAGTTCAAACATATAACAATCCTTTGCTTATTAATCACTGATCCAGTTGCCTACATCCCCCAGCTCCTCTCAACACCACCCACACTCCCCATTATTCCCTTCCTGTTCACTTTGCCTGACACACCACACACCCTTATAACAGGCAAAGGAATCCCAGATCTGCCATATAATGGGCCAGCACAACAAAATAACATTTATTTACAAATGGTGTAAACCCTTCCTCTATCCCCTTGCCTTGCAGTGAGGGTATTTACCTCCTCACACTCCCTTTTGCCGAGCTGAGGATTCCCAGGTCCTCCATATAATGGACCTCACCTTTTATTTAATTCTGCAGCACAGCCTTCCCTCCACAATCAGAGAAGTTACCATTTACTCTCTATTCATCTCTTTCACATAATATATGCCGTGACATCACCTTATATAAAGCCAATATATATCACCACGTGTCTTTTCACACTCCATCTATTCACCAACAAATCACTCCACACATACCCACTCTCCCCTTATGGTTGTCTCCCACAAAGGTGCACTTACAGCTAAGCGCTCTCCCAAGCTCTTCCGACATGAGGTCCCATTAATGGTCTGCAGAATCTGGGACCAGCGCCCTGCTTCAAAAAGTAGGTATGGCTTCTGCATAACGGCACCTGTGTACCTCTTCAAGTCATGCATGGGGACTGGTCGCTGCAGATGGGCACCGCACCCCAGGATGCGCTGCTGGGACATCCAGACCTCACAGAGAGTCTGGGATCACATCAGGGTTACCAAATAGAAAGGAAAGCAACCAAAAAACTGCCGTCAAAATAATCGAAGAAGATCAAATAAGCACTGCATCTCTTTGCAAGGGAAAACAAGGTTTATTAATAGCAAAAAGGTCTTAGACGGTCCACTTGAACCAAACTCACAGGGCTCATCTTATCTCAAGATGTTACATCTTTTATAGAGGAGAAACCGCAAAGTAAAAATACTATGCATAATAATGAGTTCAGAATAATCCCTCCACCCTCATTGGCTACCAGCTATAAAACATGCTAATCCCCCTTTATAGTCCCTGACCGATTGGCCACATCTAATCCTAAACACGTTGTCCCCTGCATCATCATAATCAACTCCAGGTACCTGATTGGTGGTTTCCCATTATTGATATATTTGTAAATTAAGACCATCACATGATGTGCACCCCCAGTTACAGACTCAATCAAAGTAACTTAGCGAGGCCAACTTTGCACTAATGGACAATGGGCCTGCTCGTCAGCCCAGATGCCATGGCACACATAATCTTCCTCCCCGCTTTTGTTCTTAATTTATTGGCAACACCTCTGCTCCTCTTATCCCAAATCACGGAACGTTCCAGACACAGCTCAACCTTATCGCCTTCAAACCCAAGGTGCCCAGAATTGATATCAAGTCTTCATCTTGCCCATTGGAATCACAAAACCTTTTGCAATGTTCTCATGAATGTGTCCTTCACAGGGAGCCTCACCGCCAGTTCACATTCTATTCCCACCCTATTCAAGCTCTGCAACTGGACACAATTAGCACGTATCTGTGTGCCATGGGTGACTCTGACCGTGGCTTCTCTCCTCAGGAACGGGAAAGATTATTTGCTTTTGGAGCTTAACTAACAGAGCCACAGCTCCACATCACGGCCTGTGCTCTATTTTATTCAATGTGTGCTAGGCCCTAACATCCAAAATAGCGGCATTCCTGCCATTTTAGCACACTGACCTCACCTCTACCACAATACCTTACTGACTCCATCATTTTCCACCCAATTCGGTCTTTCCCAAACATCACACTAAACTACGTTACTACAAATACAGAACTTAAAACACTGGGTTTTATGCTGACCTATCTATGACATCTGCAACCACAACAATGATACATTGTGTTGCTCTTTCAAAGTTGCTATATGTGAGTATCTAACATATGTCAAACCTAACTAAAACAACATATGCATCTGCCGCACCCCATTCAATCGGCTCCAGTGATAGTTCATTCTAATAGGTCTTTCTAAACCGGAATCGCTAGGTCTGGCTGGAACGCTGTATGTGCATCCAAACATTTGTGAACCATTTGTAAATGGATAGACTTAGCTATTGTAGCTCTGTGTGATTGCCACTTTTTCAGAATGTATGCAAATCTTGTTCTTGTATCGTTATTCACGTTAATTGAAGTGTAAAATGATTGCTTTCACAACAGGTTGACAACGTGATGGCGACTATTGAATCTAGGACCCAAGAGCACAGCTGTGAAAATATGAGTTATGATACTTATTGTTATTGTTTTTTTAAAAGACATTCCAAATTAAAATGGGTTTTATTTGATGGATTGCAGTTGCTACAGAAAATAATTTATAAAAACGAATCTTTAATTACACACACAGCCACATTTGTAAATCTATTGCTTTTCTAATTCTGCATTATTGTCATGTTCTTATTGTGTTATGAGACTGATATGAGCACATGAATATTTACTCTTTCCCAGCGCATCAAAAAAAAACAAGCGTATGTATATAGGATTAATAGAAATACACAATGGTAAATCACGGTCTCTTTAGTACACTGTCATTCAAACATATTTTCTCTTAGAAGAATTTAAAATGCTATCTTTTGCACGTTTAAAGTTAGCACAGACAATCCCAGCTTGCATATAAATAATAGAGGCCTCGGAAAATGAAGAACAGGAAGAGTCCTACCATATCACAAACTAGGGATGCCAGGCAAACTAGGGGGACTTGTTGATGGAGAGTTTGAATTCTCAATCCAATGTTTTGATAAAGGATGCCCGTGTGCAGTGGCTGGAATTTGGGCAGATTATCACAGTTGAGTGATGGAAAGTAAGGAGGGAGCATTGCTACTCCACAACATGTAATCCTCAACTGGCACTCTCACCAGAATAGCCAACAAAATACCTTACCGATCCAGTCACACAATCAACACCATCTAAAGGGTTGGTTGAATATTCAGTTTTGGCCAAAAAGACTGAATCCAAAAGTCCGACCCATCCAAAAGTTCTAAAACAGATACTACTAATTGTTCTACTTACCAAAAGTTTGACTTTAGGTAAGTATAACATAAAAAGGACAGCAGGGGCTGCAGGGGCTGCAGGGGTGTCCCCTGTAGCTGTCCCACAGACATGACATTTTTTTTAAAAAGGGCTGAGCGGGCTGCAGGGATGTCCTCACTCTATAGAGTATAGTGAGCAGGGGTTGTGGGGGACACCCTGGCAGCTGACCAGAAGAAGAAAAAAAGGGAAAAAAAAGGAAAGGACTCTGCGACGCCAGTTCTCGATCACGGACGTGAAAGGGAACTGGCGTCGCAGGGACACGGGCCGCGAATTGGAATTCAAGGTAAGTAGGGGGTGGGTGGAGCTGGGATGTGTTGGGGGTGTGGTTAGGAGTGTGGGTATGGGGGTGGGTAGGGTTTTGGGAACACCAGTAATGTTTAGGGGAGAAAAGTCAGAAGATTATTTCAAACTAACATCTTCGGTCGTTTCTCCCTTGAACATTTCCGATTCAGGCATTCAACCCCAAATCGAATATTCAGCGGTATTTTTTCTCCCGTTTCAGCCACACGATTTATCCCATTTGGAAACCACGGAGGCAACCTCAGAATGAACTGATAATAAGAACAAAGACCTGGACTACATCATGGGAAGTGAGTAGGAAGTAAGCACCACCTATGAAGCTGAAGAAAGCCAATCGGTAGACACGTGCTTTTGACGGAACCCAAATACATGGTATTTAACTGTTGCCTGCTAGACTTTTTAAAGGTGGTGAAATGCAACACATAGACACCGGGTAACAGTTGTGGAAAATCGGTGGTAACTCTCAAGAGAAAAGTGGTTGGAACAAAACAGTGTAACAGTCCTGCATTTTCTGTACTGCACTAATCACTTCCAGGACTTGGACACTAATAAAAAAAATTAAAAAATAGTAAGCTGTGAGGGTACTGAAGGGTGATAAGACAGTCAGATGCCGGACGCCACCCTAAAGGCACTTCCAGCTTTAGTGTGTGAGCCCATCTGCCCATCTCCTCCTTTACACAGTCCCTGAACTTCAGTGCTCAAAGTGGGCACCCACTGCTGCCGCAGTATTTGAGTGTATAAAACACACTTACAATCCGTGACAAAGCCCTTCGAAAGGCAACCTTGCATATAATGTGGACGTTTGTGTGTGGATAGCATGTGGCGTGTAGGACAAGTGAGCTTTCTCTGGGACCTCCGTCTGGGCTTGTGGGGACCTGGGCCCTATCTGTGAATGGCAGTCCGACACTTGCCCCGGCTTCATTGTCTACCTGGTGCTCACCTCATTGGTGTCTTCTCAATGTTCATTTCACCTTCTATTTCTCACACTTTTTCCCCATGCATATTGGGTGAATTTTCCCATGTCTCTGCTCTGGTGTGTTGTCATAATAGTGTTTGAGAAAAGTTATTGTTATCTTAGTTTGACGTGGGTTAGGTTGAATGGGCAATACATCTACATTGTAGGGTTTTGTAGACATCTGTGTATACCGCTAGTGTGCCCATATTGCTACAAGCAACACATTGGAAAAATGTAGGGATACCCAGAAACGCTGATCTCTCTCCCCCAAGTGGGGAGAAAGAGTGAGAGACCATCTTATACTCCATGAATACCAATTTATTGGGCCTGGGTATGGTACAACTGAAGACCCTCAATCAGGCAACATACCAAATGATCTCTAGTAGAGCTGCTCCTTCCTTGTACTATAAGGTAATGGGGATCCGCCCTTGCTCCATTGGGCCTTTTGTATTCAGAGGTGCCACCAAGAGGTGGCCTAGGAGGGTGACGGCCTCCCTTATAAAAATGATGCACCCCCATACACCCCCCTCCCACCAGCCCGCCTGACGGTTATGTGTTAGTTTCGGTGTACCACCCCAGTGACCTCATCAGGCCACCCCTATGAAAAATGTATGGGGGCATATGGGGGCACCACTGTTTGTATAGAATTATTTTGAGGTCCAGTTGCACGTTGGAGAAAAACCCTAGATAAAAAAAAAAGTTTCATTCTTTGATTAAAACATACACATTTGTACTTCTACTAAATTCCTCCTAAAATATGACATTCTGAGTTCACATCATTGCGAAATGTGAAAGGCGTGCACGGGCACTGCCAGTGGAATGCTTAAGGAGTGCTGGTATAATCGTGCTGGGCTGCCTCCCTCGCTTGGAGTCCTCACCCATGCCAATGAAAAGGCAATGTGTTGAAACTTGTGTTGCTGCAAACTGCTCAAATAAACCCATTGCAGATGGAAACAAGTAAGCACATTCAAGTTTACACTTGTAAAAAGTGCTGTTGCTGCTTTAAAAATCATGTAAAATAATGTTAGGTGATTTCCTGGAAAAAACAACGACACAATGAAGAGCGAGCTGGAATACGGGATGAGAAGGAAGGCAGTGATTGTATCTTTTCCCAGCTGTCAGCTAACTCCCCCAGGGCTGCAGAGAGCCCCAGCCTGCCCTTTTCTAAGGCTGTCTGGCCTGCTTGCATGTACAATATTCTACTTGCCACTGAATTTCATATTTTATTGAAATTTCTCATGGCTTTTTACAGCCTTGTTGAAATAGCTTGATGCAATCAACAGTATCCTTATCACAACCATCCGTGGGTGGCGCTACTCTGGTAGTTGACAGTGAAATGGGCGGCCTTTTTAAGCAAGCTGGCACCTCCACCACAGATGCTCTTCTTATTGTGCCAATGAAGCGGTTTAAGTATTAAAATAATAAGACCCATTAGTATTAGTTTTGTTTTCAATGAGCATCATTGTCTTGTGGTTATTAAGGAGAAGGCAATAGGCTCTTTGGGCTCACCAATCAGATGGCAGCACCAAAAATACTGCAGGTTGTATGATATTGGAGTATTTCACATGTACTCCATCTCGTGGAACACCAACACCACTGCTCCTACCCATCTTCCTCGGGGTTGGGGTTCCACAAGGTTTGTACTTGGCACACTTTTTTAAACGACATAATCATCATCCTCGGCAGGGGTGAGGCTCTCAAGGTCATGTTCTAGGGACACTTTCCATCACATCATCCACATCATCATCGATGGGGTTACCCAAGGTTAGTTTCTTAGCCCGCTTTTCATCACATCATCCACCTCATCATCGATGGGGTAACCCAAGGTTAGTTTCTTGGACCGCTTTTCATCACATCATCCACATCATCATCGATGGGGTTACCCAAGGTTAGTTTCTTGGCCCGCTTTTCATCACATCATCCACCTCATCATCGATGGGGTTACCCAAGGTTAGTTTCTTGGCCCGCTTTTCATCAGAGCATCCACATCATCATCGATGGGGTTACCCAAGGTTAGTTTCTTGGCCCGCTTTTCATCACATCATCCACATCATCACCGATGCGGTTACCCAAGGTTAGTTTCTTGGCCCGCTTTTCATCACATCATCCACATCATCACCGATGCGGTTACCCAAGGTTAGTTTCTTGGCCCGCTTTTCATCACATCATCCACCTCATCATCGATGGGGTTACCCAAGGTTAGTTTCTTGGCCCGCTTTTCATCACATCATCCACATCATCATCGACAAGGTTACCCAAGGTTATGTTTTGGCCCGCTTTTCATCTTATTATCATCAGCAAGGTTGGGTTCCCCACAGTTATGTTCTTGGACCACTTCTCATCTCATGCTATACAGCTCTTCATTTGGCTTAAAGTGTCCGGCTGCCATCCATCACTGGATGGTAATTTCCTGCCTAATACTCAACTCTACTGACACTGATGCCATCGGCCTCCAGAACTCCACCCTTTCTCCCTGCTCCACTATCCCTTGTCCTACGTTCCTCCACTATCTCCAAAAGTCGCAACTTTGGGGTCCTCTTTGACAGCGAATACAAGTTTTAAAATGTAAGTACCTCTACTGCAATGGGTGGGATGACAAACCTCCTTAACCTATAGAGAAACTTTCACACCTCACGTACCACTCTTTTAAAACCTTGATTTCCAATATTGTCCTCTGCCAACTTGATTACTCTTGTAGCCGATACCTGGGCCTTCTACTATTAACTCTTGCCGCCCTCAACAAAATACTTAGATTTACTACCTGCACTCTGTGTGACCGCCCATGTCCACTACCACCACTGCCCACGCATTTATGTGTGGTGGTTCTTCATGCATCACCAGTCCCTCTTCAAACTCCTCACCCTTGTTTTTAAGTTCATTTATGCGTTGGCCCTTACATGGCAAACTCGATCTCCCTTTGCTCCTCACCTTTCAGCCTGCTAATCCCAAACACTGCTCAATTTGGTAGTTCTCGGTCCCATCTGCATTGACTCCTGCTTTTGCACCTTTATCCATCTTGTTATCTTCCTTTGGAATTCTTTATCCCCTGAGATTAGGAATATTGGCACTGCAGGCCTTTTTTGAATGCTCTTAAAATTCATCTAATCACAAAGCAGTATGTTACAGTGGACTCCAATATGTAACAAAATATTTCAAAAATAACAAATTCAAATAGCAATTATAACAGATTAGGGTGAGGGGAGGAATGACCGCCCTGACATGAAGATGTCAATCAACACGAAAAATTAAAAGAGCCCAATCTATGAGCCCTCCCATCCCGTGAACAACATTAAAGCGTAAAAAAGGCTAAGTTTGTATATCTATATTCTAAAGAAAAGATACATAATTCATACAGAAGAAATGTGTTATTCAATATTAGATGTTCAGTAATCAAAATGCAAAATTAATAATAAAGTTAAAGTTGTGAAGTAAGCGCGACGCGTTGCTGGGAACCACTCCCCTTCTCCAGAAGCTGAACTGAAAAAACTGAAGGAATAAAATATTCCTTATCAGTAATTATTAATACATACAGTTTCAGGCCATACATCACCACCATACTAGTTAGAGCATTACCAGCATGCCTTGGGTTCACGGACTAATGCCATGCCAAATGGGTAGTGCCCGGTCTCCAAATCAACAGGGAATCATCTGGAATTCATGTGACCATCTCAACCCACTTGATCATGCTTATAACCCCTAAATCACCCAATAGGTGCACCAACTTAGACACCTCATTTGTTCTCAAAGAGATTTCTATCTAGAATAGAATGAAACAAGCATAGTCTGGAAAATGAGGGAAAGATGGTGCATTAACCAAACAGGAACTGAGAGTAGCCTGTGTCATTTACAGTCCATCTAGGTAGGAATAAAATAGCCAAATTCTAATTAGGGGTACCTATATCCATTGGGATTGGAGAATCTGCAGTAGTGATTGAGGTTGTGACCCTATAGATCACCTTCTAACTCCAGACACACGGTAATGGTTCTCAGACCGTGCAAAGAGACAGAATACTAATGATAAAAGATAACGTGGAGGGAGTTTCTACATTAAGATCAAGTTTCTCAGCCTACCTTAATACTACGTGGTAATTACACGGTTGGAGTCTTTCAAGAACCACCCATAGACATAACTTTAACTTGAAATCGAGAGGAAAGCTTTTTCAAACGGTCTGTAAGAGATCAAACACAGCCACTGTAAATATCGATAGCGCCTTACCTACAAATGCTTTGCCCACTAAGAAAATAAAGTTTTCCCTCGATATAGAATATACCATCTTTGATCAACAGGCATTCCACGACCAACTCTGCAAGATTACTGCACACCGCTGACTGGACCCAAGAGCCAGCTGGCGGTTGCGTGTGCATGGTCCCAACTATTGAAATAGAGTCTTTCCTCACATCACGTGACAGCGATCACGCGATAGCGCTCACGTGATCGCAGTTCACTGTATAGTCAGGTAGAAGTTTTCAACAGCCATCATGGACTATAAATGTCCTATGTCTATTAATCCTATAACCATTAGTCCTAGTCTCACCTCAACTCTTTAAAGGAGTAAAGTACTGGACATAAGTATATCTCTCAAATTCAAATTATATGCAGTCGATATATGAGGACTCTTTAAGACAAAATAGAGTGAAAACATGAAAAAGGAAAAAAGGAAAAAAGAGCCCAAAGAGTAAATCAGACACCATATTTGTGAATAATTGATTATCCTGCTCTTGATGTAAGAAAATGTAAGAGACCCATCAGGGGTCACATAGCATGAAGCTATAACTATCTTAGACAGAATACATCACTCTAACACACCCGTAAGAGACCCTTAGGGGGTCACATTGCATTAATCTATATATAAAGGACATAGTTTAGGCAGCATACAGCACTCAAGCTTAACAATAAGAAGCTAGTCTAACTGTTGAGACTGAAAAGGATCATCACGAATCCTGAGACATTTGACAGCATTCATTGTAAAGATCGCTAAAGCTTGCGCAAAGATTAGAAATTACCTGGCCAGGAATAAGTCTGCCTCACTACAGACAGCACTCCCATCACGCTTTGAAGATCAACCTAACTTCAAATTCTCATCTGTTAATACCTCAGATATGATTAACATTCTGTCCTCCCTACGTCCTTCCGCCTGTCCTGAAAATGTCATTCCACCGAAGCTTATCCTCGAAAATAAAGACATCTTTGCCCCCTTCTTTGTGGGATTTGTCCACTCTTCATTTAGAAATAACCAGGTCCCGGACTCTGTCAACACTGTCACTGTTACACCATTGATAAAGAAGTCCAAACTCGATCCCAGTAACGCCAACAACTTGAGAGCTATCACAAATTGAATTGTAACTTCCTGTTAAAAATCTTGGATAAAACAGCTACAACTCAATTTCAAGCATGTATGGAGTTCTCCTACATCTTACATCCCAGACAATCTGGCTTTAGACGGCATCATAGTACAGAGACAGCGCATATGGACCTTCCGACTCACATGTTAGGGATTATGGATGGTGGCAAAACTGGCCTTCGGGTACTATACAACTTATCTGCTGCTTTTGATCTCCTAGATCACAAGCTCCTCCTTTACACTGTGAGGACTGTAGGACTATGCAGCAAGGAGGCAACTGACCGGGTATAGTCCTTTATCTCACATCGGGTTTCTAGGATTTGCTGGGGTGATGCTGCCTCCACCCCAGCCCCCATTGTTTGTGCCATACCTCGGGGAGCTTGCCTGTCTCTGCTGATTTTCAACCTGTATACCAGGCCACTGTGTAGCCTTCTGTAGGAGATTGGATTATTTTTCTCCAACCACGCTGATGATACCCAACTAGTCCTGCAGCTCTCTGGGGACAGAGCTTGACACCGGCAATTTAGAACACATTTACTCCCAGATTGAAGCATAGATGAACTTGGACTGGATGTGTCTAAACAGAAATATAACGGAGCTGCTGGTCTTTGGGTCACCTTAGGCTAGGCTTAAATTTGAAGCCCAACACTGGTCTAAAATTCAAGACTGCAATATCAAGGTATCTCAGAAGGTAAAAAACATTAGGCACCCATCTCGAGTCCTCACTCAGTTCGGAAGCTCACGCGAATCAGGTAACCGAAAACTGCAGCTATTATCTACGATTGCTGAAAATTATTCGTCCCTTTCTTCCTGAGCCCAATTGTACATCAAAAGCACAGGCCATAATATTATCAAGGATTGATTACTGCAATGCCGTACTGATAGGAGCTAATAAGAAATGTCTGCAAAAACTGCAAATCACGACGGGAGCACATATCCAGCAGTCAACAAGATTTACACTGCTTCAAGTCTGCTGTGATTATTCACAGATATCTACATGGGACGGTGTCACTTTACCTCAGAAACTTGGTAACCACCTACGAGCCAAGACGAACGCTTTGCTTGTCTACACTGTCTGTGATCACCAACCCTAGCTTCAAATGGCCTAAAGGATTGGGGAAATATTTTCCTGTCCTCTCAGTCAAACTTTGGAACTCACTTCCCCAGGCCCTGAGACAGGAACAAATTATCACAAGATTCTGACAACTGCTAAAAACCTTTCTCTTTAAGCAATGCCTCTCCTTATGGAAATCATGACTTTGCTGCTTTCTGTCCTGTCTTCTCTGTTGTCTTTTGGTGTTGATGTTACTCTGGTGCCCCAAGGCCTGCAGGCTTTCGGCGTCAGATACAAATATATATAAATAAATAGATAAAAATAAATAAAATGTAATGTAACAACTTGAAACACCGCTTTAGAAAGAGGGGATATCCTGAGGAGGCAATGAGGGATGCAGCTTCCAGAGCAGAAGAGGTTCCGAAAGGAAACCTACTGGGACCGAAACATAGATAAATGGACTCTCCACTCCTATACGTCTCAAGGTTTTCTCGACAGATTTTCCAGATTGGCAAAATCTTGAAGACAAATTTGAATATTTTGCATCATGATCCCCAATTGTTTAAAATGTTTCCTAAAGTACCAATGATGGCATACAAGCGGGGTACCAATTTAAGAGACAAATTGGTCCATGCACAAACACTTCCTAGGAACAGGCAAGGAATATTGAGCACTTGCAAGAAGGGAACTTTTCCCTGTCTAGGATGTACCAATTGCAATAATGTTATAAAAGGTCAGACCATCAGACATCCACACACAGGGAAAGAGATCAAATGACACAACTACTCCGCATGCATGACTTCTGTTCTAATTTACAGTATCAAATGCCCATGTGGCCTGCTTTATGTGGGCCAGACGGCAAGAGAGAGATAGACAGAACACAAATTGAATGTCCATACAGGCAACATGAAATCACCAGTTGCCTGTTATGTCAGTGATAAACGGCATACAGTCGTACAAATGCAGTTTAAAATAGTGGAGGTGGTTAAACATCCAACATCCAACATCTAGAGGAGGCTATTGTAATACACGTTTACTCCAAAGGGAAATGTTTTGGATACACCTATTGGACACAGACTATCCGAAAGGCATGAACGAAGATTTCTGTTTAAATTGTTTCATTTGAATATCTGTTTGCAGGTGGGAACAATTGGGATCTCCCATAATGTTTTAAGGCATCTTTGAAAGAATGTCCTCCCCTGGTGTGGGAGACACCTTAAACCAACATGCCTTGTGAGCAGGTGCTTTTACATGTTTGGTAATGTTCCGTTTTTTTCTGGTAAAACGGCTATAGACTACCTTATTTATTTATTTATAGCATTTGTTATACGCCCAAACCCAGAGGTACAACGGCATAGGTTACATAGTTGCAGTGTCAAACTTGTCTGGTTACAGAGGACAAAGCTTCCTATTGTTCTGCTAAGTGATGTATGCTGACTAAACTAGGTTCTTTATATATAGATTAATATGTGACCTCTATGGGTCTCTTACTGGCATATTAGAGTGATGTATTCTGTCTAAACTAGGTCCTTTGTATTTAACTTCATGCTATGAGACCCCTGATGGGTCTCCTACATCAACAGCAGGATGATCAATTATTCACAATTAAGATGACTGATTTACTCTTTGGGCTGGAGTAACCCTCTTTTTTTTCCTTTTTTCCTTTTTCACATGTTCACTTTATTTTGTCTTAAAGTGTCCTCGTATATCGACTACATATAATTTGAGTTTGAGAAACTTATATCATGTACTTTACTCCTTTAAAGAGTTGAGGTGAGACTAGGACTATTGGTTATAGAATTAATGGACATAGGGCATATATAGTCCATGATGGCCATTGAAAAGTTCTACCTGACTATACAGAGAACTGCGATCACGTGAGCACTATCACGTGATCGCTATCACGTGATGTGAGGAAAGATATTTCAATAATTGGAACCATGAGCACGAGAGCACCAGCTGGCTCTTTGGTCCCGTTATCGGTGTGCTGTTATCTTGCAAAGTTGGTTGTGGAATATCTGTTGATCATAGAAGGTATATTCTATGGAAAGTGAAAACTTTATTTTCTAATTGGGCAGAGCATTTGTAGGTACGGCACTATCGATATTTACAGCAGCCATGTTTGATCTCTTACAGACCATTTGAAAAAGCTTTCCTCTAGATTTCGAGTTAATGTTTAGAGTCTATGGATGTTCCTTGGAAGACTCCAACCGTGTAATCACCACGTAGTATTAAGGTAGGCTAATACACTTGATATTAATGTAGAAACGTCCTCTGTGTTATTTTTTATCATTGGTATTCTGTCTCTTTGCAGTGTCTGAGAACCATTACCGTGTATCTGGAGTTAGAGGGCAATCTATAGGGTCATGACCTTAATCACTACTGCGGATTCTCCAATCCTAATGGATATAGGGACTGAAGAGGGATGGGGAAGCCTACCCCCCTTTACCATCCTACTAAATTCATGACAAGGACACAGCATCGCAATCACCCATTCTATTTCGGAAGAATTCCCAATGGACACATGATTGACAATAATGTCGAGAGGTATCCCCTCAGCCAGCCATAACGCTCGAGGCATGTACAGACCTATCCATGTATGGATGAAGAGCCACAGGTCATGATTAAGGATACCTGTATGGCCAGTTTGGATAAAGACACCAAGAAGCCATGGTGCTGACTTCGTTGGAGACACCATGACATAGCAGCATTAGACATGAAGCACACATGTCATCTGCACTTCAGGACACAAACACGCACTTGAATACATGAAGAACACCAGCGTAGAGTTCTATAGTTGGAGGACAGATACATATTCATACTGTTATTGCTTTTATTATTTTTGCCATTAGCCAAATGCAGCAACGCAGAAACCGCGAGAGACAAGAAATCCAGAGCACAGTTTGCAGACGCTTACATGCAATTAACCCTATGGAACTGCAGGAGCACCTACAGGACCTGACAGAGCCAAGTGTGACTAACCTATGGAAATATAGTATAGCATGGACACTGTAGAACCACATTATAAGGTTTACGAAAATTACACCAGGCCTTGAGCCTCAGAGCAAGAGAGGAGCTGAGCTGATTCACCTGGACAAAGAGCAAAACGTGTGAGACAGGACCTGCCACCAAGGCCAACAGACACAGATAA
This sequence comes from Ambystoma mexicanum, assembly GCF_040938575.1. Taxonomy (NCBI): domain Eukaryota; kingdom Metazoa; phylum Chordata; class Amphibia; order Caudata; family Ambystomatidae; genus Ambystoma; species Ambystoma mexicanum. The sequence goes on from NC_090933.1 coordinate 932,764,885, forward strand.
CATACGAGCCCCGGGCGACAAAGGGTCCAGCTGCAGAAAAGACAATTAAATCTTCATAATTCAGAGCTGCACAGCTCACATTTGTGTTGTCTGAACACGTGCCCGGCCGAAGCAAACAATGGACAGCGATCAGCGGTGGAAAAGGAGAGCTGGTCTCAGGCTCCCAGACACGACTATGCAAAAATGTGTAACAAGAGTTACGCTGGTCAGAAGAGCACTCTCCTGCGCTAAGGTGGTGTACACAAGTTACAATTCAGACACATAGACATTATTGTTACCTTGAAGAGGTACACAGAGAGCTGAGAACATTTGTGGGTCCCAGGCCTGGGGAACAACAGCTCTAACCAATCACAGTTTAGTACCCAAGGGTATAGCAACAGGCAGAACCAATGGTAAGTCCACCACACTGCCACAATGTTATAGATAGTGACTTCGGGATGTGACCAGGCCAGCCACCTGACATGCGAGAGCCAGTAGAATAACCTCTATAGAGTCCACTAAAGGAGGTAAACTACTCAATACCCAATTGTGTGGCCTGATAGGTTTTCTGGAGAAGGGCCAGGACTGTGATGTCTCTCTGATATAATCAGGGTATAGAACCAGCCTGCGAGCCGAGGAAGAGTGAGTTGTACATGGATTTCCTCTGTTCCTGTGATGATCCCTGTTGGTTTTGCCTGCAATAAACCACAGTTTGAACTTGCTGTTAAATGAGTCCTCTGTGTATTCTGGGAAGGAGGTAGTTGGGCTCCCCAAGTCCGCAGACTTCCAGTGTCCCTCTGGCATACCTGGGGGTCCATCCCCAACAGTACGCCTAATTAGAATTTGGCTATTTTATTCCTACCTAGAAGGACTGTAGACGACACAGGTTACTCTCAGTTACTGTTTGGTTAATGCACCATCTTTCCCTAATTTTCCAGACTATGCTTGTTTCATTTTATTCTGGATAGAACTTTCTTTGACAACACATGAGGTGTCTAAGTTGGTTCACTTATTGGGTGACTTAGGGGTTATAAGCATGATCAAGGGAGTTGTGATGGTCACATGAATTCTAGGTGATTCCCTGTTTATTTGGAGTCTGCGGACTACCCATTTGGCATGACATTAGTCTGTGAACCCAAGGCATGCTGGTAATGCTCTATTCGAACTATTATGGTGGTGATGTATGGTGTTAAACTGTGTGTTTTAATAATTACTGATTAGGCATGTTTTGTTCCTTTAGTGTTTTCCGTTCAGCTCCTGAAGAAGGTGAGTGGTTCCGAAACACATCGAGTTTACTTCACAACTTTAAATGGAATATTGATTTTGCAATTTGATTACTGAACATTTAATATTCAATAATAAATAGTTTCTTCTATAGGCTTTAATGTTTTACGTTGGAAGGGAGGGCTCATAGATTGGGCTCTTTTTGTTTTTCTTAAAATTCATCTACCCTGGAAGGGGGCACTAGAGACCGGCCATGACTTCCCCTCTCCCCTCATACGCATCCCGCCCTCCATGACAAAGGAATATAAATAATGAATATAATGTATTGGCAGACTATGATGCCCTTCCAAAATGTTGCACTTTCCTTTTTACCCTCCCCACCTCCATTTTCTGCTCACTAATCACCATCTACTCTAGCAAAGCACCCTGCAAAGTTATTGCTCTGACTGCTGTGGTTTTCTACTTGTGGACAGCGTGTCTGGCAGAAGCGCCAGGATCATCAATGACAGATTCAGTAACGGCCAGCTTTGACAAACCTATCAGGGAGCTAAATACATTGATTCGTATCTACTCTTCAAAGGTAATAAGCACATCTTTGAATTCTTACGCCTCCTAATTCCATCCCACAAGAGGTACAATGGCATTGCGGCTAAGTGTCAACAGCAGGCTCTCAACCTCTGAGCTGTCCACATTGAGGAAGCAGAATCTCAACACTTAACTCTTTGATTAAAACTCTTGAAGCTCTACTCTCTTTCTTCTCTTCCGCATACTTTGGTGGTTTATAGTAAATACACTATCGGTACTTTTTGGACTAAGCCTGCTTCTGTCTTTTGAATTTCGTTCTCTTTAGTTCAGCCATCATTGAAATGCACTGATTACATTAGAGGCTTCCTCCACATCCTTCCAGGACGGAAAGCATCCTTGCAAATCTGTTGGCTTTTACATAGGCATTACAAAGGCAATAAAAAAGGGATTGGTTTGAAAAGCCCAGGTATTCACATCATCTGCCTCCTATTGCAATCAGCATATCCAAGTACTCAAACAGCATCACAAGCTGACACTTACATATTTGCCACCTATTGCCATAATATGCCAGCGTACTCACACATTTTGGCAACTGTTGTCATCGTATGCCCTGGTACTCACAGCAGCTAGAAAACCACTGACTAAATATTGTGAATATTTAGTTGCTAACAACAGACGAGCCTGTGTTTTGGTCATATCTGAACTCAAAGAACTTTGAGTACTCATATCTGAGTACTCAAAGAAACCAGTGGTGCTCAGGATCAATAATGATGTGTTCTCCTTCACTACAATGGACTTCATTACGAGCTTGGAGGCAGCCATGGCGCTTTTAGCCTCCAAAGTTGTGTCCGGGTCCGTGTTGTCGGAATAGGGATTTACCGGGTCATTCCAACCTTGGAGGACCCGGTAAATCCCCATTCTGAAAACTATTCCCCATTAGGGCTCAATGGGCTCAATGGGAATGGGGAAGGAGCTAATAACGGGCCCGCAAATAGCGGCCCCGTTATTAGCTCCCTGGTCCTTTAGCGGCTCCCACTAAGGGACCTCGGAATGCAGCAGTAGGATGAGAATGAGGCCCAATGTCTTCAGCTGTTAATGGTGGGATAACCTGGCCACTTAATGGCAGTGGCTGTACAATGATATGAGTACCTTATCATTTGATGGAAATAACTGCCAGTGCTCTTAGAACCATCACATTTAATTCCAATACCTGGAAGTGGTGTAAGTACATGGTATTTGAGAGCTTTTCTTTCTTCTTTTCCTCTTATGTTATTCCTATATTTGGTTCTGTATCGATTCTTGTGAACCATGCTTTTCTATCAATAAAAAGATTGAAATCAAAAATACCCACGTACTCACACCACTGCTAGGAATTGTCCTCAAATACCCAGACACTTACACCATTGACAATGATTGCCATGGAATCCACAGGTAATCATTCCCTTGGCCCACGGTCTCACCCAAACAACAGGAGCTGATGGCAAAAGCAAACAGCCAGGTAGACAGACCATTGCTAGTCACTACCATCAAATACCCACGTACTCAGGCCATTGCCATAGATTGTCATTAACTGTCCAGATTCTAACGCTATTAGCAGGTGTTATCATCAAATATCCATGCACTTACTTACACATCTCAATATCATCCACTGATAAAATAGTAACAATGAATAATAATCAATAGAAAATCACTCTCGTTTCCATCTTGCGTTCAATATACAAGGATGTGAGCATTTTATGAGAAACTCTAACTTCTCTATTTTCCTCCTTCACATGTCTATACAGGACAACATTTACCACATGATATACTCAGCATTGCATAGTAGGCATTATCAACGCATAATACACAAATAATAGATACTCCCAATTCATGTGATGGAACGCAGTAAGTATGCAGTTTATCCTGTACAATGCCAGCCTTACATATTGTAATAGGCGCGATGCGGTCTGCGGTGACACCCGGAATGCAAATAAGTGGGACAAAGCTCTCCGAGGAGGATCTTCAGGGTTTTTGCACGTATGTCGTTGTATACATGCCAAAAAACAAGAAGTGAAGCAGGTTTTCTTCTTCCGCCTCGCACAAAGGGCAGGACTTTTCAAGGGAGTTTCCCTTCCACAGTGCATTACCGACATGAACGGCAAACCAAAATCTTGCCCTAGTAATCCCATGCCTTTCAGAGGGGTTATTCGCCCACATTGGATAACCTTGCATACCGGTAACAGTAATAATGGCATAATGGCATACTTAGAGGGAGTGACAGGTTTGTTGGTTTCTCATCTCTCAGGAGGGAAAGCCACAAGCCTAGCCTTCACTTGCGATGCAGCAAACAGGTCTAGGTTTGCTGCAGTCAATAAATAGCTCAAGCAGCCGATTTTGCCCTCGTATGTTTTCAAATGACGTAACCATGGGATACGTTCTGTCTCTCTTTTGGTAAGCAGTTCCAGAATAATAGATTGGGTAAAATTAGCCTTGGGATTTGTCCAGAGATGAAGTCAATGAAAAATAGGCTGCATGATTAGATCATCAGTCAGAAAGCAAGGCATGCGTCCCGATGATAAACAAAGTTTGGGGCAGAGCGAGGTTTGGCAAGAATATTTTTTATAAAATCATTTTCTAGCACTTGCAAATTGGTCACTTTAGAAATGCCCAAAGTGAGGCTCGATACCCTTCCGTTGTGACTGATTTGTAATTATAAACTTTCAGGGTTCTATCCAGTGGCTGATTTCTGTATAGGTTCATGAACCAAAATACCCCTCCCATGGCTTGTTTAAATGTAATAGTTTGTTTAAAGATATAACCCCCCCCTGGAGTTTATTAGCAAAGCGTATTCTGAGGTAGTTGAATTCTTTTACGCATGGGACATCTACATTGTTAGAATACATTGTGGGCATCGAGACACATCGCCTTGCAGGCATACAGACCATTAATGCAGATTTGCCAGCACTAACCTTGTGATGCTGGAAAGTATGGGCTGGTGGCAGCTACATGCTGATTTGACAGTGGCTCTAGGTATCCTCCATTTTTGGGATATGCAGGCCCTGCCATAGGAATCAATGGATTCCTACACAAAGGCAAGATGGCAACTGGTGGCCTCTTGGTTTTCTTTGCCTTGCCCCATTGTTTCCCAAAGTCCTGAGAAGCCTTGGCTCTGTTCCCTTCCTCTGAATGGTTGTTGGGTGGAAGAACCATAAATGGTCCTGAGGGGAAACCCATGCCAGACTGGCTACACCCTTTCCAGGGACTGTGTGCTGAAGGCCCATCCTTGGGTGGAATCTGTATGAATGGAGTGAGAAATCAACTCACATTCGGTGTTGTGGGTGTCTGGGTTTGGTTGTATGACACAATGCCTGAGCCCACCCTGACTGACACTGGAGTGAATGCAGTGCAGTGTGCTGAAAGGCTGGGAGTAGCCTCCAATCCACATCCTGTGTTTTGGGTGTCTGGTTTTAGGTGAATGAGATGAATGCCTGTGAGCCTGATTGGGGGCTGCCTGCAGGAATGCACATGTGTGTGATTGGGTGGCTGAGCCTGGCTTAGCCTGAGTGAATGGGGAGGGTTTTTGTATAACAGGGCCTCCCATACTCACCTCCTTGTTCATAAGCTGATGTTAGAAACCTGAAAAAGCTGTTCCTGGGAATCCAGCTGGAGGAAGAAGTCTGATGCTGCTACTCTTCAATTAATCAAAGGCTCTTGTGCTTTTCCAAGGACTGACTCGGAGAGGACCTGGGTAGACGACATCCTCCCAAGCTATGAGGGACCATTGTGCAACTGCTGCTCTTCAGTCAAAGTAACCTTGAACCCAGTCCTGTATACCTGCCTTCCCGAGAAGGGATATTCGTGAGTTCAGAAGAGGAGTACCTGGACATCTTGAGCCCAAGAAGTCCATCTGCGTTGCCCAGAGTCCGGAGGAGTGTTTGTGACCGCTGGAAGCCAAGCTGCTGTGTATCGCCCGGATAAGGGCATACCATGGAATTGTGCTGCCTGTTGCCCAGAGCGGCCAAAGTTCCACTTGATTGAAGAATCCTTCAAGGGGCATCCCTGCCACGACATCTTTCCCTTGGCCATGCTGGAGAAGGTCCAGGGTCGCTGCCTGAAGTGGAGTAATAGCGGGTGGATTTCTCACCACTAAAATTCAAAGAAGATGTCCTGAGTCTCCAAACTTGGTGAGGGTCCTCAGTCCAGTCCAGTGGTCGTATCTAGGTCACCAGAAGCCATCCAGAGGTCTGTGTTGTGGCTGCAGCACTGAAGAACCGAACGTCGATCAACTACAAAATCCCGAAACCCAATACCTACATCTGTCACTGCAACCTGTCTCGGGAGTATAGGTCAGGGGCAATGTGCACGTCTTAGAAGCAAGACGACACAGGGCACCACAGGTTCAATTCCCGGGTCCGTGCTTAAAAACCTATGGGTATTAAGCACGTTTTAAATAACCTATCATATCAGACCCGTCATCACTGAATGTCGTACAAGGATACCAAGGGTCTTATCCTCTTCAGCCAAGTCTTATCGAGATCCAATGCAAAGTTTCACCTTCGTGCGACGTCCACAGCTGGAGTAACAACCTGTCAACAGAGACCACCTCGAAAACCAAAGTGCTGCTGTTCCGGCACTGCTTGGTGCCCTTCTTCTTCTCGACACCGACATTTCAGCAACTCCCACCTGAGGTCCATCCTCGAGGGGTCTCATCGAGTAAAGCCAGGAAACTCCACCACTTTGTCTGCCTAGGCAACCAAGATACTGTGACAAGGATGAGCTTCTAACATCCTCAGGATTCCTCCCGGGGTCATAGATTCATCTTGGATCCTGTTCTCTTGTGACTTCCCAGGTACTTTGGTGTAGTGGGACCTGTGGAAAAACAAATCAGACATCTATTGAACAGATTTAGACAGTGCGTAATATGCAAGATAAAGTAAACCTTAACTTGTTCCTTACAGGCTGCACAGGTGGGGGATCATCACACAGTATCACTTATTTGAATCTAGAGAAAGTATACTACCTACGTTCTGAATCTATCCTTCCTTTCTACAGTAATGTCTATTCATTTATGCAATGCTTTATGATTCCTATGCTTTTTAATAACTGTCAGCAGTTGGTGCATTCTAAATTGAATCTAAAGTACATTGTGGTACCACATATGTGTGTATCTATTTACGAGTATTAGGATAGTGTTGCTGAGTACAAAGTGTGTTATTTCTTGATGTGTATATTTACTTGAGCCTTATTTTATATAAAAGAATTGTGCTAACTGTTAGGGAGAATTCTCCTTATAGGGCTAATTTCCCTCACCTAGTGAGTCCCCCAGCAGCTTTGCTGGATTTCTGGAGTTTATTTTTTCCACCTGGTAAGAGTGTACATCTTTTTTCCACTCTTACATGTGTTTTGGCCTATGCGTTTTTACTCATTGTGTGATCTTGGGCACTGGAGCACACCACTCCAGGTGCCCCTGTTCTTGTATGGGTTGCACCGCACCCTCAGTGTAGTAACCCAGGGTTGTCTTTTAGACTGCCCTCTGACTCCATTTCACGGGGCTGACTACTGTCCCCCAGAGGAAGGTAAAGTTGCCATTTACTTTACATAGTCACTTTTACCACAGACCCAGTACACCCCATCTTACATGGAGTAATGGAAAGGGCTAATCTGTGCCCCTTTTCTGTCTGTACCTCCCTGAGCATTGTTTCGCTCTTTTAACATTTAGACTTGGCTGGTGGCAGTGGTATCTACCCTAACTTTTCTACCACGATTATATTAGATAAACGTGGTAATACTTTTGGCTATTTTAACAGCCTTAAGGATAAACCCGCTTGACCAAATCATCTTTCGTTTGGCTCCGGTTGGGTTTATTCACCATTTCTTTTTGTTAAAGTCCTTCTTGTGTTTTACTTTGCGTGGCAAACTAGGTTCGCCTTCTTTGTTCACCGTCTTTTGGCAGGCTTCTGCAGAGAAGCCCTCCTCTTGGCGCCTGGGTGTCTAGGTAGACTGAATGTGGGGAAGGGGTGTAGTCACAACCTGCACAGGGTATCCTAGGAAACCCAATTCGCAATTTGCCATGATTGGCTGAGGTGGTTGTCCCGGCTGGACAACCCCCCTGCTGCGTGATTGACAGCCAGGCTGTGTGAATGGGGGTTTTGTGCATAAAAGGCAGGTCTCTTGGGCTAGAAGTCAGAGTCCCCTCTGGAACTACAAGGAAACGAAGAGAAGCGGAGAGAACGACGGCTGCTGCAACTACCCCGTCCCGGTGAAGCCCTGCTGCAGTCCTGAGCTATCTACCCTTCGACGACTAAGAGAAGATCCAGTCCGGAGTCTTCTTCCCTTGAGCCTGGTGGGGATAACAGCTCATCTTCTTCAGACAGAGGTCTCCGCCGTGGTCGAAATCGCTGCACACGCTGAATCGTGAACTGTCTAACGGTGTGTTCTTTCGGCAACAGGTCTCCGGTGTCACTTAACCCTGGCTCCGGCCCTTTGACTTTTGAACTCCTGTTTCTGAGTGTGTCTCGATGCTGCCTGCCTAACCTAAATATTGCCTGTGATTTTTGCCTCCAACACCCTCTGGGTATCTCAGGTGCTAAGTGTGTTTTTGCCCCGGTAGCATTTCATGTCACGGATACACTTTTATTTAGTAGACCGAACTGTCAAAAAGTGATCGCAACCATATCCGCGGTATCGTGTTTTGTTCATAACACCGGTTCATTCAGACACAGGGTACTTACCTTGAGACATGCTGTACACAGTGAATTGGTTAGTTGTAGTATATTTAACATGTGGTTTTGTTTAAAGGTTAATAGAAGTGTCGTGTTTATAACTGATGGTTTAAAAATAAATGTACTTATATTTTTTACCTGAAACCTTGAGTCAGTGTTAGCTTGAGTCACAGTAATTGTGGTCCCTTTGTGTAATCTCTGCTACTGCTCATATACTCTTGAGATAAGCCTGGCTGCTCTGCTACTGCTACCACTATAAGTTAGTAGTACGGGCTTGTACCAAAGGTAAAACTTGTATTACCACCTGTTGTCTTAATCTTGTGTAGTGGTCCCTAAGAGCACTGCACAGGATTCTGCCTAACACTAACACATAACATAGTGTGTGGGCATTCCTTTGTGTGTGCATTGGTAATTTACAGTAGCTAAGAACCTGCCCGCATCACCTACCTTAAGTCTCAACCTTGCTTGCTTGTCCATTGCTACCATTAGAGAACCGTGGCTGGGGTACTATGTGCTTCTACCTCAACTGTATAGGGGGCATAAATACAGATACCCTCCTCCAGTCTTTACAGACATGAAGGTTCATAAAGGCAGTGTACGCCATGATAAGGTGCTGTAGACTCAAGGTGTTCCTGTGATCAGCACTGTATTATCGGCGTGCACAAGCACAGACGGACTACCATTTCCTACCCTCGGGACACCTGTCTTCGGATTGACTAAATTCTCATATAGCCATTAATGTGCAAGGAGAAGAGGAGCCAGGACGCAACCCTGTCGCATACCTGAATTAACTGCAAAGTAGTTAGCACAACGTCCTTGGTTACCACACCTCTCCTCAGACAGGCTCTTGTATTGCTATGCAAATTGGCCAAAAGCCTTACCAATTATGCACGGCCAAGGAGATGAGCACGCCCCACAGCTTTGTCCAATTGACTTTGTAGAGGGCCATGCTCAGGTTCCATGAACATCAAATATACTGGCTCTGACTTTATGTCGAGAGAACCTGCCGCAATAATATACAGATTTAGAGCTTGAGTCGATGTGACCAATCCAGGTCGAAATTCTCACTGGACTGTAGACCGCATTTGCTTGTCCGTTAGACAGGCTTTCAATGTTTTTTCTTTTTCATCTCTTTATTTAAATTTTCACAAAAAACAGCATATTCAACCATTACACAGGTTTCAGAATGATCCTAGCTTCAAAATAATCAGAACGCATTTTATCTAACTTATCACATATTATAATATAAGCAATGCAATTATGATCTATAAGTTCTACTATTCACATTAAACCCAGCTAGTCGAAGGTGACAAGGGATGATACACAAACCACATAGACAAAACACGACAAATCACAAAACAAACACACACACCCATACATATACCCCCCAACTAGACTAACACATATATATATATATATTTAACCATTAAATGCTCTAATTTATGCTCATCCATACATATCATTGAAGGACTCCCATAATTCCAAATAAGTTTCCTCCCGGCCAAATAAGTTTCCTCCCAGTTTTGTCTTTTAGACATATGTTTTTCAAATTTTGAAAGAGTTTGCATATCTGATAACCAACCGTCTACAAGCAGTTTCTTTCTTGTTTTCCACACTCTCAGAATGTGTTTGGTTGCCATAAGAAGTGCTTTGTCAATCCTGCATGATGACTCACATGTAATATCACATCTACCCTTGGGTGACAGCAGGATCACAGCTGACGAAGTCCTTGGGAATGAGACACCCCATATTGTATCTAGTCTGTCAAGCACATACTTCCAAAAGTCAACCGCTCTAGTGCAATTCCACAGCATATGCACTAATGAGCCTCTATCCCGTCGACAGCTCCAACACAAATCAGTATATATCATACCCAACTCATTCATTTGTCCTGCAGTCCAATAGAGGCAACCTAAGATCCTCCGGTGAGTATAACGTAGATTTAAATCCATCTTGGCTCTAACGGCCACCTTCCAGAGTCCCTCACATTCCTGGACTGATATGTTTCTACCTAGCTGCTACACCCATGTTTGCCTCGGTTTCCCCCAGGGGTCAAGCAAGGGGCCTTCCACTGGCATTGTTTTAAGAAAGGTTGAGACCATGCAGGGCAGTGTATCAAACAATTCACAGATCTTGGGCTTTTCCATCATTGGCGCATTCAGCATCCTTTGTCTTTCAAAAAGCAATTCCTCCAAACCCCTGTATCTCCCAAGCTCCCTCTTACTCAGGCCATATTTCTCCAAAAGTCCCACAAAGGGTATCCTTCTCCCTTCCTGCCAAATGTACCCAATCTTCATAACTCCTTTATTAACCCAGCTGCGCCAATTCCACATCGCAGTTGGGTCTATCAAGACAGACAAGAACCAGGCCTCCGAATTATACCAGATAGATGCCTCATTATGCATAAATAAGTTCTGTCTACACCCCGAAATCCACAAAGTCAATGCAGTCTTCATAGTGACAACAGTCTGCAGCCTTGCCGATAGCTTGGGAATTTCCCGAATTAGTACAATCCACCTATATGGTAAGGCAGTAGTCTTTCCCTTTCTATTGATACTCACAATGGCTCTAATCCCCTACCCTCTGCAAAATAGTAGGCAGATTCTTTCAGTAGAAATCCTCTGTCATAATTCTCAACTATTGGGTAGCCAAAACCCCCCTCCGAACATTAAGTGTCATAATATATAGCGTGGAATCTTTGGCCTCTTTCCCGTACCCCACAAGTAGTCTTGAAAGATTCCATCAATACACTTAAGTGCCTTTTTGGAAAATCTCAAAGGGAGCCACTGTATAACATATAACACTTTGGGCAAAAACATCATTTTAATCACATTCACCTTTGCCCAGACATTTAAGGTCATACGGTCCCCTATGTCGATGTCTCCTTGAAGCACCTCTGTCAACTTACTAATGTTATACTCCACAATTTTCTTCGTGTCACGAGTAAGAAAGATCCCTAAGTACTTTAAACTCACACTTGTCCACTGACAATTCCAATCAGCTATTCCATTGCACAATGGGAATTCTTTAATTGGGAAGACCACAGTTTTGCCCCAATTGATTTTATGCCATGAAAGTAGTCCCACCTCTTCAATCAGATGTTTCAAAAGAGCACCTCCCTCCTCTGGATTTACCATAATTATGCTCATATCATCTGCATAGGCAAGCACCTTTACCTCCCTGTTCCCCACACACAGACTCCGTAGGCCTGGTTCTTGTCTGATGTAAGCTAACAGTGGTTGCAGTGCTAGATTAAAAAGAAAGGGAGACAAGGGGCAACCTTGACTTATACTTCTGAATAGCTGAAAGGATGATGATAGTTCGTCATTAACCCAAATTCTAGCAGTAATATCCCACTGTAATGCGCCAATAGCGTTCAGGAATAATGGCCCAAACCCCATTTCAAGCAGCATATAATTTAAAAAGGTCCAATTCACATGATCAAAAGCCTTTTCCACATCCAAGAAGAAAAAGTAGCATTTTCCCAATTTCGGCTTCTGGCAGACCCATAATATCTACTAACGTTCTAATGTTATTATACCCATGTCTTAGCCTCATTAATCCCACTTGGGATTGATCAATGAATTCACACACATGTCTATCCAATCGATTAGTCAGACCCTTTGTAAACATTTTTACATCAACATTGAGTAACGGGATTGGGTGATAATTACTACATTTAGTAGTGTCCTTCCCCGACTTAGGTATTAAAGTAATAATGTCCTCCTTCATGGAAGGACAAAGGGTCCCATCCGTCAAAAAACGATGATCTAAGCCACAAAGTTCATGTGCCAATTTGGAGCCAAATGATCTATAGAATTCTATGGGTAACCCATCCATAGCTGGAGACTTTCCTGTGTTAAATTGATTTATTGCCATTAAGATTTCGGGTATAGTAATTGGAGCATCCAATGAGTTATTGGCCTCTTCAGATAGACAAGGGATATCTATTTTATCAAAACATTTAACTAACTCCGACTCCTGTGGGAGAAGCTCTTCTGAACGGAAACACTCACATATTTCCTTTTTTTTATTTGCCATTCCACCTAATCCATTATTTATCCTTTGAACATATGATCTTTCTGTCAGGCCTTTTAATTTATTAGCCAGGAGTCGACCCCTCAAACCGCTTCCTCACAATTTTTTTGTGTCATAAAAAACAAACCCTTTTCAACATGCCTATCCATTTCACATTTTAGTTTTTCTTTAGCTCTATCCATCTGATATTTATGCTACCTGGTCCTTGGCAGGGCATATTTTCTTACCTCATTGCTCAGGATGTACAGTTCATTAACTCACCACGAATAGAGGCCTTAAAAGGGTCCCAAACAATCGAACTATCAGTCAACCCCTTGTTCTCTTTGAAATAATTAGTAATGAAATAGTTAAAAGCCTTCAACGCTTCCTCATCCTTCAATATAAAAGTTTTAAGTCGCCATCTAAACAAATTGGGACGACAATATTCAGAATGTAGTTTTAGGGCCACCATTGAATGATCCAAAATATTGTGTTCACCCATTTTAGCCTCTACCGCCTATTCAATCAACCTATCAGATATTAGAAAATAGTCAATCCTTGTATACAAATCATCTGCTGGAGAATAAAATGAGTAGTCTCTCCCCCCGGGACGTAGAGCCCTCTAAATATTGATCAAGTTAAAGGTGACAGCAAATCTCTGAAACTCTATACTCAACCCATGACTTGTCAACCTGCATACAGAACATCTATCCATCCTATGATCTAACACACAGTTGAAGTTTCCCCCTAGAATAACACAATCACAGCCCATACTTCGCAACAATATGGTTAAGGTCTTGAAAAAAGGGCCCCCTCCAGGGCAGGGTCTATACACAGAGCCCAGTGTTATTAGTGTAACCTCATATCTCAAATCGAGCAAACTAATTCGACCCTCGTAATCCATTGTCAACTTTTCAATTGTCATGCCCAGTCCTTTGCAAAGTATTATCCCCATCCCCCTGACTTGAAAGAGTGCCAATTCAGTAGGGCTTTGGTGTGTCTAGAGATTTTAAGTAAACTCTCAGAATGCTCTATCACGTGTGTTTCCTGCAATAATATCCCATCTGCCTTCTCTCTTCAGAATCTTGATAGTATTTTCCTTCTCTTTTTTGGGCAATTTAAACCTTTGACATTCCAAGTGGCTAGTGTCAACAACCCCATTTTCTGAAGGTTCTCTGGACATGCATTTTCACTGGAGAGTAAATCATCATACACATATGCATATACGTTTCTCCAATCGGTTGGCTATAAGGTTCTGTAGTGTTCAAGTGTTTCTGAATTCAAACTTGAGTTTCTCAGGAATCTTAAAATTACTTCTATTCAACGGAAATTTAGAGCATATTTCATGTTCCCTTTTTAGAGACAAACAAGACACATAAACACAACAACATAATTAACTGTTTAAAAATACAATTATCTACATTATGTTCACTTATCCAAACTATACCCCAGAATCCCATGCCCATTATTTTGTTTTTACTTCTATTCCCACCTCCCCCCATTTCCCCAAAGAAGGTATTGTACAAATCAGACCCTTCCCAATATCCCTATCAATTATGTCTATCAGCCCCCACAACCTCATGTTTAACTGTCATATAACAATGAAGCTCAACCCCTACCAATTTTGTATGTGCTTGGGCCGAAAACTAGCAGTTTTAACCTATCAATGAATCATATCCAAGGGCGTCCCAACCGTTAGCATCATTCAATGGTCGCTGCTTTCAGGATTAACGAATCTGAACAATCAACAGACATGCAGCTGTCATATTACTCCATGCTGTGGCCCCTCCTCATCAACATGTCTGTAATATCATATGTAATATCATATTAGGCATATAAAGCAACAATTGTAGTGATTTGTCCAGTAAGGAGCAAAGGAATAAGGGGCACAAAGAGTCAGACATCATTTATCTCGTGCCCATAAATAGAATTTGTTATCTGGGTTATTTTGAGGCGGAAACCAGTCTTTCCTAGGAAGCCCTTGTAGTGTATTTCCACCATTGTTGCCAAATATTTTACATATGGAGTTTAACATGGAAATGGGTCTGTAGCAACTCTATTGCACAATTACTTTAAACTGTATTTATTTTCCAAATAAATGAACCCACTCAAAGCTTTACATCTCTAAAGATTGTTCAGGTTCTAGAGGTAGTTCAGTTTATTGTCACAATAGCGAAGCGGTTACATTTCCTGTCTCTTTCCTCTTCCATAATTCTTTGACCACCCGATCTTCCAATTGCATTTGCTAATGGTGTCACCCAATCGATTTAATTGGAATACAGCCTAACCCTGATTCTCCTATTTCTTACCCAAAGCGTGCCAGCATTTCTAAGATTCCAACGCCAAAAGCAGGACTCGAGCCACCACCATGCATGTATACCAGAGGTTAAAAACAGAAAAGGTTAAAAGTCCAGAGGATATCGTACCGTGGGGTCGCACATTGCTCTTTCTCCACCTGTTTAGTTGTGCCTGCAAGTTGGTATTGAAGAAGGAGCCTGTGAAGGTGACTGTCTGGGTAAGAGTTATGTTACCCGTCAGTGTTTTATTTAACTGAGTTTCATGGGGGCGGGGGACTTTGGTAGGGACAAAAGGGTCCAATGGACCCTGAAGAGGACCCAGAAAAACCCCTGATACTGCAATCAGACTCAAAGGTTTTATGCAATTCTAAGAGGGGTTCTCATCGCGGAGCAAATATTGTCTCCTTACCCTTCTTAACAGGTGCCAATGATATATTAGACTAGTCACATAGTTGGCTATGTTGGAAACACTTTCTAAATGACACATTTTGTAAGGATTAGATTTTCAAACAAAAAAGTTTATCTGACCTTACTTGTCTTGATCAATCATCCTGACAAATACATTATCATGTCTGGACATTTATTCAGCTCCGTCTCCCCTCCTTGATACATTGGCATTGACATGTGGCAAGAAAAGGTAAGTATTGCAGCAATTGCAACCTTTTGCAGTATTTATGCTTACCTAATGGGTAGCTACTACATTTACAGAATAGAATCACTGATGTCCTTATGGTGCCTCCTGAATGAAAACAAAGCTATTATTTACATTTTGAGTGAGGTGTGGGAACACAGGAGCTGTGGGCTTCGGATATTGGACTAGATATGTCTTTCAGA
The DNA here is from genome assembly GCF_040938575.1 of Ambystoma mexicanum. Classification (NCBI taxonomy): domain Eukaryota; kingdom Metazoa; phylum Chordata; class Amphibia; order Caudata; family Ambystomatidae; genus Ambystoma; species Ambystoma mexicanum. The sequence goes on from NC_090933.1 coordinate 932,780,462, forward strand.
CTAACTAAAATGAGTGACATCTATACATTTTGAGCTACTTTAGCTGTATTTTGAAACTGTTGGGGGTACATCGGGGTACATGTTGCATTTGTTACTACAGCAAAAATCGCTCTAAGTTGTATGGTTGAATACTGACTGCACACAAAACCTGCTTTAAAGCCTGTGTGCAAATATATAGACGCTGCTGCTGGAATCACATCATAGTTACAGATAAAGGTAGGTAGGCAAGTAGAAATCTTATAAAGGGCAACAACTCGCTCCCGCGAGACACTGAGCTGTTAATATCAGATCTCCAAGCTGATCATTATCTAGGGTACATCCAGCTCTTTAAACATTTCCTGAAGATCTGATAATTAGATATATCTCAAAATGAAAAAGGCAGCGAGTTCTAGAGTGCCGAAGCATGGACTGTAAATATGTGGCCACCTCGTTTATGTCTCTTAAATTTGGGGGTAGTCAAACGTTTAGCAGATGCAGATCTAAGATATCTTGCTGAAACACAGTGAGAGAAATAGTTCCTGGTCAAAACAGAACCTGCTTTTTAATAGGCCTTATGGGTAAGGCACAGAGCTTTGTATTTAATCATTTGGTCCGCTTGTAGCCAATGCAGAGAGCCAAGAGAAAGGGTACTGGGGTCACATCTTTTAAGATGGAAGGTCAGCCTTGCAGTCCCATTTTGAATGTGCTGCAATTTAGCTAAAGCTTTGTTAGGCAGCCCTAAATAAATAGCATTGTGGTAGTCAAGGCGACTAGATATGAATAGATTAATTAGCTGCACCTTCTAAGAGAAAGGAAAAAACTCAGGAAACACTTCAATGTGTTCAATGGAAATGAGCAGCTGCTAGAAACCTTGCTAATTTGTCCATCTAGGGACATGTCGGGCTCCACCCAGACTCTGAGATTGCATACTAAATCTAATGGCTAAGGGCAAAGTCCCAATGCAGGTGGCCAGAAGTCCCAATTTCCTGGAGGTTCTTGTATTGTATTGATCTTATTTGGTTTACTCATTTAATTGAATACACATACGGGGTAATTCATAGAATTCAGCACACAAGTGGCGCACGCGGCTGGCGCACAGTGTGCGCGTGCGGCGTTCTGCACCAGCCGCGTGCACCAAAACCCATTTCGGCGCACAGCGTATTCATGGATTTTAACATCCCTAAGCAGCCGTGGCGCAGAGTGACGCAGCGACCCTGCAGCAGCGCCAGTTACGCCCCCAACCCCGCCCCGTGCGCCATGAACAGCGCACAAATCCAGTACATGGCGCACAGGCCAGTGGACCAGCATACAGTCCCCAACCACGAAAACGTGCTTAAAACTCCCCGTGCAACCCTCGGAATACACGTACCCCGCTCGCACTAGGCCAATCGCGTGTAAAACTCCCCACGCACCCCTCGAAATACACATACCCCGCTCATTCGTGGGAATTTTCACACACGATAGGCCCTGTGCGAGTGGGGTACGCGTATTACTTGGCTTCGCGGGAAGTTTCACACGCGATCGGCCCTGTGCTAGTGGGGTACGTGCATAACTGGGGTTCGCAGGCATTTTCACACACGATTGGCCCTGTGCGAGCGGGGTACGTGTATTTCTGGGGTTCGCGGGGTGTTTCACATGTGGTAGGCCCTGTGCGAGCGGGTCACGTGTATTACTGGGGTTCACGGGAAGTTTCATACGCGATAGGCCCTGTGCGAGCGGGGCACGTGTAATTCTGGGGTTTGTGTGGACTTTCACACGCAGTAGGCCCTGTGCGAGTGGGGCACGTGTAGAATTCTGGGGTTCGTGGTAGGCCCGGTGCGAGTGGGGTACGTGTATTACTGGGGTTCGTGGGAAGTTTCACACACGATAGGCCCTGTGCGAGTGGGGTACGTGCATAACTGGGGTTCGCAGGAATTTTCACACGCGATTTGTACTGTGCGAGTGGGGTACGTGTATAACTGGGGTTCGCGGGAAGTTTCACACGCGATTGGAGCGGGGTACGTGTATTTCGGGCGTTCGCGGGAAGTTTCACACGCGATCCACCCTGTGCGAGTGGGGTACGTGCATAACTGGGGTTCATGGGAATTTTCACACGCGATTGGCCCTGTGCGAGCGGGGTATGTGTATTTCTGGGGTTCGCGGGGAGTTTGACACGCGATTGGAGTGGGGTACGTGTATTTCGGGGGTTCGCAGGAAGTTTCACACGCAATAGGCCCTGTGCGAGTGGGGTATGCATCTTACTGGGTTTCGCAGGATGTTTCACACGCGATTTTGCTGTCAGAGCGGGTTACGTGCATTTCGGTGGATGCGCGGGGAGTCCTACACGTGAAATGGCAGTGTGGGTCCTCCCAGGTGTGCCCTCTACCCCCTCCACGGCCCCTGGAGGCAGCCCACACCACAGGGGACTACCCTGCACCCCTGGTCATGTCCCGCAGGAAGCCCATCCACCATGGGCATGCCCCCCAGCCAAGCCACATATCACCTTGCACTAGTGATCACCAACTCATGTCCCCCAGCACCCCCAACCCCCAGCAGTGAGGGGCACCTGCCAGCAGGCCCCCACTCATGTCCCACTCATGTCCCCCAGCACCCTAACCCCCCAGAAGTGAGGGGCACCTGCCAGCAGGCCCCACTCATGTTCCACTCATGTCCCCCAGCACCCCCACCCCCCAGCAGTGAGAGGCACCTGCCAGCATGCCCCCACTCATGTCCCACTGATGTCCCCCAGCACCCCCACCCCCCAGCAGTGAGGGGCACCTACCAGTAAGCCCCCACTCATGTCCCCCAGCACCCCCACCCCCCAGCAGTGAGGGGCACCTGCCAGCAGGCCCCCACTCATGTCCCACTCATGTCCCCCAGCACCCCCATCCCCCAGCAGTGAGAGGCACCTGCCAGCAGGCCCCCACTCATGTCCCACTCATGTCCCCCAGCACCCTCACCCCCCAGCAGTGAGGGGCACCTGCCAGCAGGCCCACACTCGTGCCCCCCCTACATGAAGTAAAGACGCACAATCATGGCCCACTTCTACACCCAAATACCACAGCACGCCACCCCATTCTTGAGACGCAATGATTTCCCAATCCACTCCACACTGACATGCCTATCTCAAGACACAAACCAATAGTCAACTATGTACATCAACACATGTCCGTCACACACACACACTGGTTGTCATTGATTGTGTAAACCCACATTTTCACATGCATCAACCCAATGAGCGAATCCTACACATGGAACTAAAATATGAAAATGTATTATGTACAAAAATAAAGCAATGAAATGAAAGCATAACAAAATAGCAAACATGAAATGAAAACCATGTGCAAAAGATGAGTAAATGAAAAGTATAACCAATCCAAAGTAATCCTTAAGAAAAATAGTCAAAACTCTCCCTCGACCAACTTAAATCCAAAGGAAACGTAAAAAGAAAAATCCACTGATCCATGGTTAAATCAAAAGAAAAAGTTCAAAATAATCCCTTGTCCAACTATGTGCAATCCATTGTCCAAAAGAAAAATCCATTAATCCATGTTCAAAATCAAATAAAAAGTTCAAATAAATCCATTGTCCAACTATGTACAATCCATTCTCAAGGGTCCATGAGCCCAACAAAAGAAATGAAACCTACCTAAGAAACTACTTAATAAAAAACTATATACAAATGTGTGTGGCATAGTCCATTCAGCACAAATCAAAGGAAAAGGAAACCTAACTCTAAAAACTATTTACAATGGCAGCGGGCTAGTCCAACGGCTCACTTTTGGATGTCCCGGCCCAGGGCATCATCGAACTCCCGCTCAATGTCCTGGAGGCGGTCCCCTTCCATGGCCCCGAGGTTTCGCAGGGACGATGACATGTTCACCTCCAACTCCCTGCGAATTGCCTCGAGGCACTCGGCCTGCCTCAGGGCCCTCCGCATGGAGTTCTCCGCCCTGACCATTGTGAGCCGTGCCTCTTCCGCCCGCTGCCGCTCTGCATCTATGGCATGGCCCAACCGCTGCCACACGGAAGACATTTTAAATCCTGGGTCCTCCTGCCCTATGGCCGATGCCTGCCCCTCCTATGTTGAAGGCCCTGAGCCATCATTGCTCCCACCATGTTGCTGCTGCTGTGCCTGTGTCTGTGCTTGCGCCCTGGCTCTTGCTGCCTGCACGTCCTACTCCGGCTGAGGTGCAGTTGTCGTGGTGGCCACTCCTGCTGGACGTCCGACTCCCGACTGTGGCAGGGATGTGTCCTCCACCAGCCTGGCCGCTGGGTCAGAGGCAGCTCCACAGGGTACCCAGGTGATACATGGGTGGGAAGATGGCATGGAGGACGGCTGGCATGTAGGGGGTTCAGGTGAGGAGGGGGTCGCAAGAAGGTCCAGCACACAGAGGAATCCAGCACCGCTGACCCGTCCCAGTAGGTCAACGTGGTCAAAGAGGCATGCAAGACGACGTGCAGGCTCTCCACGAAAAGACTGCAGGTCACCTCGCATGCCTCGTTGGCGCAACGCTATCCCACTCAGGACAGGCTCAACACGGTCCCGGATAGCCACGTCCGCAGCGAGAGGAAGGCCAGTTGTTGTGTGTTGTGCGCTCATCCCCTCCCTTAAAACGGTTCTGGACGTAGACATTCCTGCTGGTGCCAGATGATGCAGTGACAGGATCAGGGACAGGATTACACACAGGCACCTCCGCGGCTGCCTGTGCTGACTCCTGTCCCTACCCCTGCACTGCACCACTAGCACCAGTGGAATCTCCACCTCCAGACCCCATGTGTGTCCCTTCCGTGGCCTCCTCCTCCACCAAACCCCCCACCAACCTGGATGACCCTGTGCCAACTTCCTCCGTCGGACCCTGTGGGGTCTCAGCTGCCCCTTCTGCTGCCGAGGAGTCCACCTCCGACCTCCGCCTCTTGGACCTGGAGTCCACCTCCGACCTCTGCCTCTTGGACCTACCCTTGGCAGCTGCGGCCTGGGATGCGGCACCAGACTCCTCACTCCCCGACGTGATGACAATCTGGTAGGGGAGCCGGGCCTTGAGTCTCCGGCTGGTGGTGCGATCCCTGCCGCTGTGCTCCACAGCACCCTCTCCGCCCTCTTCATCAGTTGACACTGCAGACAGGGAGAGATAAAACACAGGCATCAGAGCACTGTACAATGGACTGATACACACATGACAGTTGTACATGAGTGGCAGCGTCATACTTCAGACATGGCATCACACTCCCCAACACACATGTCATTTGTACTCACACACATGAGCAATTCCACAGCAATATTGCACCAGCCAGCTCCATCCATACACATACAACAGCATGAGCATCCGAAGGTGAGCCTCACGTCACATGAAACACAGGGAGTGCACAACACATGCACACACGCCACCACACTTACATGCATGTGTACATGTCCACCAACTGTCACAGTGATGATATCGCCATCCATATCACATCTGGCATTCAGCCTTCTACATGTCAGAGTCACATGCATCCAAGTTGCATCACAGTTGTACACTTGTCAAATACACACACATGCACATGTACACAGTGCAGATACATGCAGCAGGAACCACCATCCATGTGTGACACCACAACCATGCCATCGTACATACACAGAAATTCAAACATGTGTGCTCCCACACCTGCATTTGCCCAGCATGCTTACCAACACATACACCATCGAAGTGTCTCACACCTGAGAGGACTCACATGTGGCAGCCTCACCCCCATGTTCATACACATCCCTACATGGCCCTACAAAAACACATGTGCAACCTGCACACTACTGGCACACCACGACACGCACAGCATCCAATCAGTATGCATGTACACTTACCGCTCGACTCCAGATGGGTCTGCCTCTCAAGGACCTGGATGTGGAGCACTGGGCATATGCGTTCCAGGACCCTCATTTGGTGTTCGGACAGGTGGCCCCGGCGCCCCTTGGCATCCACTGCCTTTGAGAGGCGCCGGGCCTTGTTGAGGGTCCTGGACCTGAAGTCCTCCCAGTGCTTCTTGACATGTTGTAAGTCGTGGACTGCCACCCCCTCCGCGTTGATGGCAGTCACGATGTCCATCCAGATCCTGGTCCATCCTTCATAGTCGGCGCGCAAACTTCCAAAGAGGGCATTGTACTGCCCCAGGACTTGCTCCACCAGGACACCAACTTCCCTGGCACTGAAGCTGGTGGCCCTCTGCCTCTCTGGCTGGGGGTTGCCAGTGGTGCCAGATGGTGTTGTGCCCGACATGGCAACCCCAGAGGCAGGAGTGGGTGGGCAACTGGGTCGTGGGGGTGGGCTGTGGAGCGATGGTATCCCAGTCGGGACTCTTCGGTTCCAGCAGGGGTGGTCACATCAACTGCACCCCTGGCTGATGTGCCGGCAGCAAATAGCAGGGCACGTGGGCAGCAGGCAGTCAGGCAGCAGCAGATGGCAGGTGGGAGTGTGCTTGGGGCTCTGGGAGGCAGTAATTCAGCCTTGTGGGCAGGAGCGTGGTCTTCCGTGTGTTTTTGCGTGGCCAGGTTGATACAGAGTGATTTGGCACATGAAAAAATTGCACGTCAGCGTGTAATTCGAGGAAAGGCCCTTAGTGCGTAAGCACGTCTGTGACGTTACGCGCGCGGGCGTTTCACTCGTGACGTGGCCATAGTGGTTCAGCGCATGTGAAAAAACTGCACATCCGCGTGTGAATGCGTGTAATCCGAGGAAAGGGCCTACGCGCGTGACGTGACGCGCGCGGGCGCTTCCCTCAGTACGGGTTAAAGGTGAGCGGGGCCAGCAGTTCGCTGTACGTGCCTTTCACGGAGACCAACGTGTGTTGCTGCTTCGTGTTGTTTCACGCGCCATCACAACTTCACAACTATCAAGGACGTATCTCTTCTTTTGGCGGGGGTATTGGCTACGCGTGTTTTTCTGCATCGCGCTAGTCAGACGGTGAGTCACGCACATTATTTTTCCCACTGCGGGTGCCCCTGTGTATCGCACCCGTTTACGAGGTCATAGTAGCCTGCGTGTCCCACCCGTATGTGTTTTTCGTCTTACTGGGTGCCACCGCGTACTGCGGGAGGTTGATTCCACGCACGTAGGCTGCAGAGTTGCGTGCACGGTTTTACTGCAGTTTTGGGGTGCCTGAGTGTTGCGTGACCCATCACTACATCACCGGGGTCACATACAGCCTTGCAGGTGCAGGGGGGGTGTTAACATCTTGCATCCCACCCCCTTCACCCCAATTGCCCAGGTCAATTGTGGTGTACACCTTCCATTCGCACTACTCCATCAGTGCCGGCACTACTACATCTGTACCATGGTTGGGAGGCCACCACAGGTGAGGGGCGCCTCAGCTGGGCGTCCTCCTCATGGCAGGCGTGGTCGGGGACGTTGCCGGGGTGACCAGGGAGTAGGGGGACTCCAGGGTATCCAGGGTGGCCGCAGAGGGGGAAGAGGCAGGGGTGCGCCACTTGAGCACGATTTTGTGCCATGTGTCGGTGCAGTCATGCCACCACCCCCTGTGGTTCTGGGAGATGCAGCTTCTGCATCTGGCACTGGCGCCCGTGTGACCCGGCAGTCCGTTTCATCGACTGCCACAGGCCCAAGGGTAGTGGTAGCTGCAGGTGCAGTTGGGGACACCACCACCCAGGCTCATGGTCTGCCAGCGCAGGCTGCGTTGGCACTTGAAGAGCTCTTGGAATATTTCCAACAGGCCAGGAGGGAAACCGTAGGGGCACGCAGGGCTGCCCTGACCAAGACACGTGTCCCTGGGGCAGTTATGTCATCTGCTGCCCCGAACAGCCGGGTGTTGGCAAGTGCAGGGGAAGATGCACCCAACAACACCCCAGTTGTGAGTCTGCCAACCAGGAGAGTTGCGGTCAATGACCCTGCCACAGCAGATGTTGCTGCGCAGGGTCCATTAGAGGGCACCCAGTTGCCACTGACACAAGTCAGGCCTTTGGTCGTCCCTCCACCTGCCACACCCTTGGCTCAATCCACCGAACCCACTGGCCATACTGATCAGGGCGGCATTAGCCAGCCAGGGTCTGCGCCACAATCCAAGAGGAGGAAGGTTGCACCTGCAGCACAGGCTGGGACCCCACACACAGCCACGACCTCCTGCACGTCGAGGAAGAAGCCTTTCTGCAAACAGGAACTGGACTTCCTCGTGGACTACGTGCGGGACCACAGCCGTGACATGCTAGTGGGTGCTAATTGTCAGACTACGGCTGACCACCGTGATACCCACTGGAAGCAAGTCGCAGAACATGTGAGTGCATTCGGCCATGAGGTGCGCACGGTGCAAGAGTGCAAAAAGCGTTGGAATGACCCTAAACGCAGCGCTAAGGCTAAGCGTGCCTCAAATTACAACTTGACTCTGGTGACTGGCAGTGAGCCTGCACCAGAGGAGGAAGACCACACTCCGCATGAGTCACTCGTTGCGGAGTTCATACCATCTGAATCAGTCGAAGGAGTGGGAGAGATGCCTGACTTTGATGCCCAGTCCAGTGTGAGTTGATGCGTGTTTGTCGAGGACGTGTGTGATTTACTTGTGTGATGTGTTGTGCATGACTGCCACTACATGTCACGTGTACATGGTTCTGATGTGCAAGTAATGCAATGCTTCCCTGATGCATGACTACTCTGCTGGATGGTGGACATGTGGAGCAGACGGGGACTGTCTGCATCACCACTATTGTACCCTACTCACATGCTGGTTACCAGTATGCCTCTCCGGTCCATGTTCCAGCTCACTGGCACTTCTCCATGTAGCGTGGGGTGACTTTCCTCTCAGCCCAGGGACTATGCATAGCATGACTGACGTGCATGTGTCCTCTGCCTGCAAGCGGGTACTCAATGTAGGCATGCTCCCTTGCCTCTCAACCCCCCGCTCTGCACCCCAATTCCACCTTAGCACTGGTCTGCTACAATATTGCCGTTGGGTACTTCCCTGTTCATGCCTCTTGTGTACATGCTAGCATCCAGTGGCCAATCTGCCAGATATATGCTGTGTGGTACATCCTTAGTACTTGATGCAGGGTGTCTCACTTGGACTGTGCAGAGGTCAGATGCCCCGCAGGGACATGAGTGCCCATTCATGCTCCATGTGCATTCCACGCATGCCCCTATGTGTCCATGACTGGATGATCACTGTAATACAAGTCCTGGATGACCTACATTGCATGGCATTTCATCTGCCTTCCCATGTCAAATGTGGCTCAGTACTGCGTTGCACACATGTTTAGAGTCTGATAATCTGTGTGGGTCACAGGCCTCAGCCTATTTAATGGCCAATGACTCTGTCCAACTGGTGTAGTGTCTTCTTCACACGTGGGCGTACTCCAGAGGTTTCATCATGTGTCCTGCTTACTGTCCCATCATCATTTGCTGTGTTGTCACTTGACTCACATGATGCTGTTGATGATAGTCAACACTATCTGTCAATACACAGGTCTATGGTCAGCCTTTTGATACCATGCTAGGCATCCCTGCTTTTGCACTTGGGGGGAGGGGTGGTTTGCTTGTAGACATGCTACCCATTGAATGCACATTGCACGTGATGCCTGAAGTTGACCTTGCAGTGCCTTCACATTTTCTGACACACACCATGAAGTCCTTGTACATGTAGATAGTGAGTAACATACATATTTGCTGAACTGCATAGACCCACTTCAGTGCAAACTGCCACCTTTCGACAGGTCTAATCACAGAAGCAATTTCAAGTTGACCCAGCATGCATGCCAGGTTCTATTTTGTGTGTCACATGTCTGCCTGATGTGTTTGGTGTCGGTGTGTGTGTGTGTTGTGTGCTTCTAACATTTGTAGTGACCTTTTTTCTCTCTATTTTTCATGTGATGACGCAATGGAGCCGGAGGATGGTGTTGTCATGCCAGGCACAGGGTTGTTATCACTTCATCAACCCAGCACAAGTGGGGGTCATGGGGTGGTAGGCCGCGAAAACCCCCAAGTGCTACAGCCCATCTTGTCTCTGGCTGCCTATGAGTCCAGCCCTGATGAACACTGTGACAACCATGTCGAGTTGGATGAGCATCAGGTCCATATGTCAGGGGTGAGTGATTCTGATGTGGATACTCCTCTGTCCGCGACACCTGCACTGAGGGGTCAGACAGTCTTGGAACCTCTGCCCATGGTGGATCGGGACGCAGGGTCACCCTCCACACCAGTCACTGATGTGCCTGGGACATCACGTCGACGGGGGCATGTAGTCGTGCAGCCACGGGCAGTGCCAACACAACGAGGACACCCGGTCCTTGGGTCCCGCAGGGGTCAAGCCCAGCAACGCGGTCGCCGCGCGCAACCGGTGTATACTGAGTGGGAGCAAGACATGACTACCAATTCTGAACGCCAGGGGGCAGCAATGGAGAACATCGCTGAGAACATGGAGCGTGTGGCCCGATCTGTGCTCCCCCCTGCTAGGCAGGTGCTTCTCCAGCAGAAGGCGGCACGGTCCACGGCCCGCTCGCTCAGGCTGGGCATGGCGGCCTCAGCAGGGCACGCCAGGTTGAAATGTTGTCTCTGCGTCAAGCAATTGCTCCTCACGCAGAGGCACACATGGAGGCCCTGAGGGAGGAGTATGCTTCTCTCAGATCCACTCTGGGTGTCGTTCTGATGTCCCAGAGGGAGCGGGCAGAGGAGAGGTTTGCACAGCTTGAGTGTACCATCTCGGCTGAGCTACATGCTTGCCGGGAGGTGCAGCAGTTGTCCAGCCAGGCCTTGCAGGAGGAACTCCGTGTTACACGTGCTACCTTGCAAGAGGAAGCACGTGTATCACGGGAGGTTCTGCATGCAGACCTACGTGTCATCGCCACACAGAACCAGGCTCACCCGTCCGGCAGACTTGCTGCCGACGAGGGGCAAGCTGTGGCTAGGCGTGGTCATGCTCATGTGCCACGTCCTCCTTTCCAGGAAGAGCCTGTCTCGGATGACAATCTATCTCCCACATAGGTCGGGCTGTGCAGGCATTGAGCCCATGGAGGTTTTTTTTTTCCTCAGCATCATCGCATGTGGGTGTTGAGCAGCACCCTGTACCTCCCCCCTCCTGGGTGCCCCCCCCGGGTCGTATGTGGCCATTTTTGATTTTTCTTTTAGTTTAGCTAGTTAAGTTTCTGTTTGATAGTTAGTTTAAATAGGTAATGTAGGTTTTTCATAGTGTAATTAGTTAATATAGTTTAAAATTGCTTGTCTATTGTGCTTTCTTGTGATGGTGTGGTGCTTTGTGGCTTTTGAAAGCATCCACTGTCTGTTCCAGCTGGGCCCTTTAAGCTTGTCTTGTGTATGTGTTTGCTGCTTGGGGTCCTTGACTCACATATGCCACTCCTGCTTCCCTTATCCATGGGCTCGTAGGATGGTTTGGTGTAACAGCGTATTACACAAGGGCTTTGGACTGTCATATATGTGGCATGTCTGCTGCTGTGGAACTTGTGTTGACACCCCTAGTGGGGATGATTGGGGTGTAATTGACCACTGTTCTTCTTTTGCTAGATGGGGTGTTTCATGATTCATGTGTACATTCATTGCTATGCATTGTGTAGTATGTTTCTTATCTTTACTGTACATGTGCTTGTTGCAATTCATGCCGTAGATAGTGTGTACCACACTTTGGCTGTGAAAGACGGATTGATGGTGTGATTTCTGATGTACGTCTCTGACATGGTCCAGTCATGAAATGCCTGAAGAGACACACACAGATGAATCTAAAACATTAATCATGTGTTTCATGGCCTTTCTGCAGGGGGATGAGCCTCCAGACCACCTTTGCCAGCAGACATGGGCCATTGGACGTCTGGAATCTGGACACGTTTGGTGGTGCCGACATGCGCATGTGTGCGCAAGCAGAGGCACAGGGATTGCGATTATACATCCGAAAACTGCTTACGTGTTTCAAGGGACTCCAGGCAAGGTGAGCAGCACAGGGGGGTCACAACACAGCAAACCTTCCACCAGGCCAGTTGCACATGCATGCTTAGTAGCAGCACTGACGGTGAGCTTGGTCAAATATTGGTGTTGAAGCGCACAATACAGCTCAGATGTGTTAGTGGACTGGTGGCTAGTTGATAGGGAAAGTTATCTGGGGCACCTGCAGGGGCAGTGGCACATACCCTCCTGTCCACCATGGGCCATTGAGGCACTTGTATTAGCCATGTAGCGTTCCGAGACATGGAAAGAAGCAGCTCACAGGGACAGACAGCAAGGGACAGACTCGGGTGTAGTGCATTTCATTTCCAAGTAGAATTAGAAACATGCACTGCCTACTTTATTTTGGTCCTGGTGGTACACAACTTGTTCTGAAGTCATACCTTGCTATATGCGTCTGTCTGCTTACCCTGGGAACATTGCATGTTGTGTGAATCATGACACATTGGTGTTCCATTTGCCACGCACCCAGCGGCTCCTGACTTACTGCATTGACTGTGTATGAACCATCACAGGGTTAATGTTACGTATGGGTACGAAGCATCCACACAAGATTGTCTGTTTGTAGAGTAGTTTGTTACTTTGGGGCATATTTGGTGGTGTGTTTGTGTGTTTTGGGCACACACAGATTATTAACTGTGGCTCTCTTTGCAGCATTGAACTGCTCCTGTTACCAGACCTGAGAGTGTGCATGCAGGAGGCCAGCACTCACCCCAGATATAAGTTTCTCTTTGACTTCCATTTGAGTAATTTGCTGCTATGTGCATGATGAACAAGTTTGGTCTAATTGTGTATGTGTTAATGTGAGTACAACATTTTTGTGCATTCCCTATTTTTCCGTGTCAATCCTACTCCCCTCTCCTGCCCCTCATTCCGGTTATCCAGTATGCCAATGCCTATCCCGACTGCATATCCCTGACCCTCCTTTCCAACTAGGGTCTTAGAGGCCTGTGTGAGTTTGACCTTGCAGGCACCCAGACCACGGTGGGGGTGGTTGGTTCGTGACACTCCTGCGCCTGTACACGGGAGCTGTGACAGTACACATCCGTTCATGGTGCATCATTCTTTGCTATGTACCACACATGGTACACATCCTGTTGTGACATTGTTTTACTGTGCTACCTTGGTTGTTAACATCGTTGTGGTAGTACTTGGCCTTTGTGGCATACTGCTACTTCAAGTCATCTACTGGAGGCTGTTCTGGTTTGTTTTACTGCCTGCAGGCTATTTGCTTGGCTTCTGTGTTGGCCTGCTTTGAGTTCTCTTGGATTTGGTGCTTTTGCAAATTAAGGTGGGCTCTGAGGGTGCTGGCAACTTTTTACACACAAGGTGGGAGATGGTGACAAAGGGGAAGGGTGATCCTGTGGCCAGGTGAAATTAAAGGATGAAGGCTGAATAACCCAGGTGCAGTTGTTCAGTGGGTCGTGGTGATTTGTGAGGGAGGGGGGTGTTTTGTTGTTGATAGTTGCCTTGCCCTGCAGTGTGATGGGCACCCTGACATTGTAATTGTGGTATCCTATGTACATGATGTATTCTGCTGATCAATACCTGTTCATGTGTTGTGTTTACCTTTCAGGTGTGAGGGATAGTTGTGGTTTGACATGCTGGGGTATACACATGGTGAATGTTGACATTTGATATGTAGAGGACACTGATGGTCACTTGATTGCACATGCATATGTTGAGTGCATTTCCCTACTAACCCACACACTCGCACTATAATCCACTACATGTACAACCACCCTTCCATGTCCACGTGTACACTCTGTTTGCCTTCTGGTGCCCACTGTGTCCCTGCAGCACATGTTCTATGACCAATTGTGGATCCTGTACATGCCTAATTTGCTTTTTGATGTAGTTTGTCGCTTAGATGTCATGCTCAGGGTGTGCATCACACACAATGGCTGTTCACTGTGCTGTGCGCTGGATCCTGTACAGCCTAATTTGCTTTTTGATGTAGTTTGTCGCTTAGATGTCATGCTCAGGGTGTGCATCACACACAATGGCTGTTCACTGTGCTGTGCGCTGAGCAGTGTGTTGCAGGAGGTGATCATGGCACACAGAAGCTGCAGTGTTGATTTTACAATGCACATTGTGCATGTAGACAGGCATTCATTGGTATGTTACAACTACACATTTTGGAATGCATTTGGGTATGACTTATTTTGGGTGGGAGGTTGTTGGTCAGTCATTTCATCTGATTCCATGTCAGGCATCATTGTATGATGCCAATTTACATTTTTCACATGGCAATGTGTACCTTATTGGTACTGTGTTGGTGTATGGCTAATGCTTGCCATGTCTTGTTGTGGTTTGGGAGGGTTTGAGCGGCATACCAGTGATAGTCATGGCCTGTTTTGCAGGTCTGTGTGATTCACACCTTGCATGTGTGCCTTTTGGTCACACAGGATTGCTTGTGTTTAAGTAGCTAGGGATGCACACAATGGGCCTCATTACGACCCTGGCGGAAAGTGACTGACCGGACCGCAACAGCGTAAATAGCGTTTCCGCCATTGCACGAAGGAGCAAAGTGCGGCCAATTACGACCCATCGGGCACGAGCATTACGCCATGGCGGAATCCGAAAGGCTGCGATGGCGGAAATGACCCCAAAACGGCCCTTACCGCCGCCGTACGCTGCACCAGGTGCAATACCGCCACCCATCTTAGCGGTCACCGTAATGAGCGGTCACCGTAACGAGCGGGCACCGCAAATTACGGGCACCGTAAATATACGGAAACGGAAGTAAAAGCATGTGGCCGGAACGGGAAACAGCACGCCGCACAACTATAAAATCCGAATCCCAACACAACCATTAAAAATCCGACCCTGACACACATCCCAACCCGTTAGCAACCCCAGTTAAAAAAATAAATATGGGAAAGGTAGCCAAGAAAGCGTGTGACCGCAAGCGGCAGGTACACTTCTCCCGAGAGGAACTGACCGTGCTCACCGAGACCCTCCAGGAAAATGCCGCCGTCGTCTTCTCCAGTCAAATGACCAGGACGGCCCTTGCCAACAAGAAGGCCATATGGGCCCTGGTGGCACAGCGCGTAAGTGCGGTGGGGACAACACCCCGCACGCCACAGCAATGTCGCAAGCGGTGGGACGACCTGCGGATCCGCGTACGCAGCATACTTTCTGCGAACAGGAACATCGCCACAGCTACCGGGGGGGGTTCAGAGTCGCCCATCAAGTTGACCCCCTGGGAGGATATCTGCGCCTCCACCATAGGAATGGAGAGCATAGAGGGAGTCGGAGGGATGGAGAAAGGAGTGCCGACATCCGGAGAATCAGGTAGGTTGGCCAAGAGAAACAATGCGAAATCCACAAACCACGAACATGTGCAGTACCATGTGACCCCATAGTGCAATACATACTTTGCCCTGACAGCGCCCTCTAAAAGTCAGAATGAATAAACAAATCAATCAAGATGCCATAAACAACCCCTACATGTGCAGCATGCACCCCCTAACTGCAGGCAGCCAAATGAATGCATCCTCAATCCACACGAAAATGAGACCACCTCCAAGGCCCAGTCCCAAATCAGCCTCATGTACCACCCCAATGCATTTGATACGTTGCCATTCCAAATCCGACAGACCCATAACCAACGCTCGCCCCTCTTTACTCCACCACAGGGTCCGATACCAACGACGAGCTGCAGGACACCCCTACCAGCACGCCTGCAAAGAGGGCCAGGACCAACGTCCCAAGAGCCTCCACCTCAGGTGCAAGGATCAAGACACGGCAGCAGCAGGAATCAAGTGGCAGCACACTGGAGGGGACTGCAACAGGCACCCCAGCAGCCAGCAAGTCCACAACCCCAGCACCACAGGTCCCCCCAAAGAACGTATCTGATGGCACTGCCTCTGGTGGTAGCAGCACCATAGGTGACACAGCTGTCATGCCAGCATGCTCCGACACGGAAAACAGTGCTGGCGACGTAGGTACCATCCATGACCTTTCCCAATCCCCCTGCATGTTCCATCCCCTACACCATGACGAAACCACGCAGGGGCACCCTGAAGACGACGACTGGCCAACCCCCACAAGTCCTGTGCCAAGGCAACATGTGTTGAGCAGCCCCCCTGTCACACCACCGCAAATGTCCATGGCCCAGCAGAGGCAACAGTCCCTCGACCTGCTGATCGAGCAACAGCAGGAAGTGTCCACGCTACTCAAGGACCATGCAAATGAATGCGGGGGTTCCAGGGCAGCCATGGAAACATCCACCGAGACACTCAGGGCACAAATAGAGAAAAGTAGTGAGAGCCTCAGGGGAGAAATGGAGAAAAGCACCGAGAGCCTGAGAGCACAAATGGAGAAAAGCACCGAGAGCCTGAGAGCACAAATGGAGAAAAGCACCGAGAGCCTGAGAGCACAAATGGAGAAAAGCACCGAGAGCCTGAGGGGGGAACTGCATGCGACGTCCAAAGACGTTTGTGCTGAACTCGCTGCTGTGCGCCGTGTGCTCTCGGAGCTCTCACAAACCCTCAGAGACATGCATGGACGCGAGCAGGCAGAGACATCATCCGTGGCAAGTTCCGTCCAGGGCAGCCCCCAACGCAGATCTGGCAGGAACCTGCGCTCCACGGGCAGGGGTGCCCCTGATACCCGTAGAGGGGGCTTGCAATAGCGTCCAACCACGGACAGCATGCATATTTGGACACTGGTGTTGGGGGGGGAGGTAGTAGGGTGGAGGGGGTGTGTTGGGCTTCACTGGGTGGCGGGTCCATAGGGTGTATAAATCAAATCACATTAACAATACAGCATCTCATTATCATCCAATGACATGTGTGGACATTGATATTTGCGTACGAGGCCTTCATAGGCGTACAGTCCACAATGTGCCTGTACTACACACACACAGTGCCACAGGTCCCCTTTCCGTGTAATAGGCACCATGCGTGGTTGCTAGAAGCATGCATCTATGATGCTCTGTCGGATTGCACGTGCATCCTGTGCCTCATGGACTCCTTGAGGTGCCTCCACATCCCCACCCTCATCATCATCATCATCTTCAGGTGCATGCAGTACAGCGTCAGGGGGCATGGGCACATTCCTACGTATGCACATGTTGTGCAGCATGACACATGCCATGACCATCTTAGAAACCTTCTCATGGCTGTACATGAGTGCCCCGCCAGACCTGCTGAGGCTGCGGAAACGAGCCTTCAGTAGGCCGAATGCCTGTTCAATGACCACACGGGTACGTGAGTGGGCATGGTTGTAGTCCTCCTCATGCTCGTTCTGTGGGTTCCGGATTGGTGTAAGGAGCCATCTCTTCAGTGGATACCCGGCATCACCTGTATGAGACGAATAAAGGGTGTCAGTGGAATGATAGTGCTAAGTAGCCCCCCCCCCCCTCCTGCAAGGTCATTGACGCATCAAATGGGCCACGATGTCATGCATGGAATGAGACTCACCGAGTAGCCAGGATCTGTGCCCTGCGTGTCGCTCCATGTAGCGTGGTATTCTTGTGTTCCTCAGGACCATAGAATCATGGGTAGATCCTGGAAATCTGGCACAACAATGCGTAAATATCTTGTTGGAGTCACACACCATTTGCACATTGATTGAATGAAATTGTTTCCGGTTGCGGTACTGGACCTCCATGGCATGTGGGACAACCAATTCAACATGGGTGCAGTCGATGGCACCAATGCAACCCGGGATGCCGCCAAGTGCATGGAATCCCACTTTTGCGTTGGTAATCTCCTGGTACGTGCGTGGTAGTGTGATGTGGTCGTCGGCGTGCTTCAGGAGGGCATTGTGCACTTGGAAGAGTGTCCGTGAGAACAGTGGCTGTGAAATGCCATGCAACTGTCCCACTGTGTGCTGGTAGGTGCCTGTGGCCAGGAAGTGGAGTGCAGACACCACCTTCAGTAGGGGTGGGATGGCGGTTGGGCTATCTATCATGCTCACGAGGTCAGCATGTGTCATGTCCACAATGGCGATTATGGTGTCCCGGTCCAAACGGTAGAGGGTGTGGATCTGCTCAGCAGTGAGGTTGAACGGATCGGCTCGGAGGCGTGGGATTGCGGGCCGCCTGCGTGGTGGTAGTGGCAATGCTTGTGGGCCTTGCTGACCCTGCCTTGCCCTCCTCCTCCTCCTTCTCCTCCGTCTCCCCTGTGCGCCCGGTTGTTGTACCTGTTGTTGTTCGTCGTCTTCTTGTAGTTGTAGCACTTGCAGTGCTATCTGGTCCCCCAGGCCCAACATCGCTAGTCCTGCCGGTAGCATTTTGGAGTGGGAGTGGTTGTGGGAGGGGTTTGGGTCTGCTATATATGTGCTGTCGGCCTGTATGGCCTCCACCTGTGCTGATTGAATGAATCTGTGGCAGATGCAATCCCTTCTGGCCGAGCACGTCCCGCACGTAAGGCTGCATTTGGCCGCATGGCATCTTGGGATTGGAATCATGTATCAAATCCCGATGGCAGTGTGATGTACTTTGACTGATTTTCATGCTATGCTCCCATTGTTACACATGCTATGATTGCAGCCGCTTACATACCTGTGAAGAGTCAGTGGTATGTAGGGCTCGATCGATGGCCGACCCTCATGCAGCACAGTAACGTACTTCACCGACGGGCGTGGCGTCCCATTTGTGATTGCAGCCAGTTAGCATTATGACACACAGCCGCACTACATTGATGTAATTGTGAATGCAAGCGTTCACAGAAGCCTTTTCGACGTAATGTTGCAAGTGAGGAATTCGAAGGCCAGCATTTTTGGTTTTGAAGTAGCGGCGAGGATACGCCCACAGGTCTGGCTGGAAATGTAACGTTCTATTGTAGAATGTCCTTGGGACATGGCCCATAACGAGCAGGCAATGAATGATATGAATTGAATGGGATGCGCAATAGCGTAGTGGACGATAAGGCAGGACGTTCCCAAATCCATCTTGCTTCACAACACTACAGATCCGGCCAGGAGCACAGTGGTTTTTGCAGACTGCATTACGCACAGACGCGATGGAAGTTTCACATATTATGTGAGTGAATATTCATGCGTTTTCATTGCGGGATGAGGGAATGATGAATGGATGCATGGACAGATGATTCCGTTTAGGGTCTGCCATGTACATGGGTTTTTTGAATCACTCCCCTTCCCCTGCGCTATGTGATGCAAGGCTGCCATAGTGGGACTTACGTCTATCTGCCCTTGTCGGATCCTCCCTGTCTCGACGCGCCTTCATACACTTGTGTCTAGGCACGTTACTAATCCCATGTCATGGGTTCTATCTTGACGGACGCATGCACAGTAACCGACGTTGCCAATGGTGTATTTACCTCGATTGATTTCGTTATGATTCGATACTGATTTAGGGGTCTGTATATTCCTTTGGAGTGGGCTAGCATGCATATGGGTGTGGAATTGGTGTGTTGAATGAAGATTGTAATGCATCATGAGTCCCGTAATGCAATCGGTTGATTTGTGTTTCTTTTGGGTGACAGGTATCTCCTGCCCTATTGCAGATGCCATCTCTACGCCACTCCTCCAGATGGTTTTTACTCTCGACTCCTGCAGCTTCGGGTGAATCAGTGGAGCACCATTTCGATCTTATGGGACGATCGCCAATGGGCCACATGCCCTTACGCTGTACTGGTGGCTAGGTGCAACATTTCGGCCTTTCAGCTCGACTAGTGCCTGCCTCATGGGACGGACCTGCGGTTCTTGCCGCTTCCATGTTGCCTTTTGGAACGTTGATGTAGGCCCTGTGTGCCATGATGGTACAGGGCGTCACACAAGTGGAAGCTGGTCAATTATTGCAGATGCAGCCCTCGGTGATGATGGTTGTTTTGGTGTTATTTTGCAAATTGCTGTGGGGCCTTTGTCATTTGGATGTGCATTTAAATTGTATTCCGATATTTGTCGTGTTGCGTTGTTCTTTGCAGGTGATGTGGCGATTTTCGATTTGTGGCGGTATGTATTGCGAGATGATCTGCATTGTGTTCCGCCTTCTGAGTTGAGTTGTGTGGTACAGTACTGGCCGCGTTTGCCTACGTAGCACAGTATGGTCACGGATAGGGGCTGCCATTGTGACTGTTTACATGATGTGCTGTTCAGGGGCGGGGGATTGGCTTTTGGCCGACTGGTGCCTGTCAGCCAGGTCGATTGGTGGAATGATGGGATGTTCAGAATGTGGCTGGTCACAGGTGACTGTGTTTGCGTGCGTTTGTTGGAGGGGGACTGGGGTCATGTCCATTGGAATAGCTTCTGTATTGATGCCATCTGTGCCCTGCAGCTCCCATCGGCCCCTCTTGGGATGAGCCTGGCTGCTCAGTCACTCTGCCAACTTGTGTGGTACATGCTTCTGCTGATGGTTGGTTTGTTTACTGGCAAGAGTACAGGGCTGGTGCAATCCCCCTCAGGATGCTGTTTTGGATGTTGCCTTGCGCTGGTGGCAAGCGATGGGGGACTACTGTTGTTTTGTGTCATGTGTTCTTGATTTTCATTTTGATGTATTGTACCTTCACATGCCTGTGCTGCATCAGTACGGCTATGGTGACATGCCGTACATGGATGCCCACTCACGGGGCGCTTTGAGCCCCTGCATGCTTTTCTACGTTGGCATGCATGGGTGAATTGTAGATTTCACTGGTTGCATAGTGTGAGTACATTGCGCCTGCCAGGAGTTGTGCAATGTGGCCAGGGAGTGGAGTACAGGCACTCAGTGGGCCATTTACGGTTGGTTCACGATGCCGTATTTCTCGCCATGGCGGAATGGTACTTTACGACGTGCTTGATGGCGTTCAGTACATGTCCGCTAGGGTCAGAATTCGCGTACCGTTGCGCCATGGCGGTGATTCCGGTTTTGCAAGGCGCGCGTGCGCGTACTTGGTGCAGTTAGCGTTGACGTTCACTGCGGTGTCGCTAATGGCATCGTACTTTACGGTGACGGGTCATAATCGCAACGAGCGGTGTTCGATGGCGGTATTGCATTTCCGCCATCATTTTTCCATTTCCGCCAGGGTCGTAATGAGGCCCAATGTGGCAATTCCATGGCAAGAATCTCAGGGTGGTAAGGTTGTGACAGTTGACTGTCTCTTTGTCATCGTCGATTGTCACCTGTTATGTGCCAGGCCTATGTGCACTCCGCAGGGTTGGGACTTTAGGTGAAAAATGTGGCCACAAGCTGGGTCCGGGCTGCCTCGCCACGTGCCCTATCCCCTCCCATGGGCAGCGCCTGTACCTGTGGTTGGGGATGTGGGGGCACCACCATGTCCACCGGTATGCCCTGCCGTGTTGCAACATTGTGCAGGACACATGCTGCCACAATGATCCTGCACACTACTGGGGGTGCATAGAGTAGCTGCCCGCCAGAGCGGTCAAGGGAGCGGAAGCGTGACTTGAGCACTCCGAATGTGCGCTCCACTATGGCCCTGGTTGCAATATGGGCCGCGTTGTATCTTACCTGGGGTGGTGTGGTGGAGTTTCGGATTGGCGTCATCATGTGGTTGCTCAGAGGGTAGGCACTGTCCCCTGGAGAGGTGACAATGGTTGTGATTATTGGGGTTTGTGTATTTGTGTGTGTGTGTGACATGCATGCATGTGCACGGGCATTTGTACTAACCTAGGAGCCATGTGTTGCCATGCTGCCTAGCTTCCAGGGCCTGGCTCAGGGCGGACATTCTGTATATGAAACTGTTATGGGTGGAGCCAGGGTAGTTTGCATAGACAGAGGTGATGATTCCCTTTGCATCGCATACCACCTGTACGTTGATGGAATGTCAGTGCTTGCGGTTTCGGTAGATGTGCTCAGTGGCCCTAGGTGGACGTAGGGCCACATGGGTGCAATCTATGGCACCAAGCACTTTGGGGAAGTGTGCCACCCTGTAAAAGTCCTGGACAATGGCCTGTCTTTCTGCGGGTGTTCTGGGCATGTATATGTGCCTGCGAACTGCAGGGCGCGCTGTCATGATTACCAAGACCTGGTGTAGGTAGTGTGACTGCGTGGCCTGTGAGACCCCCCCCACTATGGCAGTAGTCTGCTGAAAAGACCCAGTGGCCAAAAAATGCAGGACATTGAGCACCTTCTCCAAGGGGCTCAATGCTTGAGAGCAGAGGGTGGGGGATGTAAGGTCATCTTCCCACTCCCTGACCAGGTCTAGGATGATACGGGGTTGAAACCTATACCTGCCATAGACCTGGTCGTCAGGCATCCCAAAAAGGCTTGTCCGTGGTGAAAAAATGCGTGCCATGGCTATTCTCCTCCTCCTGCGGTGTTCCACGATCAGTGCTGCGACAAATGGGGCATTCATCGTAGCTGTATATGCGTGTTTGTTGTTTGCGTGCACTTTTATACTGTGTGCGGGATGCTTCTGCCTGCCTTAGTGTGGTGGACGCATTGACGCCTGTGCACGTCTTTCGCCGTGCGCGGGTTTCCCGTTTTTGAATTCATGAATACGGGTTGTTCACGTGCGTGTAGGCATTCCGTGTAGTTCCCTGCAGTACTTCCCCAGTTACGCCTTCCTTTTCACGCGTTATTCCCCATTCCGCGTGTTACGCCCACTGTTCCGCCCACTTTTGTTGTGTGCGCCGCGCTATGTGCGCTTTTACTGTGCGCGTTGCGCACGCCATTTGATGACGTGTGTGCCCGCGTGCGCCATACATGGATTTGGCGCACAACCAGTGGGAAGCAAGCGCAGCACCTCCCTTGAATCGCACGCTTGCGCGTGCGCTTGCTTTCTCACGCTTGCGCCACCTTGCGCCTGCTTGCACTGAGATTTTCGGCGCACGTTTGTTCCATGAATCGGCCCCTTAGTCATCATCCGTATCTTCACTTGTTCACTGCAGTCCTTGAATTGTTTGATCAGATTATCGTTTGAGTTCCTCAAACACAATACTAGCTGGCTGTCAACAGCATACATGCAACAAGTCATGTTAAAACTACACACTTGTTCTGCTAGCGGAATCATATATAGATTAAATAGCAATGGGCTGAGGGAGGATCCCTGAGAGACTGCACAGGAGATATCTCTAACGGCTGACAAAAAGGGGCAAAGGTACACTCTTTGTATCGATTACTCGTAAAAACAAGGGTAACACGGATCAAGAATTCTGGATTTTCCTTGTAACCACACGAACTGCCATTTCTCACAAAAAAGAACAAATTGACACTCATGTTGGCAGCCTCTGCAGGGAAGTTAAAGAATAATTAAGTCTGGAGTCTGAGGTACTTTATAACATAGAAGGCCATATTTCATTCACATTGATGCACAGTATGAGAAGTGTGCATTACTGAGGATGACTAGAGACTTCTGAGCTCATTATGTACAACTTTTGATTGGCACAGTGACAATTCATTTCTTCAGAAAAACTACCAAACCCAACAACCCCTAGAAAATCTCCTGAATGGGAAGTTAGCAGCCATCTTGTTTCCGAGAACACTACAAATGGATCTGCCCACTGGTGCTCAATGAGAGTCATCTGTTCTCTTTAGAAGAAGAAGGCTTATGTGCATCACCACCTCTCTTTAGAATCCCCCTCTGCACCCACGGCATCCATTGCGATCTGCATAAAACAAGAAAAGCAGCTCTACAGTTCTTGCCTACTCATCGGTACCTCTATGGTTTTATCTATAAAGCCTCCAGACAGATGGTAAGTGCAGGTTACCCTCCATGACCTAAAGAAGACAAAAAAAGAGACTGAACAGTTGTTACCGGTTCACTGGTTCCTCCACAGGTTTTCCTCAGAATTCTTCAGACACACGTTCAGTGTGTCCTTCACTCTGGCCTGTTCGGTCCTGCTACTCATCTAAAAGGGGAGAATGGAGAACATTAAGCTATTGCAGTGATTCTTGCTTTTAGTATCAGTGCTAAGACATTTTAACTCGCCAAAGGCGGACGATATTTTGGGGAACATTTGGTACCAAACATTAGTATGTTAAGAAATGTTAGTCCCAATCTTGCACACAAAAGATTCTTACAGGCCTGCTGTCAACCTCCAGTGAACTTTCTGACCTCATTAGTAGTGAATGTAACTCAACTGGATAGTGCCTGTTTTTGTCTGGTGCATGTTCTGTGTACTGCACTCGTCTCCTAACTCTTTGGGGCATCTCTTTCCCTATTAGAGGAGCTGCAGTGACGAGATTTGGACGGTGTACCTTTAAACTTGCAACTCAGCTATAAAAACAAACTTCTGGCGCGGAGAGCGGCGCAGAGTTCGGTGCCGAGTTCCAGTCAGCCCAGACCTGTTTTCTTGTCTTCCCAGAGAGGAGCTGCAGCGACAAGATTTGGACGGTGTACCTTTAAACTTGCAACTCAGCTATAAAAACAAACTTCCGCGTGGAGCGCGGCACGGAGTTCGGTGCTGAGTTCCAGTCAGCCCAGTCCGCCTATGGACGCCACAGGATGACACATGGAACCTGTGCCCAATGACATTGAAGGGTCTCTAACGGGGGTCGGCCCACACACGCGAAACCGGCTGCTGCAGCTGTGGCGGATGCAATCTAAAATCTCATCCAAGCCAAAGTTAAGCGTTTTGTGTGTGCTGGTAGATGCTTCCCCCTCTAGCATGAAGCACCTGGAGACTGCTATAAGTGATGACTGTTTGCCAGCCGCTGTGAGTGTTGCAATTGCGGAGCAACAAACTTATGTTGAGAAAGCGTGTATTGCTATTCCTGCAGCGATCATGCCGAGTGAAGCGACATTGCCGTTGTTGCCGTCGAAAAGTGAAAAACACTTGTTGGGAGTAGTAACGGGATCAGACCTAGTGCCAGTGTTGTCATGTATGGCAATAGTGACCCCAATTCCTCTACCCGTAACAAGTGACCAGCTGTTGAGGCAACGTGAAAGACTAGATGTTAGTGTACATTTACCAGAAAATCAAGTAAATCAAGAAAAAAGTACACCGCCGCCATCCACGGTATACTTAGATGCCTCAGAGACCAGTTTCTCCTTTGACATTACTGATGCAGATATAATAGCGATAAGGTCTCCCTCTGACGAGGTGTTGCCCTCGTTGGCCCCACATGTAAGCCTTAATCGGCAGCAGAATCAGGCGAGTGCAGTCGAAGACCTTCAGAGAAACTGCAAAACACTACAGGAACGGAAATCAGCTAAGCGAGTCCACTCGATACAAGTTGCGAATGAGGATACGCATGAGCAACTGCATTCGCAAATCCAGCAAAAAAAGAATGATGGTTTTAATACTCAAGTTTTAGCCATCGATTCAAGAGCTATTAACTCAGACAGTGAAAGTCTTTCGAAAGACGAAAAGAAAAGAACGTCACCCGCAAGTTTGGCGATCTCCTCCTTACCCAGGACAAAGCTGAATGCTGCGGCAAATGTCACGACAAACTTTGATGTTGCGGCCCGCGAAGCGCGGCTTAACGAAAGGCTAAAGGCTGACTTTCTTTTGATGAGAGAGCGCCTAAATGAAAACTTTGTCAACAAAAAGGATATGAAACTCACGAATAGACGTAACGTGAGTACCCTGACAAAAGAATCGACAAGTGTGAGCAATAAAGCTATCGAGCTACAAAACGTGTCGATTACAGTATGACCCATTAACCTTGATACTTCAAAAGGAAGTCATGAAACTAACGGCAGTAATGTTGCAATGACAACCACTGAAGAATCCATGACAGGGGGAGAATCCCTAACGCCAAGCTCTAACGGTTTCAAGCAGATTGCTAATAACCAAGCTGAAGAGACAGCAAATTCCAAAGGAAATATTTCCATAGCCGCGGGTATTCAGATTCACAACAACATTTTAGCGGCTACCTCCATCACTCTAATGCTGTTTATGAAACTGTATGAATCAGTGAATGATGCATTGCGAGACCAGAACTCGGTTCTTGCAACCTTGAACAGTAAAGTCTTAGCAATGGAAAAACTAAATGAGCACCTAATTAATCGACTTGACTTGGAAGCAGAAACTTCACGACAATGGCACTCGCGCCTCAATGAAATAACCAAACGCGAGGCCCATGAAAAAGTTGAACTTGCTGAAGCAATTGTAGAGTGTACGAAGTGGATCAGGCACAATGTTGCGGTACAGCCGTTAAGTGGCTATGAGAGAACCAGATGCAATTGTCAGCAAGACCGTAGCAACCCAGAATTGGCAAACCAATCAAAGAAAACAGCAGTACACTCATCAACTGGTGGTACCACTAAAGTTGTAATGACTTCAAATTAGGTGCATGAAAGAAAGGAGAGCACCGATTTAACAGTTATAACCTTTGAGGCAGGATCAACAGACAAAGCACCAATAATGAAAGGGTGCGCGGCGTCCGTAGCAGTGAGTGCCAACACTCCACCTGAATTACAACAGAAAGAGGTGGCCCCTAAGAGCGCATCGACCATGCAGAAAAGCAAAGCTCCAAACAAGGATGAAGTTGCCACGCAGTCGAAGCAAAAGGACCCGATACAGCAGACGACCAAATTGCTTCTTTTGGGATTTTCTCTGGCCCAGCAAAATTAATAAATTCATGAATGGTTAAGTCAATACCGCAAAAGGGCAAACCAGCAAAAGTGATACAAATGAAAGGCAAGGGACCAGCTTCTAAATGCCCTCGTACAAATGGTGCAACAAAGTTCATACGAAACTTGACGACGCCCCCTAGATTAGAAAGCACGAGAGGCATCAAAGTGACCTTGACAACAGAAAAACAAAGCAACATCACAAACTCCCTATTAACCATGCTGAAGGCAACAATGGAAAGTCAACATCGTGCTTCAAAATGTGCACGCGAAGATACAATGTCCACCGATGACCCGGATACAAACAAATCTATAGATCTATGTGATCTATCAACCTACACAATCGAAGAAGATGCCGATTGTGAAAAGACGACAACCGCGGGGGATGAGTGTGAAACATCAAGAGAGGAAAACTCTGATAATGACTATACAAGAAAAAACATGTGGTTGAGTCGCTATCCGCAGAGACAACAAGAAGTGCGATTAGCAGTGAATGTGAAGAGTCACGCCACCTCTGCAGATGCTCGTCATAATGCAACTAGAAAACTGCAGCCAGCAGTGGAAAGTGTTTCAATAAAGCTCAATCCAAAATGTACTACAGCCCAATCTAAAAAACAAAAGCAACAAAGAGCAGGTGACAAGTCTGAACCGCAATCACAAGAAAGACCCGGTTGGTGGAAATTAGAATTGGAAAATATACTAGAAGACAACAGCGACGTAAACCTAAACAGAGCTAACGTAATGAGGCTCCTACACCACATTCCAACATTACGCACTATAAGATTAGACGACATAGCAATTGTCGAATATAAATCCGAAGTAAGGTCTGACTGGGTTGTACTTCACATGAAATCAAAGAATCTAGCCAGACCACTCTTACAGGCAAAAGAAGATCTACTGTTTTTTGGGTTTGAACTCACAACATGTGATGACCAACAAGCTGTGGCTGATGATCCACATAAACACAAGCAGAAGGGATCCTCAAACAACCTCAAAAGAGATGTGTTATGGAAACAGATGAAACGACAATCTGCACAGCAAACTGAATCACAAGTTTCAGAGATCCATGTTTAGGATCAGATAGGGTCAGAAGGTATGACCCAACTACTAACATCTTGGAATACCCGTGGATTTGCCCACCTATTTCAAGATGGTGACACTGAAGACCTAAAATGCACCTTTATCTGCTTACAAGAAACGTGGCTATGTGAGATACCATCATGTGATGGATATACAGTACATCTAAATGTGGCAGGTATAAACATGTTTGGACGTCCGTTTTCTGGTTTAATAACGATGGTAAAGAATTCTTCCAGGTGGGAAGTGTTAAATAGCCAAAACTCGAGCTTGTTTATCCAGGCCCTCACCCTGGAAACCATCGTAGATGTCCATGATGCTAAACCATGTAAACAACAATTACTGCTAATAAACACGTATTGGAATCCTGCAATGATTGCGGAGTCAGAGTTTATAGACTCAGTAACAACTGAAATAGACAAATGCCAAGCAGCCTTTGTTGATCCATTTATAATAGTGTGTGGAGATCTAAACTTCACCTGGTTCGCGAAATCGAAAAGACGAAATCCATGTGAGACGTGCAAAATTCCATCAGATACCGCAGACCGAGGTACTAAATGGGAATATCAACTAATGCTGCGACATTGTGCAATGTTGAATGGTTCTACCAGTGGTGATATTCCTGCAGCGGACACGTGGCATCGAAGTGAAACCTCAAAAACCCTTGACTTTACAGCTTCGCCGGTTATTCGTGCTTACTGGAGCTTTACTCTCCACCCTGCCAGAGTATCCATTTCTGTATGCTGCTAACAGGGACGTTTCCCTCTTGAGGACTCTGATGCAGCTTTCTCTCTGCACGAGATGCAGATTTTTCAGCTCTCCCCCCAGCGGGCACATATAGATACTCTTTTCTGCTGATTCATTCCAGCAGCATACACAGGATTCTGACATATACACCAGTCCGGTATACGGCTTTTGGCTTCTACATGCGACCACTTTTAGCTCGCCACTTTGCACCATTCATCAACCAATTCATCCTATTGGCAACATGGGAACTGCCCATTCTTCGGCGGTTCCATTTTGCATTATTACTTAGGGTCCTGCTACTTATTGCCCTGATGAAGGCGGAACACTCTCTCCAACTGTGAAGATTCTATTTTCTCCACTCAGTTCTCACCGCCGAAACGCATTTTTTTTATTAAAGGATATGGGAGGTTCTTCACTAAATACCATATCCAGTTTGGATTAAGAACCCTGTCTTCAGTGCTCCACTTGCAAGGACACTCCTTTTTGGTGAAGCCGTTTTGGGTTCTTATTCTCCCTCAGATGCGTTGGCAGACCCAATACCAGCTTTTCAATATTTCTAGCCTGGGACTTCATTCTCAACTAATAAGACTATTCATTGGGAACAAAAAATCATTTTCCTTTTGGTACATTTGATGTTTACAATATGCTGTAATAATGCAGTCAGAAAAAATATTGTATTGACTTCCAGAGTAACTTCACTGTGTATTTCTCTGTTCCTATTTGTATGGGAAAAATGTAATGCCTAAAATGACAAGGAACTCTTGTTTATTTCTGGATTTGGTCCGGGTTCGTCCTTTCTCTTTTTGGTTTAGTTTTTGATTTTGTCTTCTTCATTTTTCATAGGTTCAACCCGTTAATATATGGTTTGAAAGATTTTATCCACTGTTAAGAATGTGAATTACATGTTTGACTTAATTATATGTATGAATTTCCCACATTAAATGTGTTTTCAATTGTTATGAATGGTTATGACTCTGTTATATACAATTGGGTGTATTGTTTTACATAACCAATAAGGTTGTACAGGTATTGGACCTATATGGCACTAATTCATTCACACCATTCATGGGCCAATCCTTGACGTACCAGTACTCTTTTTGTTGTGGACAAAAAGATCTGAGCCAATTAAAGAAAGCAGCTGGAAAAAAACTCAAAACAGCTGATGATAGAAAGACGTCAGCGATTCCGTAATTGGCTGAAATCTTTCAACTGTGTACGAGCACAAGAGCAAGCGGAATTGATGCTTCGCCTTCTGATCCAAAAGGATAGTCGGAACATCTGGCAAATCATTAATTCTGGTAAGGTAAACCAGATGAGTACATTATCAAATGCAGTGAATGCTGCTGGCTGGGTAAAGCACTACTCAACAGTCTTTAACAAGTATGATGCCAACAACCTAGCTGACCCGATAGTACATGCAAGTAGTTGTAATGTGATCGAAACAGTCGAGGACATTGAACTTGCGATCCAGAAACTGACAACTTCAAGAGCCGCTGGACCAAACAGTATCTCAAATCACATGCTAAAGGCAAATAAAGAAAACTGGGCACAGTTTATTAAAGTACTATTCGAGCACATAGCTTCGACAAAGAAGATCCCAGGCTCATGGAATAATGCGGTGGTGGTACCAATTTTCAAAAAGGGTAACCGCGACGACCCGGAGAATTACACACCCATTGCATTGTTAGATACTATGGGGAAAATATTTGCTACCTTTCTCCAAAAGAAAATTGCGAGATGGGCGGAAGACGCTCATTTATCTGACAACAGACAAACAGGCTTTACAAAAGGGGCTGGAGTGGAACTAAATCTAGTGCTATTAAACTTGGCCAAACTGAATGCATTAAAACAGAAGAAAAGGCTGTTTTTAGCTTTTGGCGATTTAAAACAAGCATTCGACAGCATAAACCGCCAGCTCCGTGGAAAAAATTAAAAGACTGGGGCTGCCCAAACCAGCTCTTGGCTCCACTAATGGCATTATACGCAAAAACGAGTATTCGAGTGCGTTTAAACGCAGAAGGAGCCCTAACAGAATCAATACAAACAACAAAGGGAGCAAAACAAGGCTGTCCCTTGGCTGCTTTATTATTCAAACTAGTCATAGCAGATCTTCCACTAGCACTAGCACAAACAAAGTCTTTCCCCCCCGAAAGTCAATGGAATTCATCTAAGCCACGTAATTTACACAGACGATGTGGTACTATTAGATAGCACAGAAATTGGCTTGCAAGATTGCTGTCTCGTCTTCAAACATACTTATCAGACAATCAGATGTCGATAAATGTGAAGAAGTCTCAAGTCATTGCATTGGGTCCAAAAACGAACACTAAGAATAAAGTATTCACATGGAAAGTAAATAATGAAGCCCTGTCCAAATCGGCCTCAATTCGCTATCTGGGGGTCGTATTCAATAACTCGATAAGTAAGTGGAGTTGGACAAATGAGTTGTCGTCTCGTATGAAAATTCTTGCACTACAAGGAGCAAAATTGCATGCAAAATATGGGAAGTTTTCCCTACAGCCGGTAATTACTTTCTATACCCAGAAAGTGACTCCAATAGTATGTTTTGGGAGTGAAGCATGCTGCAACATTGATGCCAAATTTTGGACCCAACTGGAAGGCAAATTTTGGCGTAAAGTACTCACTTTACCACAGTGTGTCTCAATGGTAGCAACTTCGACATGAGCTGGGACTCAACTCTTTATATGCCTCAGTACTGTGGAAATCCATAACTTTGCTACGAAAAATTAGATTAACACCTGGAGCAAAACCCTACCTAATTCTAAATAATAAAAGCATCGACCCTTCAGCTTCTTTGCTAAATAGATGGGAAGAGAAACTGTTGTCAATTTTAGCAGCGGCAGATGTAAACATGTCACTAGTGCTACAAATTCCACAACTGGCGAGGGTAAAGTTCAGTCAATGGAATTGGATAACCAACCTCAATACAAGAGCTTCAGTGTCGACAGCAGTAGACTTAGGAATGTCCTCGCAAAAAGTAGGAGAACTACCAAAATATCTCACCAAATTTCCATCGCAATACCACTGAAATCAGTTCCTGAGAATGCGTCTTAATTTGTATCACACACGAGAGATTCTGATGAAAAGAAAGGATTCGGCGACGAAGCGTGACATCTGTCGTTTCTGTCAAACAGAAACGGAATCAATAAAGCACTTGATAATTGAATGCGCTAATATTGCCAACCAGCGTTCGCTGCGCGTTTTACTCCAAAGAACGGAAATATGGCTGATTGGTGGAGCTATGCAATATCGGGGGCAAACACCAACCTAACATGTGCATGTGATCATGTGATCCTTCCACGTTCAACAGAGTGGTTTGTCGCAGGTGGATAAGGACATAATACTGAAATGTGAGATTTGAGTTTAAGGCAAATGCAAAGAGGAAGGGAAACGAGATTCAAGAATCAGACGACTATGACTTTTTGATTAACAGGAGAGGACAAAGTTTGTCTGTGGTGTTTTACCTTATCTTTCTCTGTGTCTTTGCTCTCTTTCTTTCTAGAAGATGTAAATAATGATGAAAGTGGTGACAAAAAAAGTTTGTTTTTCTTATCAAACTAAAGTCAATAAATACATTTTTAAAAAAAGAATGTAACTCATTTACTTGGCCTCCTGGTGAATCCTGAATCAAGCACTGCCTGCGCAAAATACTTACAGCTACTACCGGCGCATGATTATTATGATTGGTTATTGATAATGCGCTTAATACCCAGAGGTTTCTAAGCATGGACCCGGGGATCATGGTGGAAGAAAGATTGAGAGACTGTGAGAAAGACCCAGAAATTAAACACCACTTCACCATTTCATTTCAGGATACAACCCTGCAGCAGTATTAAGGGAGCACCCCAGGGGAGAGCTTACTCAACACAACCTGCAAGATCACCAACTCTTCCTATCCTTTCCCCTCGCTGGAATTCCTTCACTTCAGTCCCTTTGATATCTCCATGTGGGAATTGGGGTGTCCACGTTGCCTCCGAAAGAAGAGCACCTAATGCTTATCATTTCTTTAGTTACTGCTACATTGAATCCTGGGCACAGATAGGATTTTTGGCTAGCTCACCCACATGAACGTTTTGAGAAAAGAGTACAGCTTAATTAGTACTTGATAGATGAAAACAGCCAATTTCATTGCATTGGAGCCAGGAACATTTCTCCCAAACAGCCATCATTTCCGCCTGTGGGGTTTCATAATAGGCACACTACCCTGCTATGCAAATTCATTTACATGACCATATTGCAGCCCATTTCAGATTACCCCACCCAATGGAGGGCGGGGTATCCCCAGAAGGGTGGAATGAAGCACACAAAAAGAAAGTAATAGGCTTTATTTCTCTATACTTGCAGACCCAACCCGCTGCCAGTGCCAAGTTCGTACGATCGGACTGCATCTCATACCTGTCACAGATCTGTCTCAGACCTGTTCGCTTGGCTTGGACCAATAAACCAGACCAAGGGACGAGTTGTAAGACATGGACTAGCAATTTCCACTCAGGAGCCCTAGGCATGGCCAAGTACCATGCAATTGCCAAAGTGGTCACTAGGAAGAGCTGCAGGCCATGCACAGTTGACACTTAGTGTAGCTGAGCATGTCAGGTGGCCAAAACAAGTGTGCAAAATCGTTGGTACTTTCAGATGTCTGACAACATTCCTGGGGCCTATGGTAGCACGCATTCTTGCAATGGCACATGGGGTTGCTGTAGGGTGCTGCAAGCAATGCACACGTTACCAGGGGTTTCATCGAGTAGCTTGGGGGGACGGGTAGCTTAAGGGGACTGGGGGCTCTACAAGAGACAAAGTCGCCATTGAGCACTTCAGGTGGCTCTAGGGTGCCTGGAACATTCCCAAAAGCCACAGCCCTGACGAAGAGGCCAATGGGCATGGCAACATGCCATGCCCAGTAAGAACCTTAGGGGTTGAGCTTGAGTGTGTTGTCCAGGGCATAATCAAAGGCTACTGTGCATGGTGACAGGCATACCCACTGGTGTATCAGGGGGCCCTGCAGCCCAACGGTAATTGGGGTCTGCCGTGCCATGTCCTGGGGTGGGAGGGCTGACAAGTTTCAGAATGAAAACCTTTCTTTCAGAAGTCCGAGAGTCTGCACTCTGATGGTGCTCCAGGCTCACTGCATGGCAGAGACCAGGAAGCTCTCCCAGCTTCCTGGTTCCTGTCTTTGTGGTGGAGCCTGGAGCATGGGAGCTGGCTGCCAGAGCTGGGCGGAAGACATCCTTAGAGGAAACGGATTCCGGTCCGGAGCTCACAAGAAATATAATGTTTTAAGATTGTGCATGCGTGCTGCATGTTAAAGATGTATGTGTGTCTATGTATGTGTGAATGCATGCAAGGGTGTGTATGGGTTATGTATTATGTAATGTGTGTGTGTGAATAAGTGTGTGTATGATGTATAGGTGTGCATGTGAAAGAGCGAGTGTATGGTGTGAGCAAATGAGCAAGTACATTTTTTGTGAATGGGTGTGCATATTTGTGCTGCTGAGAAGCTGATTTTGGTGGGTGGGAGTGTGGGGCAGGGTGTGCTACTAAGACTTTTCTTTAGTAGGCAGCCATCTATGATAAAGCAAGCATGCAGGTGTCTAGACTGGTATTTGGGTGGAGCCAGTCCAGCCAGTTCATACTGATGCATGATATTTTTTCTGGGCATTTCCAATAAAGCAAGCATGATAGGTTGTAATACTTGGCTAGACTGGCATTTTGGAGCAGCCAATCTAGCGATTTATTACTATAACATGCCATTTCTACTGGTTATCTATGATAAGGCAAGCATGATGTTTTATTATGGGGCTAGACTGCCATTAGAATGCAGCCAATCTAGATGTTTTGTATTGTAGCGAGGCATTTTATTCTGGGCATTATGATAAAGTAAGCATGATAAGTGTTATTATGCAGCTATACTGTCAGTTTGGAGCAGCCAGTCTAGCTATTTCTTACTATGGCATGGTATTTGTTTCTGGGCATCTATGATAAGATAAGCATGATAAGTGTTATTATGTGGCCAGGCTGGCATTTTGGTGCAGTCAGTTTGGATATATGTTCTTATTGTATTGTAGCATTTTTGTATGTTGTATGTCCTTATGTGGGGATACTGCCATAATATATTGACAGAGCAAGCCTGGACATGTTTTCCTATATTATCATAACTGGCATTATGTGCAAAGCACACATGGGTATGTCTTTATATGGGAAAACTGCCATATATAGGTGCAGTCATCATGGACACGTATGGGCACAGCCAGTGTAAAAATGGTTGCATACTTGGATAGATTATGGGTAAAGGCATCATGAAAATATATTGGGAAATGCTCTGGACCATGGTCCCATTTCCAATCTGAGAAAATAATAGTTTCTGATGATCTGGACCATAGTGAAGTATATTCGCCTTGCTCCCAAAAGCGCATATTCAAGTTAGATATGGTCAGAACAAATGCATGCAAGATCACTAAGGTTGCCCATTGTATGAATCCTTTCAGAAATCAGGAGATTTCAGGAGCAGAGATCCTCACGCAGAGTCCCGTTTGTCAGTGGGGTCCCTTGCAGATGTTTCACCCCAAAGAACCAAAGGTGAGGATAGGAACCCATGTGGAGACTCCTTTAGTGTCACAGGGTCCCAAGAATCAGGAGGGACTCTCACAGAGAAAGGCACGTAAGATCAGTTCCAGAGCAGAGAGAAAGAACTATGTGGCATTTGTATTTATTTGAAAAAGAAGGATGTCAGTTTCGATCAGAAATGACTTACAATAGCACATTAACAGTGGGACATATACCCAGGGTGAACCAAAACGAACAGAAAAATATTATGGGGGTAATTCATAGAATTTGGCACACAAGTGGCGCACGCCGCTATCGCACAGAGTGCGCGTGCGGCAGTCTGCGCCAGCCGTGTGCGCCAAATCCCATTTCGGTGCACAGCGTATTCATGGATTTATACATCCATAAGCAACCGTGGTGCAGAGTGGCGCAGCGGCACTGCAGCAGTGCCAGTTACGCCCCCAACTCCACCCCATGCTCCAAAAACATCACAGAAGTCCAGTACTTGGCGCAAAGGCCAGTGGACCAGCATACAGCCCCCCAACCACGAAATCGCGTGTAAAACTCCACGTGCACCCCAGGAATACACGTACTCCGCTCGCGCCAGCGAAATCGGGTGTAAAACTCCACGTGCACCCCCGGAATACACATACCCCACTCGCGCCAGGCCAATCGCGTGTAAAACTCCATGTGCACCCCTAGGAATACACTTTCCCCCTCTCGCGCCAGGCTAATCGCATGTAAAACTCCCCATGCACCACTAGGACTACATGTACCCCGCTCGCGCCAGGCCAATCGCGTGTAAAACTACACGCGCACCCCCGGAATATACGTACCCCGCTCGCACCAGCGAAATCATGTGCAAAACGCCACGCGCACCCCCGGAATACACGTACCCCGCTCACACCAGGCCAATCGCATGTAAAACTCCACGCACACCTCTAGGAATACATGTACCCTGCTCGAGCCAGGCCAATCACTTGTAAAACTACACGCGCACCCCCAGAATATACGTACCCACTCACGCCAGCAAAATCACGCGTAAAACTCCACGCGCACCCCCGGAATAAACATACCCCGCTCACGCCAGGCCAATCGCATGTAAAACTCCATGCGCACCCCTAGGAATACATGTACCCCGCTCGCGCCAGGCCAATCGCATGTAAAACTCCAAGCGCACCCCCCCTGAATATGTGTACCCCGCTCGCGTCAGGTAAAATGCGTGGGAAAAGTCCCCCCTGTGGTGTGGGCTGCCTGCGGGGCATGGTCATGGTGGATGGGCTGCCTGCGGGGCATGGGGAGGGTGAAAGGGCTGCGTACATGTATTCCAGGGGTGCGCGTGCAATTCCACATGCGATCGGCCTGGCGCGAGCGTAGTACGTGTATTCCTAGGCGTGCGCTGGAGTTTTACACGCAATTTTGCAGTGTCGGCCCTCCCGAGGGTGTTCCCTTCACCCCCTCCCCATGCCCTGCAGGCATAATGGCCTTCCCCCCTCCCCATGCCCTGCAAGCAGCCCATCCACCCTCCTCATGCCCCGCAGGCAGCCCATCCACCCTCCCCATGCCCCGCAGGCAGCCCATCATCTCTGAACATGACCTGCAGGCAGGCCAAATGGCACCATGCACTTGGGAGCCCCGACTCATGTCCCCACCCCCAGTGATGGGCACCTGCCAGCACGCCCCGACTTATGTCCCCCACCCAACACGCCATCACAATCCAGATCCATGGCCCTTATTGTCACCCAAATCCCACCCCACGCCACCCCAATCCAAACACCCAACCGAGCATTCCATCCACTCTACATTGAAATCCCCATGTCATGATAGATCCTGAATAACCAGTATACGCATAAGTACAAGTCCGTCAGACCCACACAATGGCGACACATGACTCAGAAAACCCACATTGTGACATGCACAAAACCAATGAGAGAAGACCACACAAATGAAGTAAAAAATAAAAATGTATTATATACAAAAATTAATGAATGAAAAGAAATTACACAAGAAAAAGGATGATAAATAAAAGGATGTCTGAAATGAAAGAAAAAATATTAATGGTGAAATCAATAAAATGCAAAGAAAAATGCCTCCAAAGTGTCCGTCCATAACACCAAATCCAAAGTCAAAATAAAAACAAAACCATTCCTCCATGGTAAAAATAAATATGTAAAATCAGGTCCATAACTATATACAATGTAAAAATCAAGGGTGCATGTGCCCAACAATCCAAAGGAAACCTAAGAAAAAACCTACCTAATTAATGAATATTTACAAAAAGGCGTGGCATAGTGCCCCAAAGGAAATAATTAATAAAGGAAACCTACAACTACATAACTATTTACAAAGGCGGCGGGCTAGTCCCACGGCTCACTGTTTGATTTTCTAGCCCAGGGCATCATCGAACTCCACGTCGATGTTCCGGAGGCGGGCCTGTTCCCTGGACTCGAAGTCTCGCAGGGATGCAGCCATGGAATCCCTCAACTCCCTGCGAGTTTCCTCAAGGCCCTCCGCCCGCCTCAAAGCCCGGTGCATGGAGTTCTCTGCCCTGACCATCCTGAGCCGTGTCCTCTCCACCCGCCGCTTCTCCGCATCTATTTGCCAGCCCAACCGCTGCCACACGGAAGACACTCCCAGTCTGGGGTCCTCCTGCCCTTCGGTCGATACATGCCCCCGGGGTGTTGATGGCCCGAGCCATGATGACTCCCATGGTGAGCCTGCTGCTGCCTCCGATGCAACTGCCTCTGCCACCACGATGGCACCCGGGCTGATGGAATCCCCTGGCGCCGTCGTGCATGTGCCCTGCCCGATGATGCCGGCACATCATGCATCCGCTGGGGTCCAGTTGGTGGGGTGGCCACCCCTGCTGGACCTCTGACTCCCGACTGCGGCAGGGATGGGATCTCCACCTGGCTGGCTGCATTGGTTGGGGCAGATCCACAGGGGGCCCTAGTGGCATCTGGGCTGGAAGACGGCACGGAGAATGATTGGCATATAGTGTGCACAGAGGAGGAGAGGGCCGCAAGACTGGCCGATACATGGAGGAAACCCCCGACCATGGACCCTCCCAACTGGGCCACGTTGGCACACAGCTCTTCGTGATGACGTGCATGCTCCCCCAAGGAAGCATGCACATCATCACAAATGTCATGTGTGCACAATGCAACACCAATTAGGACGGACTCCATCCGGTCATGGGTCCCCTAGTCCGCAGGTAGAGGAGTGCCAGATGACATGGACCTCCCCCCTACCTGCAGACGGGGCATACCTGCTGGTTCATGGTGATGCAGTCACAGTGTCAGGGACAGAGACATGAACAGGCACCTCCGCGGTGACCTGTGCTGCCTCCTGCCCCTGCCTCTGTACTGCACCACTTGCACCAGTGGTACCATCCCCACCAGGCCCCATGTGCGGATCTGTAGCAGCCTCCTCCTCCTCTATACACACAACCAACCTGGATAGCTCTGCACTGCCTTCGCCGTTGCAAGCCCCTGTGGGGGCTCATCCGCCCCTTCCGCTGCAGTCGTAGTGGCATATGCGGCACAAGTCCCCTCGCTCCAGGATGATGGAATTTCCTGGGAGGGTGACTGGGCCTTGCATCACCGGCCGGTGGAGGCCTCCCTGCCGCTTTCCTGCACAGCGCCGTCTCCGCCCTCTTCTTCACTCGCCACTGTGTAAAGGGAGACATTGAACACAAGCATCAGGGTACTGTACAATAGTCCCCTAGACAGAAAGAAATAGCAAATGAGTGGCACTGTCAAACGTCACTTCCATCATGTCTCCCAACAACACATGGGTCAGTGCAGGCAACACACATGCAGGAACCGGCATGGCACATGCAACAAACATTTGCATCCATGTCCACCGCACCGTAGAATCATCCAATGGTGGGCTTAAACTCACATGCATCATGGGAGATGCTGATCACATGCACACGCATCACCGGATGGTCATGCATCTGGCCCCGTATACCCACAGCCACAGTGGATACAAGGATGAGTAGGCTGTATCAGTGAATCAACACATCGTCATGGACATGTGTGATGTATCCATGGCGCACACACTACTCAGACACACGGACAAGTACATCATGCATGTCCATGACAGCAGCAT
This sequence comes from Ambystoma mexicanum, assembly GCF_040938575.1. Classification (NCBI taxonomy): domain Eukaryota; kingdom Metazoa; phylum Chordata; class Amphibia; order Caudata; family Ambystomatidae; genus Ambystoma; species Ambystoma mexicanum. The sequence continues at coordinate 932,819,271 of NC_090933.1, forward strand.
ACATCTCTCACACCCCAAACATGTCAAAGTACAGACACAGACATGCATACATGTGTGCATTGTGCATGCTTCTCCGCTTGATGCATGGCAACACATACACCATCCATGTGGGTCACGCCTGACTGGACACACATACAGCACCATCATGTCCCTGCACACCCATATCCAAACATGACCCATGTCACACATGCAGCCAAGAAGCTAATTACCAGCACACTGCAAATGCACTATTTTAAACATGAATGCATGGCCACTTACCACTCGACTCCAGACAGTCCTGCATCCTAAGGATCTGGTGGTGAAGCACTGGGCGAATGCGCTCCAGGACCCTCATCTGCTGGGTTGTAAGCGGGGCACGGCGCCCCACTTCATCCGCTGCCTCCAAGAGGCACCGGGCCTTCTTGAGGGTCCTGGACTTGTAGTCCTCCGCGTTGATGGCACCCACTATGTCCTTCCAGATCCTCTTCCGTCCTTCCTTGTCGGCTCGCGATGGTGTGAAGAGGGCATCATAATGCCCCAGAACTTGCTCCAACAGGATACTGACTTCCTTTTCACTTAAGCTGGTAGCCCTCTGCCTCTCTGCTGGGGTGTTGCCACTGGTGCCGGAAGGTATTGTGTCGGACATGGCAACCCCAGAGGTAGGTGTGGGTGGGCAACTGGGTCCTGGGGCTGGGCTGTGGAGTGATGGAACACCAGTCGGGAGTCTTCTGTTCCAGCAGGAGTGTCCACAGCAACTGGACCCCTGCAGATGGCAGATGTGCAGGCACCAAATGGCAGTGCACGGTGGCAGCAGGCAGGCAGGCAGCAGCAGATGGCTCGTGGGAGGCTGCTCAGGGCTCTGTCATTCGGCTTTCTGGGCAGGAGCGTGGTCTTCCGTGTGTTGTTGTGTGGCCAGCTTGATACGGAGTGATTTGGCACGTGAAAAACAGCAGGTTTGCATGAATTCCGAGGAAAGTGCACGGTGGCAGCAGGCAGGCAGGCAGCAGTAGATGGCTCGTGGGAGGCTGCTCAGGGCTCTGTCATTCGGCTTTCTGGGCAGGAGCATGGTCTTCCGTGTGTTGTTGTGTGGCCAGCTTGATACGGAGTGATTTGGCACGTGAAAAACAGCAGGTTTGCATGAATTCCGAGGAAAGGCCCTTGGCGTGTAAGTGCGTAGGTGACGCAATGTGCGCGTGGGCGTTTCGCTGGCACGGGTTGAAGGTCCCACATGGGTTTCCATCGCTCTGTACATGGTTTCCGTGGAAAGCGGTGCATGTGTTTTCCAGACATTGGGGTTCACACGCAATTACTTCACAGAGGCTACAGTGCGTACTTCTTCTTTTGGCGTGGGTGTTGGCTACACGTTCTTCTTCTACTCGCAAGGCAGCCGGTGAGTCGCACACGCTATTTTTCCTAATGCGGGTGTCCCTGTTAGTCGCATACCCCTTTTTTTCGAGCATACTAGCCTGCGTGTTGATCGCGTACGTATTTTTAGTGTTCCTGGCTGCCACAGCATACTGCGTGTGTTTTTTTACACGCACGTGGGCTACAGGGGTCGCTTATCTCTTTTTCTTGCTTTTTTGGGATGCCTGAGCGTTACATGACACGTCATTTCTCCTAGGGGGCCACAGAATGGGACATTCATCGTAGCTGTATATACGTATTTGTGTTTGCGCGCACTTTTGTAATGCGCAGGGACGCTACCGCCTGCCTTCGTGTGGCGGATGTGTTTAGGCCTTTGCGTGTCTTTGGCCGTGCGTGGGTTTCCTGTATTCGATTCCATGAATACGTGTTGTACGTGTGCGTGTGGGCTTTCTGTGTATTTCCCTGCAGTACTTCCCCAGTTATGCCTTCTTTTTGACACGTTGTTCCCCATTCCGCGTGTTCCACCCCCCTTTTTGGTGTGTGCGCTGATGTTGTGCGCTTTCGCTGTGCGCATCGCTTGCTTTTTCAAGCTTGCGCCATGATTTTCGGTGCACATTTGTTCCATGAATCGGCCCTCTTATGTAACGTAATGTAATTTGTCATTTGTGTAGTGCCTTTATCCCATTGGTAAGGCCTCAAAGCGCTGTAGGTGAACGCGTAGTCCAAGGTTTGGTAAAATGTATCAGAGGAGTTTAGAAAGCGCGTGTGCATTTTGTAAAAATCAAAGTTGGGCAAGGGTGGCCAGGTCCATTCTAGCTACCCATATCGAGCTGGCAAGTCGATGCATGCTCTGAAGTTGATAAGAGCGTATGTGAGAGTAGTAGAACTCATTATATGTTCAGCTAGACCAACTTTTTGTTGTGGGGGATATCTGTATTCTAATGGCAGAGGTGTTCTGCGATGTGCCATTGGAAGTGGTGAAAGGTTAAAGATGTTATGTTATGTTTATTTATACAGTGCACCGCTACTACCCAGGGGCAGTCTCAAGGCACTCATGTGGCTCTTCAAGAAAGAGGACGGGGTAGGTTAGTGAGGGTAGAAGGATAGGATAGGTCCAGAACCAGGAGAAACGGGCATCTGTGTGTGTGTTGGGTAGCAGATGGGCTGAAGGTGTGCAATGGCTTGTTGAATCCATAAGGGTGAGGCCCAATGCCTGGGATGTTTGATTTAAGTGAATATCTGTTATGTTGGGTGTGTGTTTTTATGTTTAAATTGGCTGGTGTTTAATGGTGTGGTTGACTGCACTGGCTAGTGTATTGTCGGGGTAATTTCCCGGGAGCCGGCAGGGCCGTCCGCAGATCTCTGGGGTTGGGACAGCCCCAACTCCTCCCGCGTCCCAAAGGAATATGAGACACACATAAGAACAAAGAGTTACTGCTGTTTACTGCACAGAAAAGACAGGGATGAGCTCTCAGGTCATAGGCATCCGGGAGACATCACGTTCATGGTGGGCTCGGGCCTTTTTCTAACTGTATGACGCGACTACGTGTGTCACCTAGGAAAAATAGCCCCCAAACTTAACACCATCTCAGGTTGTCTCCCTGAGTGGTAGGGTCAGTATGCACACATATAAGGAAACCTTGTAAGTGGTGGAGGAAGGGTCAGGTGGTATGCTTGGTCTGTCCCTAATAATTGCTACAAGAGAATTGTTACAAGGGGACAATTAGTGATTGGCTAAACTATAGTGGCGTCAATGGTGAGCCCCTCGTATTCTGATTGGTCCATCCGCTAGCCCCCAAGCCTGGGACCATCGCTGTTCCCAGATCACGGTGTACCTGATGTTGGCAACAAAGTATGACTATGTGTCACTGGCAGACAATGGACAGGTCTGACTATTAGCTGGCGTGCATGTCTTTCCCATCGCTGTCGGTGTCCACTTTGTCACTTCATTGTTGCAGCCTGTATCCCAGACGTGAGACCCCAGTGCTTCACTGGTCCTTGGGGCTTAGCATCGTATCAGGTCGGCCTGGTCACGTGTTGTGAGACCATGGCTGGAGCAGAATTATGAGCATTTGATTTGTATATCGGCTCTGAGGACCGTTTAGCAGTGGCAGGTGTAACCTTGGCACGGGGAGCACTGCATGTAGATTGCAACATTGCGGCCTTGGCTGTGGGCTCTAGTCGGGGCTCGCTCTGCGTGATCAGCACCTTGCAGCTTTGTCTGAGCTGCTCCGGCCTGGGGAGTCTGGTTTTGCCTGGCCTGGCTTATGGGTGGCAGTACATAGTCCATAATATGGGGGTTGCGAGGGGCGACAGAGATTCATATGCATTAATCCATATACAGGGTTACATCTTCATGGTTTTAGTGGCAAGGAAGCATCTGCAAGCATGTACACAAGCTCTTCTGGCGTCTTGCTTTTCTGCGGTGCTGTAGGTGGCCTATGTGAAAAATAACAACGATGCATGTGTGAGTGTGAGTGGTCCTCTACGTCATAGCACTGAGTATATTCTTCATGTGGATTGGTGTGTGTATGACCAATGTGCTTGGTGGCAAGTGTGTTCTTGTGCGCTGGCTATGTCATGGCATCTCTAACGATGGCGGTATTTTGTGGTTGCTGTCTAATCGAGTTGATCCATATGGTCGATGTCAGCTCCACCTAAGGTTCCAGCACGTGGTTTGATTGACGGGCAGCTACCCTGGCTGTGTTGGGTATGGCCACAGTGGATCTTGACATCTGGGGCGGCCGTGAGCGGATCGCATTCCTCTCGTGGTGGGTGCTTGGGTCGTGACGTCCTATGCATGGTCTGGATGAATATCAGGGGAAGGGATCATCCCATTTTCACTCTTCAGTTTCTGCCTCTGGTTGATTTGTTGACCACAAAATTATCCACTCTCTTGTCTCCTCGTACTCGCCATACCTTAGTTATTTCTGCCAAGTGTCCGTACCGGTCCACATGATCTTCAAATGACCAGTACATATAGACACATCCGCCACCAGGTTTGCAATAAACCCATTTCCCAACGTAGCTTTTCGGGTTCCTTGGGTTCTCAACTTTTATTGATGGTGGATACAAGTCTGCTTCTACTATCTGCTGGCGCAGCCGTTCATGTTCCTTAATAATGACGTCTGTGTGATCGTCGTCTTCAGCTGGCATTAGGACGTGCATACCGATAATTTCTTCAGCAGTACGCTTTGATCTTTCCTTCCATACCTTTATCCCCATCAGAAAAGCCATTCCTAATATTATGCATCCTGCCACAACCTTAAGGCCGTCTGAGAGCCATGATGGCATCAAGGACCATATGTAAGAGAACCAGCTACCGTCCTTCTTCACTCCCTTTGCTTCTTCTTCCATCTTGGCCAGCTGTGATACTGCCTAAAATAGCATGCCGTTGTCCTCGTCGTTGGCAGGAATAAACGTGCAACACAAACTCCCAATTTTTGCACAAACACCTCCTTCCATTGCTGTCAGGAGGTCCAACACATATCTGTTTTGTAGGGCCACCATCCTGATCGCCCTTAGTTCTTCCTTTACCGCATTGAATCCGTTAACTGTGGAGTTTATTGTCATCATTAGCTCCCATCTTGTTATCTGGAGCCACTTTGCGTTTGCATATGCCTGCACCCCTGGATGTATGATGGAGGAAAAGAACATGGCTGCTCAGCTAAATGGCCTGTGTGCTGGTGGAATGTCACTCAGAGCTGTTTCTGACTTTATCCACAGGTAGTTTCCTGTCAGTGGTTCTCTCTTTAATCTGGATAATAGTGTAGTGTCATTCCGTTGCTTGTTCCCTATCATCTTCAGTGATCTTTTCTTCCTTTTATTCCCTTCGTCCATCTTAGGGAAGTTCTCCATGTTGACGTGTTTTTGCGGTACTACCAGCGATGGTACTTTGATGTGTACCATAGTGCACACTCCAATCCACAATGGTGGCAAGCTATTGTATGCCTTTGCTCCGCAGGCCCAATAGTGGTCCATGAGAACTGCTGTTCCTGCACCCCCTCAGGAATCTTTATTGTTCTCTTGCACCCTTCATTTGCTCCAACATCAACTTCTCCATCATGCTGGTAACACAGTGTTGGTGCTGTGAGTGGAAGTATTGGTACAGGTTCCTTCTCTTTATCTAACCATGTCACCAGTGCTGCACTCTTAGTCCATTCCTTGTAGCATTTGTCATTTTCTTCTTGCACTGTCATCACTGGTGACTTTGCCAAAGTCAACATTTTACTTCCTACAACTCCGTCCACCCATCCGCCTTTAGTGTATACCTTGCCATATATTAATATTAGTGGCCTTGCCCAGCATCCTGGTTCACCGGCAACTTCTTTTCCGTACCACTCGCATGGTAGGTAATTCAGTGTAACTTCTTCTGTCTCTCCTTTGTCAGGTCCATCTGTTATGTACTTGAGCCCTTTGGTCTGCTGCCACGATTCGTCATACATTGGTAGTGTTTTGATGAAGTTATCTTCATAGGGGTAGGTTGACCTTAATTCCCATCTTAGTGTTGCTTTTTTCCCTTGAAATCGTCCACCTGTTTGGAACAATGCTAGATATAAAAAGCATTCAGCGGTTGTTATAGGTACTTCAGTTGCCACAAACGTTCTTGAGGCGCTCATGGCATATGGGATCAACTAGCACAAATAGCAATTGTCCTTAGTGGTGTCCTTACCAATTGTGAACATGTGCTTGTACCACATGTTGTTGGAAACGTGTACGGATTCTGTAAGGTATGTGTCCACCCCATCATCAATAGAAACACTTGTTTATCCCACTTTATGTTTGGCCAGTACTACTTGTACCACCTGACGCCGTGCTCCTTGTAGCCATGGTAGGGGAGATGTTAGTAGAGGGAGATGCCATAACATAGAAAGCATAGTAGGCCTGCAAGACAGCGGCAGTAATCAGGCCAGTGGTGAAGAATATCCCTAACATTTTTATTACAGTTGCTAATACCACTGGCATGTCTCTCTTACCTTTGCTGCGGTCCTGCAGCTACTTTACTTTAGATGATATAGGTGCCCGCCTGAAAATCTTTCAAAATATGCGTTATTATTGTTAGTACTTTCATTCAAGCCCTGCGTATCAAGTAATCGTTCAATGCCCAGGCGAAAAGCTGTTCCCACGCTTTCCTTAACATCCTATCTCTTAGGGCTGGTAATGCTGCGTGGAGATGTGTAAATGATTGTGCTATTATCATAAGGAACATGTTATAATATACACGTATTCTCATTCTTCTTAAGTATTTTGGCCTTTTTATAACGTATACAAACTGGTGCAACAGTGCTTCTGGGGTGTTATCGTCCGCGGGTAGCATTTACCCCTGGGCAGTGACGTATGTTTCAGTGACGTATGTTCCTTTTCTTTTTATTACATACACAATAGCAATGCGCAATACCTGCATGTGCGAGACAAAAAGAGAAGAGAGCATGCACGTGTTTACACAGTGTGGTGTATATTGCAGATTGTTTTGACAATGTTCTTCATTAACTGGTGGCTGGTGGTAGTTAATTTTAGCTAACTTATTTGCTTTGCCTGGGATCTCGTGATCATAGGGTGGGCTATGGGTGGTTGGTCGTTTATGTCCTTTGGGGTATCCAGTGTCTGTACTGTGTTGTTGTTGTCAGTTGTGGTTGCTGAAGCGTTGGCCCCTTCGCTGAGGTGATGGAGGGTCTGTGCTTTGTAGGGCTTGATGTCGTGGATGGGTGTCCACACGTCCTTACCCTTCAATTTTATTGTTCTAGGGGCTACCTTCTCCACCAAGTGTGAACCTGTGAATCTAGGATTATGCCATGTTCGACGGTAATTTTTCAGGAGAACCTGGTCTCCCTCTTTCACTGTCCACTGTGTAGTGTGTTCCTGTTCCTCATTGGTTGCTTCTCCTTGTTGGTTGTTCTTTGACCCATCCTGTGTCCGTCGGTTCTGTTGAGAGATAAAAGCAGCACTAGTAACCAAGGAAGAGACATACTTATGCATTTCTTCACCAAAAACAGTGGTTGTAGCGTGGCAGTTAGTTGTTACCCTTGATGATGGTGTGGGTGGAAGGTGCATTTGATGTCCGGTCACCACCTCGTGAGGTGTGAGGTGGTGGTCCGACCAAGGTCTGTTTCTCAACTCAAACAAGGCCAAAGGGAGGCAGTACAGTCAACTCTTTTTGGTTGTTTGTTGGATCTTTGCTATTTCTTCTTTTAGGAGGCTATTGAGGCATTCGTAGATACCATTTGCTTGTGGGTGATACGCGCATGCAAACTTATGTTTAATTCCCAAGAGGGCAGTTACGTGCTGGAACAGTTCATTGACAAAGTGTGGGCCATTGTCTGACCGCAACACTTCACATACTCCCCACCTCTGGAACACCTCCCTTACCAGGAATTTGGCTGCTCTGAACACATATGACAGCATGGACCAGCCTCGATCCAACTTGAAAATGGGCACACTACTAGGATCATGTATCTGTAACCTTGACATACATTGATCATGTCAACATAGTCAATGTATAGGTGCTGGAAGGGTCCTTCAGGCCGGGGTATGGTACCTTTGATCACTTGCAGCATGTGACCGGCGGTAAATTGCTCACATGTGAGGCAGTTGCTAATGAAATTTGCAACATGTGAGTTTAGCTCGGGGCAGAACAATGATTCTTTTATCCGTGCAGCAATTACTTCTTTCCCTGTATGCGTGGGACAGTGTAATTGGGTCAGAGCTGTTTTCAATAGGGCCAAGGGCATCACAACTTTTCCTGTATTATTCTGTCACCATAATGCATCTGTGGGGGACATGATGCATCTTCTTTTGACCCATAGTTCCTTCTCTGCCATTGGTGCTGCTGCCTGTAGTTCCATAATCTGTGTCTCTGGGATGTGTGTGTACCCATCCTTCATCAACATCTGTCTTACCCCCCAACCCCTTATCTTTTTGTTTTTCTGGGAGGGTCCATGTCTCACCAAAGTGCACAGCATATTTTGCATATGTGCCTGCTGTTTCGTTACCTCTTGATATTGGGTCGTCACCATTAGTGTGGGCCTGACACTTTACCAGTGCTACCTCTTCTGGGTAATTAATTACTTCAATTAGTTCAGCCAGTGGGAGAGCATGTTGTACCGGAGTACTGTCTGCTCTTCTGAATCCTCTTCTTTGCCATTTCATTAATCCTGAGTGTACTGTTGATGTAACATATGCACTGTCACAGTATATAGTTACTCTTTTCTCATTGCTTTCTTCTTAGGCCAAAATGAGTGCTACTAGCTCTGCTGCTTGCGCTGAATAGTGTTGTGGTAATTGGTTTACGTTTCACTGGAACGTAAATCCAGCCTTCCCTCAATCGTACTACTGCTGCTCCTGTCCTTCTTATCCCATTGCTTTGATCAATTATTGATGACCCATAAAAGTACATTATCTCTCCCCCCTCTAGGGCATTTTCTTCCACTTTCCTGGTACGTGAGTAATTTTCAATTGCCTGTGTGCAGTCATGTGCATGCTCCCCATTTTCCACTTCTTCTGCTGTAAACCGTGCTGGGTTAACATTACTGCATTTTACTATTTTCAGCTCTGGTTTGGAGAGTATGATCTCGTAACCTGTAGCTCTTTGAGTAGTCAGTGTGGATTTTGGCTTATTCAATATTGCAAAGAGGGCATTTTCCACCTACAGAGTGGCGGGGCATCCCATTGTGATTGAGGAAGATTTTTCTAACGCAAATGCTGCTGCAGCTGGGCTCTGTTCGCACTGGAAGTGACCCATCATTACAGGATCCACATGGCCACTGTAAAATGCTACTGTTTTGTGTTCCATGCCTGTCTTTTGTGTCAGTACTGCTTTCATTACTGCAGTATCACAATGTGAGAATATGTAGAATTGCTCTTCATAGTTGAAATGGCGTGTTTTAATTCATTGAATGCCTCTGTCATTTCTCTTGTCCATCCCAACTTCCTTTCCCCCCTCTGTGCTTCTCTGAGGGCCTCGAGCAGTGGTCCTATGTATGAGCCGTAGTCAAAGACCAATGCCTGGCAGTAGTTGCATAGGCCCAAAAATTGCTGCAATTCTCTCACTGTCTGTGTCTGTGGTGTATTCGTTATTGCTTGTGCCCTTTGTGGTGCAATGTTTCTTCCTTTTTGTGAAATGATTTGCCCGATATAGAGCACTTGTTCTTGACAGTACCGCAGTTTCCCCTTGTCAACCTTGTATCCTTTCTCAGCCAGCACTTTGAGCATCTTTACAGAGTCCCTCCTGCATTTCTCCGCAGTGGTACTGCAGATGATGATGTCATCTACATATTGCAGTACTGTGCTTTCCATCTCTATGTTTCCTAGATACATTTGTATTACTCTGATAAAGGTGGATGGTGACTCCCAATACCCTTGAGGTAGTCTGGTGTGTTTCCATTTTGTGTTGCAGTATATGAAACTTGTTAAGTCTTGTGAATCAGGGTGTAGAGGTATTGAGAAAAAGGCGATTTTGAGGTCGATCACAGTGAATCGTGACACCTCTGCTGGTATCCCGCACAGTACGGTGGCTGGGTTAGCTGCTATTGGGTACTCTGCTTCTACAATGGGTTTGAGGGGTCTCAAATCTTGTATGAAACGCCAGGACCCTCCCTTTGCCTTGCACACAGGATACACCGCAGTGTTGCATGGTGACTCTGATTGTACCAATATTCCTCTATCCACTAGGGCAGTTATTGTTTCATAAATTCCTTCATCAGCTTCTTTGGATAGTGGGTACTGCTTCACCCTGGGCAGCAGTGCACCTTTTCTTTAGCTTTATTTGTACTCCTCCAATGCTCTTATGCAGCCTACGTCATATGGACTAGTAGCCCATAGAGAGGCGGGTACTGCTGCTAAATCTTCCTCATAGAAAGGTACTTGGGTAGGGGTGGGGGCTTTTAGTGCCATTGCCATTTTCTGTGCTACCTCCTTGTATGTCACTCTCAACCAAATACAGATGCTCTTTTGGAACACCCTCTCCCCATCTCCTGCTCCATCTGAGAACAGCTCCTCATCTGACATCTGTGTTAGCCTGCATTCTTCTGCTGGTCATATTACTGCTCTCCATGCTTTCCCCTCCCCATCCTGGGCATGTACTGCAATGTAGTTTGTTGTTGCCACAATACTCTCTATGTCCACCGGTATTATTGTCCCTTCCTCCTCACTAGTGGGTGCTTCTGGTCTGAAAAGCTATGCTGCTGGTCTCCTCCACACCCTCAATTCGTGGTAGCCATGCTATTGCCATGTCTGTTCCATATTGGAAGAGGTCCCCATCCACTGGTTCGGCCCTCGCCACTGTTTTGCCACAGTAAGCCTGGAGTAGGTGTCGTGCTGTGAGCATATGTATGCCTGGTGTGGAGCACACTATTCCATTGTCAGTAAAGGATATAGTCATGTTCAGTCTGCTCATCATGTCTCTCCCTAGTATGTTTACTGGCCATTGCTTTGAGTATAACAGTGGTAGAGACAGGTTGTGATCTTCAACAGATAAGGAGATGTTATCAGTGAAAGAAACCAGCCCTCGAGCCCCAGAGAATCCTTGAATGTGCATAGCTTCACCTGACAAGCTGAACTTCCCCTCCCTAATACAGGACCTAGTGGCCCCTGTGTCAACTAGGAAAGAAAATGTTTTGTCACCTGTCGCCACGTTTATGCGTGGTTTCTCCGCAGGGTTAGGTGTTACCGATAGAATGGGACAAATCAAGGACATCTGTGGGCTGTCCTATTGCAGGTATAGTGACTGTCCGCTCCCTGTGTATGGGTTGTGACCCAATATTGTCACCCTCCCCAACTGTGTCTGTTGCATTGGTGTGTTTGTGGGTAGTAATTTATCCTCCTGTATTTGTGTGAGCTGTTGTACTGTCTGGACGGGTTGTTGTGCTGTTGCCACTTGCTGTTGTGTTATAAATGGGTAAAACCCTACTAAACACAAAGTCTATCTCCACCAGTAGGGAAAATAATGTATTTGTAACAAGGAGAAATGACAGGGAAAATAACTAATTATTATGGACCTCAAAGAACCTACCTAAACTTCATGATGTTCCGGCAACACAGTCTAGAAAAAATTGGACTGTATGCTGATGAAATATAAAAATAAAGTCGATTTATTACAAAATGTACCACAAATGGTTAAAACATCAATGGACCCACAAACACCAAACACAGTGGAAGGATATTAACAAATAACCTAATACCTAGACCTATCGTCTAAACAAACTTTTTACGTAATTGCACAAAACACAACAAGACTCAAAAATAAAACAATAAACATTCTACATGTGTTTAAAAAAAGAAATTCCCAACATGTTTCTGTTCATCAACGACTCAAACGGTTGAACATTCATCAGGGGAAAGCTTCTGTAAATATGCTGTAGATTGCTTCAACACTGTGCACAATGGGTCAGTTTTCACATCTCAAAAATGGATGTAATCTTAACTGTATAATTGCTAGTACAGTGTGCCACTAATCAGAGCTACACGACACACCAATCAATGGGTGCATCTATTGTTTCAAAAAGCGCAAGTAAATTGCCGTGAAACTTGATCCGGGGCGCTTTAGTCAAAAACCAGGTTAAATCCGGAAGTCGAATCTCAAGAAAAGGATCAACAACACTATTTCAATCCGATCTTCAAAGTGTTAATATCCACACTACCTTTGCTCCGAGCCCCGCTCCTCGCTCTCTCCCAGCTTCCTTCCACCGGGTCTCTTTCCTTCTATTAGTGGCTCTCCCCTCTCACTCTCTCATTGTCTCCAGCTACTCTCACCGGAAGCGCATCTACCTGCGCCCGTGGGCAGAGCCAACACACGAGAGGATGGGCGTGGAAAAGTCTGTTGTGTTGTGCCTGTTGTTATGGTGGTTGGTACTGCACTTGTGGTTGTTGTGGTGTGCATGTTTGTAGTTGTTGCTGAGGTGGTGGTGCTTGCTGTTGCATTAGTGTTTCTATCCCCTCCTGCGGCTGTTGTTGTTGGTAAAATTGTTGTCCCCATTGTAACCCTGTTGCCCTTGCTCTCCCCATCCTGCTTGTGCCGGTCTTGTTCTGCATGTGCGTGATATGTGTCCTACTAGCCCACATGTCCAGCACATTGGTGGCTCCTGTGCTTGCCATGGGTATCCTCCAGTGCTGTCTAAGTACCCCTGATGTGTAATCCAGGATAGGTGTCCCCAACCACATAGACCCAGGGGAGTAGCAGAACAAGCAACAAGAGAGAAGAGGGGGTCACGTGAATCAAACCATTGAGCAAATCAACAGGATAAATTGCTCACAGTGCAGGAGCTCAGTGAGGGGATAGACCAGGTCAAAGAGAGTATAAAATCAAACAATCTTTAATGTGGACATATCTAATAACATTATAAATTGTGCTGAAATCACAATAATAACAGCATAAATACAAACAGTCAATAATAGACATCTCCAAGTAAAGTGCATATTAGTCTAGTACGCTTCCTGTAATATATAGTGGACACAGTGTGTAAAAAGTAATTCTGAAACATATTACACAAAAGCACGGCTCCAATCTATAATTAATGCCCAATATATATTCAAAAACAAAGTTATATAACCAGAGAAAGGCAGAAAAGAGAGAAAGAGAAAAGGAAAAAGTATAAAGAAAAATGAATCTGACCACAATAGTAAACAACCAGTACCTGGTGCAGCTGCCAACAATCTCATGGGCTGCACTGGTATCTTACAATGGTAGTTTCGAGGACTAGCAAAGGTTGTCTAATCCGTCTGTCTCTTTACCTAAAAAGAGAGAGAGTAGTCTACCTCAGGACAGAACAGAATTGGTGATCAATTTGTAAAAAACACATACAATTTCTTCACACATAATTTTTCAGAAGGCAAATAATGATGGATGTCTTGATATTATTGAATGTGCCCATTGTTCATATGGTTCTTCCTTAGTTGGCGAGGATTAACAGTGTGTTCCATCATAGTTCAACTCAAAACTAAAGTTACATCAATTAGGGGAAGAACACAGAGAAGAGAAAAGGGAGTGTGAGACAATACATCTATAAGAGTTAAAAACATATAATTAAAAACATTCCTTGACCTGATCTAGCAACCCCACATAAAACTCCATACAAGCAATTTAGAAAGATATTCTTAATAATGATTAAGAAGTGTCCCCACGAACTGCTCTAAAAAAAGTCAAGAATGGGGAGTCCTAAATAAATAGGAAAATGTCAAGGAACATATTGTCCCTGCACCCTTGCCGCGAATATACGATTAAATTAATCCGACCAGGCAGGCGGGAAGAGGAAAGCCTAAATATATCATGACGTTCACTACCATCCCAGTGGTAAAGAAACTAAACGGCAGAGTTAAGAGCATCCTAACAGTCCAATATATTACAATTCACAAATCCATACCTTCAAATCGAAGGAACACATTCTTCCTGAGTGGATCCAAAGAGAAGAAATCAGAGAGAACCAAATCTCTCTGTGATGAGGCATCGAAGTCTTATGCAAGTGCAATACAGATCCAGATGTACTGGGGACGAGCCCCATCTCTTAGTATCCTAATGCAATCCCCACCCTTAAAGAAGTAATAAAAAAGGAGGGGCGGGAAAAGAAGAAGAAAGAGAAGAAAGAGAGGAGGGGGGAAAAAAGAAGATGATGAAGAACCATTAAATAGTCTAGCTTGAATCAAAGTACCGCCCCTAACGTTATCTGGCCCTCTGTCTCAAAGAATATTAAGTTTGTGCAAAAGCTCCGTTAAATACGTAGGGCTATAGTCCCTGGGCCTTGTTGCCCAAGGCTATACAGGCATAATGGTAATAATCCTACATTAGGGCAAATGACATCAAACACGGCGGTCCCCCTTGACTCTAGTACAGTGATCCCACATGAAAAGGGAAGCAAGGGGATAATATCAAGAAGCCCCCAAAGCAATTAACCAGCAAAAGGAGACCCAAGAGGTGGGAGCAACAGAGTGAAAAGAATAGCCCCGTTCTTACCTGCGTCTGACTGCTGAGCGCATGACACGCCGAAAAATGTCTCTGGCAACCGTGGGATTACACAGCCCACTCCATGGAGTACTCCCGTGTATGTACATTCCTCGGACGGCTCAAAAGTAAGGCGAAAGTCAAAGTGAAAACCGCTTTCACTTCCTCAAATACCGTATCATCACAACACGTGTCTACATCAAATAGTCATGTGGGATTAGCTGGAAAGCCCAGTTCTTAAAGGGGCAGGACATGCATAGCATATTGCATGCAAAAAGAAAGTAAACAGATATCGATTGTACATGCAGACTACGGGGAACTGCAAGGAAAACACCACAATTGTTAATTGAAACAGTCCCAGCAGGCAGCAATTAGCCTCAAAATGATATGTAGATATAAGCACTAAAATGGCAGAAAGGTAAATATATTTGCCCGATAATATAGGGTAGAGTGCAGTAGAAAAACGATCGTCCTCATGTATAATCCACATACAGGGTTAGACTAGCGATGTGGATTCTAGAATCCGGTCTAGATTCCCATGAAGGTCACATAAATTACCCCAGTTACGTCAACTGATGGGGGAAAGACATAACCCCACGTGATCCACTAGTGGGGTCAAAGAAGCAATATTAATACCAGGCACTTGTCTAGATGCCCGTGCACTGGTGGGGGAAAAAGAACCCATCATCCCATATGTATATACTAGTGTCCTGATCAAGGAAGATATGTATCAAAAATCATGTCATTAGAAAACTCAAATACCGCTAGAGAAGGCGCAAAAGGGACCGACAACTAAGTCCATGCTGGCATCAATGTAAAGTGCAGGTCAGTGGAGAGGCTATTGGAATGGTACATAATAAATACTAGGCTATTCTCTGGGAATGGGTATATTTAGAAATGGTAAGAGCAATGCCAGCCTCTGAACCGGCCATCAAGTAATACAATTAAGCCATTCCTCTTGATGGTTTAATCCAGTGTGGTAACTGTCAGTTTGATACATCCACCACTGTTCCCTTTGTGATAGTCTAGCTGCTGTATTGAGATGATCTGTCCCCAAAACTCGTTCCAGTGCCCACCATTTAAGATCGTCACAGTTATGGCCTAGTTCCAAAAAGTGGTCCACTAGCAGGGCATTATTGGTATTAGTCCAGATTCTCGATTTATGTTCCGAGATTCTAGTTTTAATAGGTCTCGCTGTCTTAACTATATAAGATTTATTACATGGACAGATGATGACATAAATCACATTGTTACAAGTGGTATGTTGCTTAAGGGCCCATGCTCTACCATTGATGGATACTGTAGAGCAGGCTGTGGTGGATTTACACGCATTGCAGAACCCACATGGGAAATGTCCCACAATAGGTTGAAGACCCCATTGTGATGATAACGTGGGTTGTCGAGGGGCAGGTTTCGCTCGATCTGCTTGTGAAAGCCAGTTTTTAAGGTGTTTGCCCCATTTAAAAGCAAATCGCGGCCGTTCCAACTCGGGGTTGTTAAGTTGGAGGAGATGCCAATGTTTATGGATCATTTTTTTGATCTCCTTGTGGTAAGAGTTGAAAGTGGTTACGCATACAATGCGTTGATTAGTGACATCCGGTCTGTTCTGCCTAGTAAGTAATATATCCCGGTGTTGATGTATGGCTCTTTTCCGTGCCTGTCTAAGTAAATAAGGGGGATACCCTCTAGCTGTTAATCTAGTTGTGATAATGCCAGCTTGAGTGGGATAATCACTAATTGTAGTGCAATTCCGTCTTGCTCTCAAAAATTGCCCATAGGGTATACTTTCCCTAAGGGCTTGTGGATGGAAACTGTCAAATTGTAAAATGGAATTGCGATCTGTTTCTTTGCGGAATAGGTCTACAAAAATGTGATACCTTCTCAGCCAAGTCTAAAAATGGAAGCGAGATGTTGCTGGTAGTCATAATAAATTTGAGATGTGGGTTTAAGGAATTGATCCAAGGGAGGAAAGTGGTAAAGTCCCCTTTGGTAGTGTCCCAGACCATAATTATATCGTCTATGTATCTTTTGTATAGACATATGGCTGCAAGAAAAGGATTTGAATCATGTAATATACGAGACTTCTCAAATTGCCACATGTACAAGATAGCGTAGTAGGGGCGAAAGATGCCCCCATTGCCGTACCCTTAACCTGTAGATAGTAAGAGTTCTTAAATCTAAAGTAATTCTTAGTAAGAGCTAGTTCTAATGGCTGGATCAAGAACTCACTAGGTATATGTTGGATCTCGGGGAGGTTGTCCAGAAAATGTTTGATGACTGTAAGAGACTCAGCTTGTCGTATATTGGAGTAGAGGGACTCTACATCCAAAGTAATTAACATCTCATGTTTCGGATTAAATGGCAAATTCTCAAGATGTTTAATAGCATCCGTCGTATCTGATACATAAGTGGCAGTATTAGATGCCAAATGTTTCAAGGAATAGTCAAGGAATTGTCCCAAATGTTCTAATATGGAACTGCAAAGCAAAACTATGGGGCGGCCCGGAGGGTTGGTAGGGTCTTTGTGTATTTTGGGTAATATATAAAATAGTGGGACTCTAGTCCCTTTGGCCGTAAGGAATAAAAAATCCTTTTCACTGATAATATTTGCCTCGCATGCTGTTGTACAGTTAGCAATAATTTCCTTACTGATCCCTTTGGTCGGGTCACCACTAAATTTATGGTACACCAGAGGGTTATCAAGTTCACGCATCACTTCTTAATCATATTGGGCGGCATCAAGAACAACGATGCCGGCCCCCTTGTCTGCCTGCTTAATTATGATAGACGGGACTTCTTTAAGTTTCCTGAGGCACTCCCATTCTTTTTTGGAAAAATTAAAGCTAGATGTGCGAGGATAACTAGCAATCCGTTTATGTAGTGAGTTAAAGTCCCTGAGCACCGCCTTCTCAAAAATCCGTGTTTCGTGCAAAACCATATTGAGACGTAAAAGTGGACTTACTTCTAAACGGAGCAGTGGAATCCACATCAATAGATTCTCTTTCATTGGGCCCAAAGAAATCTCATAATCTAATTTTATGAAACAGATTACGTAGTTCAATTTCCGTGTTCATTTTAGATGGATTTTGCATGGGTACAAAAGAAATTCCTCTCTCCAGTGTGGAGATTTTAAGTGGGTTAAGAATCCTTTGGGAAATATTGTAGACCGCTGACTTGGATATTACCTCCTGCAGAACCGTCTCCTGGTATGAAATTGGTTGTCTAACAGAGCTGGTCCTAGTTCGGGAGGTGGAAAAGGGAGGTTGGGAGTTGGAAATGGAGCATTCTGGCTGTATTGTACAACGGGAGGTGGAGGACCATATTGGGGGAATTGCCAATAATGTCTACCTCATCTTCCTCTGTGCTGTCCCCTATTCCTTCTATTACCTCTGTTTTATCTCCCCCTACTGGGATATGACAGACTGTCGTCAGATGACGTATCTGAAAAAGTAATCATCCAGTGCTGTCTAAGTACCCCTGATGTCCATATTGGTTGTGGCCCCGGAACCCTCCCCCTTGCGGTGGTGCTGCTGGTCCAAATCCCCTCCCTCTCGTTTGCCCACCCTTCCCCCTGTAGTTGTTTGAATATCCGTTTCCCATTTGGGTGTATCCACCTCCCATCTGTGCTGTGTATGGTGGGGGTGGTGGCATTTGCTGTGTCGTCATTTGAGCTTGCTGTAGTGATGCTGTTTGTTGTTGTGTAGTGTCCGGTGCCAGAGTGACCTGTGCGGGGCCTGTTATCAGCGCACCTTCCATGGCATATTTGGACAGTTTCTTTTGGACCAGTTTCACCTCCTCTGCCTTTCTGTCTTCCTCTTTCTGTTTCATCTTTTGGTGCCATAGCCTACAATGGTGCACTATTGTCAGCTGTATCTCTGGCCATGCTTTTGCTTCCATTCCTACTAATTTCTTTAATTGTCTCTGTACTGGTTCTGGGAGGTCTTGAATCAGTATGTGGTAAAGAATTGCTAGTGTTTTGTCCATGGGACACATGGGGGCCTTGATCCATCCCCCTCTCTCTAGTAATGGCATTAGAGTGTACTCCTTTACTTCCCCTGGCGTCCGTCTGTGCGGGGATGTGTGAGTGTATTCTCTGTCCTTTTCCATGTCAGAAAGTTGATAAATAAAGTCAGCAATGTGTTGTGTTACTCTATCACCTTCTATGCTCTTGTTCCTCCACTGTTGACCCACTTGACCCTTCCTGTGTGTATCAGCTGATTCTTCCATTCTGTGTCCTGGGAGGTCTCCCAGTCTATTAACATATGGCGTGTGCTGTGCTGGCGGTGTCAGTGGCCGTGGTGTTCTTTGTTTTAGTTGTCTTTTTTCTTTCTCCCTGTGTTTTCTTCTTCCCGTGTCTCACATTCCCACGATGACATGCAGTCTGTGCGTGTTATGTATAATTTGCTTAGCCCCTCCCCACTTCCATCACTTCGTCCTCCACATGATCCCTCCTCCTTCTCACTGCAAAATCCATCTGAGAATGTCAACCCTGTGCCTGGGCATTTTCCCCCCACTGTAAAGGTCCTTAAGTCTATGTCCGTGTACTCACCTGTCTTCTCTGTTCCCCTCTGGGCCGGTGTTGTCGCTACCTCCTTATTGCTACACGCGTATGTCTTGACCCCCTGTTCTTTGCGTGTCTCCCCCAGCTCTGTATTGCTTTGCTGGCTCACTTTACCACCTACCGTCGCTCTTGCTCTACAAATCTCATTCATTATTGCATCGCTTACCTGCTCTAATACCCTTTCCTCTTCCTCCTTGTTGCTCCATATTCCGCCCTCCTTTGCCAGTATACTTTCTATAATTCTCCCCTCCTCATATTTTCGTGCGCTCTCCGATATAATCTTCTTCTTCCATAGTCCCATCTCCCTGTCATTTTCTTCTCGTTCCTCTTCTTTTCGCCTTACCTCCCTCTGCTCCATGCGTGCCACCCTTTCTGCAATCCCCCTTATGTGCTCCTCTTCTCGTTTTCTTCTTTCCTCCTCTTGCTGTTTTAACCCCTCCTTGTCCCCCTTACTTTCCTTCCTCTTCTCCTTCCTTTCCCGCTCTTCTTGCTCGAACTGTCTGGTCAACGCGATCCCTGCTTCCCTCAGTTCTGCTAATTTCGCCTCCTTCACCTCCTCTTCCTCCTGTGTCATTCTTCCTGTGTACTTACTCCGCACCCTCTCTGTGTGTATTCTGTCTCTCCTTTACCTACCATCTTTACTGATTCTTCCTCTTCCCCTGTTAACGTCCCTCGAAGCTTCAGTAGCACCTGTGCTGCTATCCATTCGTCTGGTCCTATACTTGCTAAGTCTATTTGTGCCCTTTTATCACCCCCGGTGCTCACCTGTGTTGGTTTTGTGTCTGATGCACTCCTCGCACCCACCCCCTTTTGGTAGCTGTCTGCTGGTGCGTATGGTGGTGGCTGTATGCAGGGTTGGAGTATCCTTGAGCTGCTGTTAATTGTGATTGTGTAGCTTCCATCAACTCTCTCATTGGAAACAGCCCTTCTGTTTCCTTCTTTACTTCTGAAGTATTGGGTATCTCTTCCTCACCTTCCTTTTTTATCTCTGCAACTGGGAATGATTCTTCTGATTCCTCCTCACTTTCCTCAGCACTGGGGGGAGCTTGGGGTGCCACCCTCTCTGCTCACCTTTTCCTCCTTTACTCCCTGCACAGTGAATATTCCTGGTAACTCTGGTGCGCACCCCTGGAACATCTTCCAGAGGTCGAAAACTTCTAGGTGACTCGCCAATTTCTTCCCCTTATATGTGTTATGTAGATACGCTAGCAGTGAATGTTGGGTGCACATGTCAAAACTGCCGTTGCGGGCCATGTATCCTTATTTTGTTGTCTGTCCATTGTATCCATTTGATACTGTACTTTACTATTTTATCTCTGTGCGGTATTAGTGTTGTGCAGATATGTTGGAGTGGTGTAGTGAAAGCGCTGGCCCTGAGCCCTCTCCCTGCCCCTGCCCCATCTCATAATACGTAGACATTTTATAACTTCACTTTCTCAATACCACCGTTACCTGACCCCGTAAAATGGGATCTTCCGACTTTCCGCTGCAAGGAAAAGCAATTTTTTTTATTACAATACTTTTGTGCTGGGCGCCACCGCCCTCTTTGTTTTTACAACAATGTCACCTTCTTCTATGCCTCTTCTTCCAGAGCTAGGGCCCCCTTTGACCCGTGGCGCATGAAGCCCTGTGCTGCTGCGTGCCCCGTGCGGCGTGCTTTTGAGCTGCCCCGCCTTTCCAGTGCCGCCACTACTTTGCGCACCTGCAATGTACTTCTAACTCCTCCTCCTTCTCCTCTGCCCTCACAGCCTGCGCAGTGTATGCTCTTCTTGTCCCTCTCCCACCGGTCACACCACCTCCTCGTGCGACCCCCGTTGTTGAGTACATGCCGGCATTCTCCCTGCGTGGCCCCCTCTCCCCCTTCACCCCTGCCTTACCGCGTGTCCCTGCCCCGATCACTCTTGGAGGAAAATGACTGCGGTATCCTATGCAAGCCCTATTGTTGACGTCACCAACTATTACAATGGGTTACCGGTACGTACAATTACAGCAAAAAATGAATGAGCGCTATGTTTGGCAACATTGTTCCCCGTGATCCCCACAGCTGTCTTCCCACCATGTCTGGAGTGGAGTATTCGTCAATCACTTTGTCATTAATTGTACTGCGCAAACTGCGTCGCCTCGCGTGTGATATGCCCCCTCTCTAGGGGAGTTTATCCAGCCAACTGTCTTCCGCACTGAGAAACAATCTAGCTACCTCCTGCAGGAATACGTCATCTATTCACAGAGCTAAAACACTCAATCAATAGGAATCTTCATCTATTCATTGATCTACAATGCCAACTCATAGGAATGCCACACCCCCTTATACAGGTGTGCGTGATCTAGACCAATCGGCGCAATCTGCCAGTCACACGTGGGGGCTTGAAGCCCCACCCAGTCTGCTCTGTAACACTAGAGGGAATGGCCCTTGTGCCAGTCCCCGCTACACCATACTACTGATCGCTGCCCGATGACCAAAATCTTTTCTTAACACCCAGTAAGAGCCACCCGCCACCCTAGCCTCAATGCCTC